>NC_056739.1:174581589-174889089 GCF_019279795.1 Protopterus annectens
GCCTTCTACTTGCTCGACTCTTGTCTTCAGAGCCATCAAGGAAGAGATCAAAATTGTGTCCAAAAACTTCTTTAAGCTCCTGACCTTTGGATCCAAAGAAGAAGAAGAAGAAATTAGTGGGTCCTACATCCGCAAATTCAACAGATAAACCCACAGATCCAACTACTTCGGATCCGATAATTCCTCCAAGGACCAGGTATTCACCTACTTATGACCCAGTGTCTTCCATGGTTCCCTCCCCTTTTTTTGGAAAGGAGCCAATCCAGGTCACCTTCCTTTGCCTTGTGTCATTCGTCTAGGAGTTTGACTGAGGAAGATGTGGGCAAATAATGAGAAAGCTTCTCTCTGTGCAGATTCAGTGAATACACTCGAACATCCAAATTTATGGTAAGTGTACACAACTGTACTATGTTCTTCGTGTTTCACTGTTGCAGTCATTACATTTGGGTAGAATCCCAAAGCTATGGTTGGGAGGCTGGAGCTAAACAACATTAGGAGTGGCTATAAGGCCCTGCAGAACTGCAGTGGCAAAGCCTGCCCTGGATTTAGAGTAGAGAGGCAAATGATAATGCTTTGTAAAGGTGTGAACAGAACTCCCAAATAGTAGCCTCTAGAATGTCTTTGGTTGGTACTCCCCTTAGAAAGGCTGCTGTAGTAGCTGCAGCTCTGGTGGATTGAGACTTAATGCCCTTGGGCACAAGTTTACCATGGTGTAAGTAGTTGAAACAGATGCAGTGGCTTATCCATTTTGAAATTGTCTGTTTTGATATAGCCTTGCTTTCTGATCCTGCAGCATATGTCACTAGTAATTGCTCAGTTTTTCTTAGAGCTTTAGTCCTGCTTAAGTAGAATCTTAGCTGTCTGTGTACGTCCAAGGAATGCAGAATTCTCTCTCCCTTGTTCTGTGGATTTGGATAAAAGGTTGGCAGATGAGTTGTTTGGTTAAGAGCCACACTGGAAACCACCTTAGGCATAAAAGTAGGATTTGTCCTCAGAGATACCCTGTCTGGGTAAAATATAATAAAAGGCTCTACAGCCATGAGGGCCTGTAGCTCAAACTCTTTTTGCTGAAGTAATTACTAGTAGCAGAGCTGTTTTCTATGATAAGAACAGTATATCAGCGGTAGCAGCTGATTCAAATGGAGGCAGGGTGAGCTTTTCCAGCACATAGTTGAGGTCCCATGCAGGTAATGGTGATCTTCTAGGAAGCCTTAAATTTTTGGCTCCTCTAAGATACTGCTTTAGTAAAGGATGAGAAAAGAATGGTGGCTCTGTATTGTAATAAGCCAAAATGGCAGAGGCATGGATTTTAATTGATGAGAAAGATGGGCCTTTGTCAAGCATCTCAGTTAAGTATTGCAATATCTGAGGAATATTTGGTTCTGCTGTATCAGTTCCTTGTGCTTGATTCCAAGCACAGAATCTCTTCCATTTGTCAGCATAAGATTTTCTAGTACTAGGCCTTCTGGCTTCCAAAATGACATCCATCACAGCTTTACTGAGAGGAGTTGTTTGTATGATTACATGATCAGCCATGCTGCCAGGTTCAGAGTCTGTAGTTGATTGTGCAGGATCTGATTGTTTTGCTGGGACAGTAGTTATGGTCTTTGAGGCAAGGTCCAAGCTGAGTATTGAGACAAGTTCCTTAGGATCGGGTACCAGTGTTGGCAGGGCCAGTCCGGGGCAGTTAATATCCTCTTTGGTTTCTCTTGCCTGACTTTTAGGAGGACCTTGGGGAGAAGAGGCAGAGGCGGAAAGGTGGAAACTGATAGGTTTTTCCAGCTGAAGGGTAGGGCGTCCACTTTCCATGCTTGTCTGTGATAAGTCCTTGTGCAGAATTTTTTCAATTGATAATTTTGAGGAGAGGCAAATAGATCTATGTCTGGGCTCCCCCATTTCTCTGTTATCATGCTGAAGACTTGTGGATTTAGTTTCCACTCGTGAGGATCCATAAGGTTTCTGCTTAAATCGTCTGCCAGAGTGTTTTGTTTTCCTGGCAGGAATTGAGCTTGAAGATGTATTTGGTAGGTCAAAGCTGTGTCCCACAGTGCCATGGCTAATCTGCATAGGGGGTAGGAGTGCGTGCCCCCTTGCTTGTTTATATACCACATGTCTGTGGTGTTGTCCATCTTTATCAGTAGTTGTCCTGGATGAAGTAAATCCTTGAAGGCTGTTAGGGCATTTTGAATAGCTAGCACCTCTTTCTGGTTGATATGTAGATGCGTTTGTTTTGGTGACCATATGCCCTGAATGCATCTTCTTGCCATGTGGGCCCCCGGCATAATCTGATGTGTCTGTTGTTATGGTTTGGCTGGCAGGGGGTAGAGTGAATGGCCGTCCCATGTTTTGGTGACATGCCTTTGCCCACCATAGAAACTCCTGTTGCAGGCAGGGAATGAGAGGAATCATTGTTTCTAGACTGTGAGAATGTTGACTCCATAAACTTTTAGGTACCATTGAAGTTTCCTCATTTGCAGTCTTGCATATGGAATCAGTAGGATGTAGGATGCCATGAAGCCCAGAGCCTGCAGAATTTGTCTTGCAGAAGACTGGGTCTTTGTTGCCATCAGTTTGAAGTAAGTAGTCAGTTGCCTTTGCTTGTCTGGCATATGAGGTAAGCCATCTGGGCAGTTGTATTCAAGCTTGCAGCCAGGAATGTTATCTTTTGAGAGGGTACCATTTGTGATTTCTTTTCGTTTATTGTGTACCCTAGGCATGTTAAAAGCCTTTTCACAAACGCCAGGTGTTGAAGAAGAGTGTCCTTGTTCTCTGCGTGAATGAGGCAGTCGTCCAAGTAAAGGATATATTTGTATATTTTCTTGTCTGCAGAAGCAATTACTGGTGCCAGGCACTTTGTAAAGACCCTGGGCGCAGTAGATAAGCCAAAGGGCATGCAAAGTTCAGTGCTAACTTTACCCCCCCCACACACCCTAAAGGGCCCGTATCTATACAGGAAGAATGCAGAGTCCCTGTAATCACAACTACGCAGGTGAAAGCTACACTCTCTAAAGCCAAAAACACAGCATCCATGGGACCGGACAACATCCCAGGCTGCGTTTTACACAAACTTCAGAATTAACTGGCTCCCTACTTAAGCACCATGTTCAATAATAGCCTCGCATCAGGCTTTGTGCCAACTGAATGGCGCACAGCAACAGTTATCCCACTCCACAAAGGGGGAGCCACCACTGATCCCGGGAACTATAGACCTATTAGCCTGACGAGCCTGGTCTGCAAAGCCATGGAACGTATCATCATGGAACACATAAATAAAGACATTGGTAACCTCCAAACTCTGGATCCCACCCAGTTCGGGTTTGTGAAAGGCAGATCATGCCTCCTGAACCTGATCAACTTTGAGGCAGTCACCAAAGCCGTAGATGAGGGTAAAGTGGTTCACACAGCCTATCTTCACCTCGCCAAGGCTTTCGACACCATCCCCCATTTTGGAATTATAGCTAAACTCAATAAACTAGACATAAATCCCTACGTCACAAGATGGGTTGCCAACTGGCTGACTGACAGAACCCACACTGTAAAAGTTGCAGACTCCAAATCTGACCTCAAACCAATGACAAGTGGAGTACTACAGGGTTCCGTCTTGGGACCGCTCCTGTTTGGTATCTACTTCTCTGAAGTACAGGCTAACACAGAAGGCCTCTGGCTATCGAAGTTTGCAGATGACTGCAAACTAGGAGCCATAGTCAAGTCCCCAAATGATGTGAACATCTTACAGAAGGGCCTCTCTGAGACAGATGCCTGGTGTCAGAGCCATGGCCTCGAGCTCAATGCCAAAAAGTGCAGTTTCATCCCCTTTGGTAAAAACTCTGTACCCATGAACTACCACATAGGCAGCAATCTACTTAGCACCAAATGCGTGATAAGAGACCTTGGGACCCAGGTGGACAGTAGTCTCTCCTTTGATAGTCACATTGCCACAGTAGTCAGGAAGTCCTTCTGCGTGGCACACCTCATCATAAAAGGGTTCTCGTCCAGGAAGAAAGAGGTCATCGTTACCCTCTACTCATCACTCAGACCCATTATAGAGAACAACGCCCCTTTTGGAATGTACCTCACAAGACATCTACAGCAGCTGGAAAGGCCACAGAAGTACCTCACAAAGAGGATTACTGGACTCAAACAAATGCCCTACACTGACCGCCTCAAAAAACTCCAGCTTTACTCCGTAGCATATCGCCTACTCAGAGGTGATCTCTGCCTAACATATAAAGCTATGTCAAACCCAGAGCTGTTGGACATGCTACACCTAAAGAAATCCCAATCCCTCCGAGCTACATGCTCTAGGGACCTAAACTTTGTCACCACAATAAACAGGACATGCTGGAGGGATAGATTCCTATCCCAGAGAACTTCCCATACTCTGGAACAGGCTACCCATCTATGTCAAGCAAAGTTCTTCATTAGCACTCTTCAACAAAAATCTTGATGAGTGGATGGGAAATAGGAAATACACCCCGGGGATCACTTCTGTGTCTCTGCTCATCAGTGGCACAGGAAAATAACTTTCTTGGGTGGCGTAAGCCAGGGAACCTTGTTGGCTAGGCTTGCATAGGCCCTTAGGCCGATAGCCTAGTACCTACCTATGAACCTAAGCCAGCCTTGAATCTGAGGTATCTTCTGCACGATTGTCTTATTGGGACATGCAGGTATGCCTCTCTTAGGTCTAAAGTCACCAGCCAAGGATTCTTGCCCAGCATGGGCAAAAGCTGCTGCAAAGTCAGCATTTTGAATTTTGGAATGTCCAGGTATATGTTCAGAATCGATAAATCCAGTATTGGCCGCCAGACCTTGTCCTTTCTGGGTACCAAGAACAGTCTTGAGTAAAAACCTTGTCCTTTTTCCCATTCTGGTACTGTCTGAATGGCCCCCATATCCACAAGGGATGTAACCTGTTTCTGTGTTTCTTCCCATTGATTTTTTGGCAGATCTGGCCAACCATTTCCATTGGCAGTGTGTGGAAATGGAATCTGTATCCCTGTGATACGATGTTTAGTACCCACTTGTCCTGGGTTATTAACTGCCAATTTTGAGCAAAAAGTGCTAATTTTCCCCCTATGGGTGATGCCAGTAGATGAGTGCTTGGTGAAGGCAGAGGGAAGTCATTGGGATTGCTTTCTGTAGGTTTGCACTTTATCTCCTCCAGATTTGGAGGTGAAAGCACCCCACTGCTTTGATCTGTATGAATCTTGCGCCTGGCATCTGGATTTGCCCCTTTGAGCTCTGTCTGACACAGGAAAGGACCAATTTTTTGTAGGCCAGTGTCTACTGAATCTTGGTGGCTGCACTTGTAAGAAGTCTGTAACAGTTTGCATAGACAGGCAAATTTTGTTCCTTTAACCAAGCATGCCTCCTAGTCACCTATCCAGTAACTGTGGCCCTGCAAGAGGCCTCTAAGGAATCAAAACCACATTGCAAAGTATGCTTTCCAACTTGTTCAGCTGCATGCAGTAATTTCTGCAATTCTTTATTTTCTGCACATTCTGAAATCAACATCATTTTCAGTTTCAGCAATCCCATAACATGTTGTTGGTACTTAAGCATATGTAATTGACAGTTTAATGCCCTGATTGCCAAGGTTGCAGATGTAGAAACCTTTTTTCCCCATCTGCCCAGTGCCCTTGAATCTCTGTCAGAGAAGGTAGGATTTTTTGCTGTTGAGGCGTTAACTCCCTTTGGACCCTGTGAAATAGTTTCAGGTTCAGCAGCAGGGTTTCTAAATAGAAATTTATGTGAGTCAGTGACCCTGTAATATCTGTCAGGCTTACTGGGACGCGGAGGTAAGGAATCAGGGGGCAAGCTTGACTCCGAAAACACATCATCCACAATGTCTAAAACAGGGAGAATGGCTAAAGGCCTGTGCTGAGGGAGAAGAAGAAAATCCCTGAGCCTCTTTTTTGATTCTGAGAAGTCTTGACTCTCCCAGTGAAAATGCTCCCTCAAAGCATGCAAGGTTTCTCCAAATGAATAATCCTCAGGAGGAGATGCAGATGGAATAGATTCCTCAGCATCAGAATGCTCATAGGGAGGCATAGATAATTCCTGATCAGAAGAGAAATCAGAAGAAATAGAAACCTGATCTGAAAATTCATAATCAGTTTCTTGCCTAGGCCTCTTATCAGGAGGGGGATGTGTACCCCTGATCAAGGTAATAAGGTCTTCAGCCATTTTGATCATCTGTTTTTTAGGCATAGAGGCCTGTGCACGTGGCTCATGCGTCGGTTTTTTAGTTTTAGAAGTTGCTTTAGTATTTGGTTTTGCAGCTTTCGTCGGTTTAATATACAAATGTTGAGGTCTGAATACACCCTTAGAAGCTGGTGCCTACTCAGTGGCTCCGGACCCATCCGAGGGAGATGCATCCATCGGTCCAATACCTTGAGTATCTTGCTGTATGCCGGACTCCACATGGGTGTCGGTAGAGGCCTGCGACTCGAAGGTAGCGGGTATCAGGGGCTGCAAAAGCGCCTCACTGAGTACTGGCGAACCAGCGACTGGCTTTAGGAGAAGCTTAGTCTGTTTTGGATCTCGACTGCCTTTCTCTGTCCTTTTCTTTGCGTTTTTTATGTACTCCGGTAGTCAGATTGCTATTCGACAACATTTCTGGGTAGTTAAATCTATTTCCAAAATACTTTGATGCAAAAATATACCAACGCTTAATAGGGCGTTGGTTAAATCTAGCACAAAACCGACAGCCAGGCACGTTGTGATCAGGGCCTAGGCAAGGAATACAGTATAAATGGAAATCCTTATGAGGTATTTGCTTTCCACAAGTAGTACAATTATTAAATTTTTCTGACATTGGTAAAAAGCAAGAAATAAGTTTCCCCAGCGGGGTACTTAGCTTTAGTGAAGACTTCGGTTCTGAAACTCAAACTCGAATATTTCAGTAGTCGGCCGACCAGCACTTGCGAAATGCTTCTTCTTCGGGCACCGCACGGCAAGAAAGACTAAAGAAAATGGTGTCTGCTGCATGTTTTATACCCCTGACGACCTGATGTCATGGAAGAGGAGACAGCAACCGATGCAGGACCAAGACTTTGGAATTCAGGCCGACTGAGGGCAACCTGCCAGCAGATTACCCAAATGTAATGACTGCAACAGTGAAACATGAAGAACATCCAGAGTTCAGAGATTTTCTCTGATGCACCCTGCCAGCGCTTTTGAAAGGAGGCCTGATTGTCCTCCTCTGGAGACAATCGGGGGTCAACTATCCCTGCATCAGAGAACCTGGCTAAATATAACAAGCGGTACTTGGGTACTTGGGTGCAGAAGGTTATTTCCAGAGGTTATATAATTCCGTTTTCCCTTCCACCCCCAACTGTATGCAAAATTTCCAATGTTCCACCCAGTCCCAGAAAGCAGTAGCACAGAAATACAAAAGCTGCTAGAAAAGTCATCCAAGTGGTCCTGCCAGACCAGATAGAATCCGGAACTTACTCAAGATTCTTTTTAGTGCCGTTGAAAACAGGGGATTGGGGGATCTATTTTGGATCTCAGCATTTTCAACTAGTCAGTTCAACAGTGAAAGTTTCGAATGGTTGCGATTCAGTCCATTCCACCCTTCCTGGGCAAGGATGAGTGGATGTGCTCAGTAGACCTTCAGGATGCGTACTATCACATAAAGATGAACAGACAATCCAGAAGTTATTTACGCTTCTGGCTGAGAGCCAAGTCAGTACCAGTTCAGAGCACTTCCCTTTGGACTCACCATAGCCACTAGGGTGTTTACCAAATGCATGGCAATAGTTAACAGCTCATCTGAGACTGCAGGGATTCCACGTGTTTTCATGTCGACTGGCTCATTACTGCCCCAGTCAGGCATCTACTAACAAGAGCAAGGGATCAGGTACTTCAGATTTGTTCTCATCTGGGGATAAATGTAAATTACAAGTCTCGGCTACAACAAACTGAAACCTTAGAATTCATAGGAGCAGTCTTCAACACGATATCTGTGACAGCTTCTCTTCCTCTCTGAAGAGACAGACTGTCAGATTCCAGGTCAGGAAAATAATTCACAGCACCAACATTCCAGCCCGGCTTATCCTTCAAGGCTTGAGGTCAGTGTCAGCTGCCATAATCTTAGTTCCTCCGACAAGATTTCATATGAGCAAACAAACTAAATAATTCAACAAACTAATAAAAAATAAAACATGGAAAAAGCACCACGCTAGGAAACAAAAACTGTATGTTAGCGCTTTCGTTTACTAAAAATATGTAAACAACTTCAAACAATTCACAAACAAAAAAATCAACCCTTAAATACTTTAAAACATGACATCATTTCCTGAAACATCATTTCACGAGAAAATAATTTAACATAGTATCTATGAATAGATTTATGTAGTTTACACTTTACATTTTATGTTCTTTTACTTTAAATTTAGGTAAGGTTGTTTCAGGAAATGATGTTTTACTGCACCATTGGATTTGAGCTTCGTACTGAAGGCCTTAATTCACCACCACCACCACCCCCCCCTTTGAACCAGCAGCTAAATGTGATCTAACGTTCCTGACTGGGAAAACTGTCTTTCTAGTGGCCATTACCTCTGCCAGAAGAATTGCAGAACTTCAAGCATAGTCATCAAAACCTCCCTACATGATCTTTCATAAGGATAGAGTTACATTATGTACCAATGCATCTTTCCTTCCCAAGGTGGTGTCAGAATCCAGTATTGATCAATCCATTAATTTGCCAGGATTCTTTCCTAAGGCAAATAAAGCTGAATGTATGTTGTGTTTATTGCATGTTCACAGACAATTTCATTTTTACTTGCATAGGACAAAAGACATCAGGAAGGAGCATCAATTGTTTGTCTCCTTTGCAGATTTGGAATTTGGCAAACAAGTTACAAATGTAACTCTAGCCAGATGGCTGTTGGATTGTATTTCTTTTATATATAACAAATTGGGACTACCATTACCTAAACCTGTAAGAACCCATTGAACTAGGTCCATGACAGCTTCTTCAGTGTTTCTGTCCAGGGCTTCCATGGGTGACATACTTGCGGCTGCATCCTGGGCCAGTCCCCATACCTTTAGCACTCATTGCAAACTGGATCTAGTCTTGAAGGGTAGAGCAGCTTTTGGTTCAACTGTGCTCAGGAATATCCTTCCTTAAGAGTCCATTCAGGATTTTAGGTAGCTGGAACTCTATCCCAACTGTTGAGGATAGAATGAAAATTGACAAAAATCAGATAAAGAAGTTATGTACTTAAATGTTCCATCTGTGTTGTCCATTTTCATTCTTCCTCAACTTCCTGCCCATCAACCGCCCAACCCTTTTCATAACAGTCTTCTGGAAGAACGAGATATTGCAAGTGCACCACTGTCCTTTGTGTTGATGTAGATGTCCCTCAAGGATGCATCTGCAGTCCTTACAAATGGGTTGTCCTGTCGTCAGGCAGCCCTTCGGTCGGCCGGATTCCAAAGTCTGGGTCTGGCCTCGGCTGATGTCGCACTTCACCCGACGTCATAGCTGCAGTTCTAAGGGGTATAAAGGCATCAGCCGACGCCATTTTCCTCAGTCTTTCTTGCCGCGTGGCGCCCGAAGCAGAAGCTGTTCGCAAGTGCCGGTCAGTCAGAACCAGAGATTACTACTACGAAGACTTCTAAAAAGCTAAGTACCCCGTTGGGGACTCTTTCTTGCCTCAGCCGATGTCAGAAAAAGTGAATAACTGTTTAACTTGTGGGAAACAAATACCTCATAAAGATTTCCACTCTTACTGCCTACCTTGTTTAGGCCCAGACCACGATGTAGCAGCTTGTCTAGCCTGTGCTTCTTTCAACCGACGGACGCTTAGACGTCGGTCGGAATTTGCTGGAGTTTTTCGGCTCCGCTTTTGCTTACATTATGCCGTCGGAAACTCCGACTACGCAAATAACTAAAAAGCGCAAGGAAAAGGACCGACACTCGCGGTCCGCGGTTTCGGCCGAAACCGCGGTTAAGCTCATGAGTGTCTCGGTTTCGGCTGAAACCGAGTCCACGGTTCTTCCTTCGGCCGAAAGCTTACCCCCTACCGAGGCCTCATCCAGCATAGCTTAATCTGCTACTGAAATCCCACCTGCTCCTGCAGGTTCACAGGATTTATCTGATACTATTCCTTTAGATATTTCTACTCCTGCATGTGGAGCTGCTAGGCCCCCTGCATCCATGTCGATTAAGGCTTTTGACAGGGCTAAAGCAGCAAAATCTACCAAAACTGTGCCTGCTAAAACCCCCTCTCACAGGCCTAGCTCTAGTTCTCAAATGCTTAGTCTAGCAGAGGATCTCATTTCCTTGATCCGGGGATCCCAACCCCACCCAGACAGGGCCTCTCACCCACCTCCAGAGAAGAGGCCTAGAGCAGAGCCCCCTGAGCCACTTTCTTCAGATGACTCCTCTGATGATTCAGATAATACAAACCCTCCAGAGGGCCCTTTTTCTCCTTATGAGGACTCTGATGCAGAAGAGTCCATTCCTTCTGCCTCTCCGCCTGAGGAATTTTCTTTTGGGGAAACCTTGCATGCTATGAGGGAACAATTTCAATGGCAGGGCCAGGATTTTTCAGACTGTAGGAAAAGGCTTAGAACCTTTTTGCATTTGCCACAGCATAGGCCTTTAGCCATTCCTCCAGTACTTACTGTTGTGGATGATGCATTTAATGATGCTTGTACTGCTCCTGATACTCTTCCTCCGGCCCCTGCTAAGCCCGATAGGTACGACAGGGTTCCGGACACACATTATCATTTGTATAAGGCTCCTTTTGCAGATCCTGAAACTATCTCCCAGGGACCCAAGGCTGTAGCAGCTTCCTCTGCCAAAAACCCCCTCCCCTCTGAAAGGGAATCTAGGGCCTTAGAGAGATGGGGTAAAAAAGTTTACACTTCTGCTACTCTTTCAGCTAGGGCCTTAAACTGTCAATTCCACATGATTCAGTATCAGGAATTTATGTTAGATCAGTTAACTAAAAAACTGTCCTCGGATGAACCATTAGACAAAAATCTGTTCAGGAAATGGTACATAACATTCAGCAGGTCAGTAATCATTCCTTAAAATGCGGCTATGATGCACTGGAGGCTTCTTTTAGGTCAGCTATGACTGGTACAGTGATCAGAAGACATGCATGGTTAAAAGAGCAGTCCTTACCAGACCATGTTAAATCAAAGCTCCTAGATGCTCCTATGGATAAGCTCAATTTGTTTGGCTCCCCGGCACAGCAGGTGCTGAAGAAGGTGGAAGAGAAAGCAAAATCTGTCCAGACAGTCAAGGATTTCTTGCAGGTCCAGCCTCCAAGGTTTTGTAGGAACTGGCCTTCCAAGAATTGGTCCTTTCCAGACACCTCCAGAGCCCAGAGAGGCAGGAATAGGCGCTCAAGAGGCAGGGGTCAATCCAGAGGTGCCTACAGGGGACGTCAATGGCAGGCTAACAACCAGCAAGGTACTGCCACAGATCCAGCCACCACCACTTCCACAGGACAATCACAGTGACTTGGCTCTGGCACCGCCTACCAGGGAACAACTAGAAGCACCCTTAGGCGGAAAGCTAGCCTTATTTTCAGTAAACTGGCACTACATCACAGCAGACAAATGGATTTTACAGACAATAGACCAAGGTTACAGGTTTCACTTCCATACTCTACCAAGGAAGAGAGGAATGCCAAACCTACCTCCAAATCAGAAAACAGAAGCTCTACAACAAATAAATCACTTACTAAGGATGAGAGCTATAGAAAGGGTACCGTCTATGTAACAGGGGCAAGGATTTTACTCCAGACTCTTCCTGGTACCAAGAAAAGAAAACCAATGGAGACCTATTTTAGACCTGTCCGCTCTAAACACATACCTCATTGTTCCAAAATTCAAAATGCTGACCCTACAGCAGCTTCTTCCCATGCTGGGCAAGGAGTCTTGGCTGGTAACTCTAGATCTCAAGGAGGCATACCTGCACGTCCCCATACGACCAAATTGCAGAAGATACCTCAGATTTCTTGCAGGATCAGAGCATTATCAATTCTCAGCATTGCCCTTTGGCTTATCTACTGCGCCCAGAGTATTCACAAAATGCCTGGCATCAGTAATGGCTCATTGCAGGCTTCAGGGAATTCAAATTTACCCTTACCTGGACGACTGCCTGTTACAAGCGGACAACAAAAACAAATTAACAAAAGATTTGAAAAAGGTCATTCATCTACTGCAAGCCCTGGGATACACAGTCAATACAAAAAAGTCAAGGCTGATACCATCCCAAAGGATAACCTTCTTGGGTGCAGAGCTGGACACATCAAACCAAATGGCATTCCTAACAGTAGAAAAACAGAAGCACCTCCCTCTCTACTTCATGGCATTAACAAAGCAGAACCAGCTAACAGCAAGAAAAGTCCTGCAAGCCCTGGGTTACATGGCATCCTGCATAATATTGATTCCACATGCCAGACTACATATGAGAAAGTTACAGTGGTACCTAAGGAATTTATGGTCTCAGCACAAACACAGCCTAGAAACCCGAATTCCAATAATTCCATGCCTGAAGCAAGAATTCCAATGGTGGGCTCAGGCCTGTCAATCAAACAAAGGACTGCCCTTCCACAGACCTCAACCAAGCCAGACCATCACAACGGACGCCTCAGACCTCGGTTGGGGGGCACACATGTTGGACAAGTGCATACAAGGCTTATGGACTCAAGACCAGCTGCACCTACACATAAATCAAAAGGAGATGCTGGCAGTAAAACTGGCAATTCAGACATTCAGACCATTTCTTCGACAGGGTCAATTGCTGATAAGGACGGACAACACCACAGTTATGTGGTACATCAACAAACAGGGAGGCACGCATTCATACCCTCTATGCCGGATGGCAATGGACCTCTGGAATGTGGCCCTGAGCTTCAACATTCAGTTACAAGCAATATTTGTACCAGGAAAACAAAATGTACTAGCAGACATCCTAAGCAGAACTACCTCGGATGCCCACAAATGGATGCTGCATCCAGACATCTTCCAAACCATTACAGGGAAATGGGGACTACCAGAAATAGACTTATTTGCATCCCCACACAACCACCAATTGAAAAAATTCTGCACGAGGGCATACCACCCATTTGCTTGGAAGGTGGACTCCCTATCTTTCAGTTGGAAAAACCTGACAGCATATGCATTCCCTCCTCTTCCTTTGATGCACAAGGTGCTATTGAAGATCAAAGAAGACCGTCCAAGGATCATCCTGATAGCTCCAGACTGGCCGAGGCAGCATTGGTACCCATTACTGAGGAGTATGTCTCGGGAACAAATATGGCCTCTGCCCCTAGTTCCCTTACTGTTAACACAGAACAACTTCAAAACCCTGCATCCAAACCTAAAAACACTGCAGCTGGCTGCCTGGAACATTGCATAAGACAAAATAACCCAGATTTATCTCAAAGCGTTAAAGACATTATCTTGGAGGCTCGCAGACCCTCAACAAGAAAAAAATTATTCAGCAAAATGGAAAAGATATCTCATTTGGAGTGCAGCAAAAGGAGAAAATGTGTCACTGGTAAACATAGCTAACATCCTGGAAAACTTGGCAGAGCTCTTCCACAATGGCCTGTCCTATTCTTCCATTAAGATTCATGCATCAGCTATTTCAGCAGAATACAACATGGACCCTCCAGTCTTCTCACATCCTCTGCTCAGGCAGTTTCTGAGAGGAATTAAAAATGTAAAGCCATCTAGGAAGCCACCATTGCCCGCATGGGACTTGAACTTTGTGCTAGAAAAGTTGACACTCCCTCCTTTCGAGCCAGCAGCAACAGCAGAATTACAGTACTTATCATGGAAAACTGCTTTCCTGCTTGCAATCACTTCAGCAAGAAGGGTTTCTGAACTACAGGCATTAATGGCAGTACAGCCCTTCCTTATCTTCCATCAAGATAGAGTGTTCATGAGAACTAATCCTACTTTTATGCCAAAGGTGGTCTCCAGGGTATCTTTGAACCAAGCTATCCACCTGCCTACATTCTTCCCCAACCCACAGAACAAGGGAGAAAGACTGCTACATACCTTGGATGTACATAGACAATTGCGTTACTACCTGGACAGGACCAAGAGCAATAGAAAAACTGACCAGCTACTGGTAGCATATGCAACAGGAATGGAAGGAAAAGCAATTTCAAAACAGGCAATCTCTAAGTGGATAGGAAATTGCATTAGATTCTGTTACTCTTACCATGGGAAGAAAACTCCAGAAAACATCAGACCTCACTCTACAAGGGCTACAGCCACTACCACAGCTTTTTTACGAGGAGTGGCTACCAAAGACATTTTAGAGGCTGCTACTTGGAGCTCCGTGCATACATTTGCCAAGCATTATAATCTACCCTTATACTCCAGATCCCGAGCAGGTTTTGCCACTGCTGTTTTGCAAGGGATCTTAACTACACCATAATCTTATTACTCCTCCTCAACCAGTTTGGCTATGGTATTCTACCCATTTGTAAGGACTGCAGATGCATCCTTGAAGGACATAGTACAGTTTTGTACCTACCATAAATGTAGATGTCCGAGAGGTATGCATCTGCAGTCAGGATTACCCACCCTCCTTCCCCTCTGTGGTACTCCTAGGGTATTTGCCCATCTTGTAGCTAGCTGGGGGAATCTATTATGGTGTATTTGTTTGTATATATGTATATACATGTTTATTTCTATGTGCTCTCTATTATTTGGAAACATTTGCATTTATCCAAATTTAGCCTTTCTAGAGGGCACCTGGCATCTGGGGCAAGAAACACTGAGGAAAATGGCGTCGGCTGATGCCTTTATACCCGAAGAACTGCAGCTATGACGTCGGGTGAAGTGCGACATCAGCCGAGGCCAGACCCAGACTTTGGAATCCGGCCGACCGAAGGGCTGCCTGACGACAGGACAACCCATTTGTAAGGACTGCAGATGCATACCTCTCGGACATCTACATTTATGGTAGGTACAAAACTGTACTTTCCTTTCTGTAGGATTTATATGTATTTATGCATCTGTATACATGCATATTGGCAGATATTACTTTATATAAACCAGCAAACAAGATCTGAGGTATGGTAGGTGTTGGTGCATTATCGGTAAGGGAGAAGCTCAAGAGCTTTTTAGTTGCCATGAGCTTTAGTAATGGCAGAGTCTGATCTGAGGTTTGGATTCGAACCCCACAGTTGAGGAAGAATGAAAATTGGCAACATAGATGGAACGTTATGGTGAGTACATAAATTCTTTTTTTTGTTAGAATTAACCCTACACAAATGCAGTATTCTATTTACCTAGCAAGACCTGACATTACAAAGACTGTTTATTACTGCATTTCAAGTGCCAACATCATGTTGGAAAACACACTTTAATAGCTGCTATCCCCTCCCCCCATGCTCAGGAATGAGTCAGTTTTCCAGCCCAGCTGCTTTGCGGATTTCTAGAATGACCCTCTCAGTGTCCCTTCTCCTTTGACCCTCTGAAGGACTTTGAGTCTCCCTTTCCTCATCCTTTCCCTTTTGTGTGGGAAGAAAGGAGGTAGTTGGGTGAATCTTTGGGTGATGTTTGGTATGTGCACCTTGCAGTGTGATCTAAGGGCCTTGGGAGCCTCTCCTCTGTCTGCTTCTAGTGCTGAGGCAGGCTGTGAAGACTTGTACTTTGCCCTGGTTGGCATCATTATGCCAAGACAGATTTGGTGTCTGAGTTCCAGCCAGCTCTTCTGTATTGCAGTAGGACTGTGGACATTGAGTCCTCCCACCTTCAACATCCAAACATCAGGTGATCTTTTAGGAACGGCTGATTGTTGTGGTCCAACATGCCTGGTTCCTTGGTAGATGGACCAATACTATACACCTATCAAGTTGAAGCCCTAGAATTTCAGTGACATCTGAAGCTTTTAATCAAAGCTCAGTTCTTTCCACATCCACAGGTTGCACCCCATCTGGGGTTCTCTGATTGTGGATTAGGGCCAAGATCAGGTTCTGACAAGTCAGGCACCCTTCTCTATAATGGCTTCCTTCTGTCCCAGTTAAAAGAACCTTCTCCTTTGCTTCCCTCTACAGGAGGGGTATCAATATTGACAGAATGTATTCAACTGTTGCCTTCTGGGCCCACTTGCCTGTTAGGATATCAGTTAGTAAGGCTTCATATGGCCTATCCTCCTCTTGTTCATTTGATTCCTAGGGCCTGGAGATGGATTGGGAATTGTCATTTCTTCCTCTTTTTTTCCTCCTTTGGCTGCTTTGCAGCACTTTTATCACAGGCTCTTGTTGTGGTCCCTATGTGGGTTAAGCAGGCTGATAATTGAACTTGGATCTTTTTGTATAGGTCCCTGCACATTGCCAGAAGGAATGGGTTGCTGCTTCACATCTTTTTTGACATTTTAGGGCTGTGGAGCCTTTCCTGCCCCTCTGTTGAAGAGGTTGGAGAAAAGCAGTGTTGATGTTCTTCGTGTTTCACTGTTGCAGTCATCACACTTTGGTTATCCTGCCAGAGGTAGCCCTCAGTCAGCCCGAATACCAGAGGCTTAGTATTTCTGTGTCGGTTGCTGTCGCCCCAGGACTAACGTCAGATCATCAGTGGTATAAAAACAGGCAGCCGATGTCATTACATCAGTCTTTCTTGCCGAGGAGCCCAAAGCAGAAGCAGTTTGCACGAGTGCCAGTCGGCTGCTACCCGAGTTTTCGTTTCCGAAGTTGAAGTTGAAGTCTTCTAAATCGAAGTACCCCATTGAGGATCCTTTTTTCTTGCTCTACCCAATGTCAGAAAAAGTTGACAATTGTCTCGCCTGAAGAAAGCAAATACCACACCGAGATATCCATTCTTACTGCGTCACCTGTTTAGGCCCAGACCACAATGTCCCTCGCTGTCAGTTTTGTGCTTTGTTCAACACCAGAACTATATGACGTCGAGCCCTTATCGTAGCTAAATACTGTCACTCTCGATCTTCATATTCCAAAATGGTTTCGGGAAGTCATTCGACTACCGATCTTCTGAAAAAACGTAAAGATTAAGACAGTGACAGACCACACAGGTCCAAAGCTGCCGACGATGCTTTCGTTAAGCTAGTCGCCAGTGCTCAGTGAGGCGCTTTTGCAGCCCCTGATGCCCGCTTCTTTGGATTTGCAGGCCGCTACCGAGACCTGCTCAGAGTCCAGTATACCGAGATACTCTCCTTTGACTATGGAACCTGCAGATGCCTCTACCTTGGATGGGTCCAGAGCCTCTGCGCAGTCACCGGCTTCTGAGGAAGTTCTTCACACTACCGATATTCGACACAAACCAACGTCTTCAGTTCTTTTTAAAACTATCAAGTTTCTAAGGCCCAAAGTATGAACTATGCTACAAAAACCAATGACCCAACCTCAAGCGCCTACTTCCATGCCTCAATCTCAGATGCTTAAAATGGCGGAAGACCTTATCATGCTGATTACGGGTAATCAGCCTACCTCTGCTAAAAGAAAGAGACTTGTCCCCAGCAGCTTTATCTGACCAAGAGCCCAACGACTCTGAGGTTTCTGATTATGAAGACATGCTCTTATCTGCTTATGAGGATTCAGATGCAGAGGAATTCATTCCTTCTGCCTCCCCTCCAGAGGATTTTTCTTTTGGTAAAACCCTACATACCTTGAGAGAGCATTTCCATTGGGAATGCCAGGATTATCCTCAGTCCAAAAAGAGACTTGGAGAATTTTTAAATTTACTACAGCAGAGACCCTTAGCTATTCCTCCTGTTCTGGATGTTGTGGGTGATGTTTTTATGGAATCCAGTCAAACTCCTGATACTCTACCTCCTGCTCCCAAGAAACCTAACAGGTACTACAGAGTCCCTAACTCACACAAATTTCTTTTCAAAAATCCTACTGCTGACCCAGAGGTCATCTCCCAAAGACCTAAAGGAATAAAAGCAACCACAGCTAAGAATCCCACCCCTTCGGACAGGGATTCCTGGGCTTTAGACAGATGGGGTAAAGAAGCATACACCTCTGCCACTCTTGCCATTAGAGCATTAAATTGTCAGTTCCACATGCTGAAATACCAGCAACATACTATGGAACTTATTAAACAAAAAATATCTACCTTCCCTGACTGTGCAAAAAATAAAGAATTGCAGGAGTTTATGCATTCTGCAAGCCAAGTTAGTAAGCATACCCTGCAATGTGGGTTTGACACCCTAGAAGCATCCTGCAGGGCAGCACTCACAGGTTCTGTACTTAGAAGACATGCTTGGATTACGGAACAAACCTTGCCAAACCATGTCAAATCAAAATTATTGGACGCACCACTAAACAAAGACAATCTGGCACCAAAGCAGAAGAGGTTTTAAAAAGATGGAAGAAAAAACTAAGTCTATGCAGACAGTTAAAGACTTTTTGCAAGTCCAGCTTCCTAGATTCAGTAGGCATTGCCCCTCAAAACATTGGTCCTTCCATCCCCCTCAAGGCCACCTCATACTAGGCCTAGGGGAAGCAAACCCCCCAGACAGCAGTCTCAGGATATGCAGAGATCTAAGCAATTGAGTACCTCCAGTTCTAAAACAGGGAGTGCTAAGCCACCCCCTTATGGAAAGAATTCACAATGACTTCTCAACTCCATCCCTCACCAGTGCCCATCTGCTTGTGCCCCTAGGAGGAAAACTTGCCTTCCATGCAAAAAACTGGGCCTCCATCACCAACGATTGATGGGTCCTCAACATAGTGTCCCAGGGGTACATATTTTATTTCCAGACTCTACCAACCCCAAAAGGCTTCCCAAATCTTCCACCAAACCAGTGGCCAGAGGCACAAAATCAAGTCCATTCCCTGCTCTCCATGAGGGCAGTTCAACCTGTTCCTTCAGAACAGATAGGCCAAGGTTTCTATTCCAGACTTTTCTGGTACCCAGAAAAGAGGGCACCTGGCGCCCAATCTTAGATCTATCCATTCTAAAGACCTTCCTGGTGGTACCAAAATTCAAAATGCTCATCCTACCGCACCTTCTTCCTATGCTGTCCAAAGATGCCTGGTTAGCCACCCTAGACCTAAAAGAGGCCTATCTGCACATCCCAATTAGAGACTCTTGCAGGAAATATCTGCATTTCACGGCAGGATCTATGCATTATCAGTTCTCTGCACTTCTGTTTGGCTTATCCACTGCTCCCAGACTTTTCACAAAATGCCTGGCTCCAGCCACTGCTTTTTGTAGACAAAGAAGTATTCAAATTTACCCCTACTTAGATGACTGCCTGATTCAGACAGACAGGAAAAGCTGTTGCAGCACCTGACATTTGTAAAGGACCTACTAACCTCACTGGGAAACACTGTAAACGAAAATAAATCCAAACTAGTCCCCAGTCAAAAAATTGTATTCCTGGGAGCAAGCCTGGACACAACATCCCAGATGGCATTCCTTACTCCAGAAAAACAAGCCTATCTGACAGGCTAATTCTCTCAACTGCCCACCAGAACCCAGTTGTCCGCAAGGAAAATACTGCATGCTCTAGGGTTCATGGCCTCCTCCATTCTATTAATTCCATATGCCAGACTGCATATGAAGAAACTTCAGTGGTACTTAAAAAGCCTTTGGTGTCAACATTCTCAGGACCTGGAAATTATTATACCTATGATACCTTGTCTAAGGAAAGATTTTCTTTGGTGGGCAGCAGCATGCAACCACAACAAGGGACTTCCCTTTTCACAACCCCAAGCTGCCCAGACCCTAACCACAGACACATCAGACTATGACTGGGGTGCACACCTGGACTGCAGGTGCATTTAGGGCCACTGGAGCCCAAGTCAGATTCATCTGCACATCAACCAAAAAGAAATGCTAGCTGTTCAGCACTCTCTGACAGCTTTCAGATCCCTGTTGTCACCGGGGCCCCTTCTAATAAAAAACGACACCACCACAGTTATGTGGTACATCAACAAGCAGGGGGGGGGGTCCACTGTTACCCACCCTGTAGTCAAGCCATGACCCTTTGGAACACAGCCTCATCCATGCATTTTCACCTGCTAGCCCAATTCCTGCCAGGCAACCAAAACTCTCTGGCAGACAACTTAAGCAGAAATCTCCTAGACCCACACGAGTGGCAATTAAACCACAACACCTTCAGCCTTGTGACCCAGAAATGGGGTACCCCGAAGGTGGACCCATTTGCCTCCCCCAACAACCACCAGCTCAGCAAATTCTGCACCACGGAACCTCATAGCAAGGCCTGGAAAGTGCATGCCCTATCCTTCCAATGAGTAAACCTCTCAATCTATGCATTTCCCCCTCTACCTCTTCTTACAAGAGTATTACTCAAAATAAGGGAGGAAAGACCAAGGGCAATCCTGCTTGCCCCAGACTAGCCACTCCAACATTGGTACCCACTCTGCGCAGTCTGTCACCATTGCCTCCAGGGCACCTCCCTCAGATTCCAACTCTCCTGACTCAGCAGGAGGGAGAGTTCTTGCATCCACAATTGCAGACCCTGAACCTGGCAGCCTGGCTTATTTCTTGACTTCTCCTCCAGTGGCCAGCCCAAACAAGCAGGTCCTGGATGTTATACGTGAAGCCAGACGAGCCAGCACTAGAAAATGTTATGCTGACAAGTGGAAAAGGTATTGTTCCTGGATCCAGAATAAAGGAGCTGACCCAGCACAGCCCTTCATACCTCTCATCCTGGATTACCTAGGAGACCTACTCCACAGGGGCCTATCCTTGTCTTCCATTAAAATACAAACCTCTGCCATCTCTGCACATTACAGCACTAAGCCACCTCTCTTTTCAAACCCTCTCATCAAGCAGGGGGCTAACGACTTAAGACCAGCAAGAAGAGCCCCTACCCCTGCTTGGGACCTTAACTTTGTGTTGGAAAAGCTTACGCTGTCCCCCTTTGAGCCTGCACCTTCAGCAGAGTTAAAATTCCTCTCTTAGAAAACAGCCTTGCTTCTGGCCATCACTTCAGCTAAAAGAGTGTCTGCGCTACAAGCATTTATGGCTGTGGAACCCTTCATCATTTTCATGCTGACAGGGTCTCCCTCAGGAATAACCCACCTTTCATGTCTAAAGTGGTGTCCAGTGTGGCTCTCAACCAATCTATTAATTTGCCCAACTTTTTTTTCCTAAACCTCAAAATAAGGGGGGAAAGGATCCTGCACCCTTTAGAGGTGCACAGACAGCTCAGATTCTACCTGGATAGGACTAAGCCCTTTATGAAATCTGACCAGTTACTAATCAGCTTTGCAGTGGGGGCAGAGGACAAGGCCATATCAAAACAAACTATTTCCAAATAGATAGCACACTGTATCCATTTCTATTGCAAATACCACGGGAAACCACCCCCACTGGGGGTCAGAACACATTCCACTAGGGCAACTTCAACCTCTGCAGCCTTTCTCAGAGGAGTCCCTACCAGGGACGTACTGTAAGCTGCAACATGTAGTTCTGTTCATACCTTCACCGAGCATTACCACCTGTCTATCCTTTCCAAATCCAGGACAGGCTTTGCAACCACAGTTCTGCAGGGAGTACTAGCCAGCCCCAACTCGTCTTGACTGCCTCCACCCGTTCTTCAGCTTTGGGAATCAACCCAAGTGTAATGACTGCAACAGTGAAACACGAAGAACATAGTACAGTTGTGTACACTTACCATAAATGTAGATGTTCGAGTGTATTCACTGTTTCAGTCCTGGTTTCCCACCCTCCAGCCCCCTTGTTTTTCTCTCTCTCTCTCTACAGGGCTGTTGGTATTTACTTTCTACCGGTGATGTTATTCCACCATAACCTAGCTCCCTATCTGGGGTATCAGGACATTTGGGGCAAGAAAAACTGATGTAATGTTGTCAGCTGCCTGTTTTTATACCACTGACGATCTGACGTCAGTCCTGGAGCGACAGCAACCGACACAGAAATACTAAGCCTCTGGTATTCGGGCTGACTGAGGGCTTCCCCTGGCAGGATAACCCAACTGTGATGACTGCAACAGTGAATGCACTCGAACATCTACATTTATGGTAAGTGTACACCACTGTACTTTTTGTCTCCTTCTCTAACCTTTGCCTTAGGGTGTTTCTTCCTAGTATAGGGTTGACGTCTTGTCTTCTGTCCTGTGGAAAACTTCCCCCCTCCACAGGGCTTATGAAATGGATATGGTGCAATTTATCATGACCTATGGCTGTGCACCCATCTTCCCTACGCTTGTTTCTTTGTTGTAGCCCTAGAATTTAGTTTTTAGACAAAGCAATGTGAAGGTTAACTGCAAACAACCTGTCATTGGTTCTCTCTCTCTCCATTATTATTTCAGCACTTTGGTTTTACATCTTGGAATTCTACACAGCTTTTGAACCCTTCAAGGAGGGTCCTCTTTGTAGATCAACTGATAATTTAGGATTATACATTGTCTGTTATATACAGTGCTGAAGACCGCGTTTGGCAAATCAGATTCTTTCCCTCCTATAGCATAAAATACTGCAGTGATATCTTTAAAGGGAGTTACCACTGAGCAAGTCTGTGTGCTGTGATGTTTCTGTCTCATTGCAGTTCATCAAAAGCATTTGTTAAATGTAGATTTGTTTTTACGGTGTATGTGCTTAACTGTATACATATACCATGTGATGTCAAAAATAAGGCTGTCTTCTGGTGCTGAACTAAATTTTGTACTTCGAGTAGTTTTCTTCAGTCTTGTGAAATCTTAATTTTCAAAGTCTCCTGTGCAATATCATAACCGTATGCAACAGCAAGATTACTTCTTCTTCTTTCGGTTTTTCCCGGTTAGGGGTCGCCACAGCGGATCAACTGTCCGCTCATGATTGGCAGTAGAGTTTTACAGTGTCGAGTTGCCAGCCCGGCACCCAACCTTCCACAGAAGGCACACACACACATGCACTCACACCTAGGGCCAATTTAGAGTGTGTCCAATCCACCTGCAACATGTCTTTGGGATTTGGGAGGAAACCGGCGCACCCGGAGGAAATCCACGCGACCACAGGGAGGACATGCAGACTCTGCACAGAAGGCACCCCAGCCGAGGATCGAACCAGAACAGCAAGACTGATTTGTTTTATTTTAATGCAAAAGCCATTGAAACTTTTTTTTCATTCTTAGTGTTGAGACAAGTACCAGTGAAGTCTTTTTCTTGCAGAACATATATTCATTCTAAAATGTTGCTGTTGCATACAGGAATTTAATTTTTCCAATTTTATTTACTAGTAGTGCTGTACCAGCAGTCAGTTAGCTAGCTGTCCTTCTTAATTTTTGGCTTAAAATATCTCTGCTACAAACACCAACATCCTCAACTCCATGAAAATTTGTCTAAAACAACTGAAAACTGGATTGAAAAACTTGAACTGTATCTCTCTTTGCAAATGTAATTGAAGAAAGGTCAGAAAAGAAAGGTCCAGCACACCAGTGTTCCTTTGTGTTGCAATTAAAGGAGTGATATATAGGTATTTTACAATTTTAGCTTTAAAGAAGAGGTGTGAGAGTCAGCAGTCTTGAAAGAGATTTCAGGCATTTTGAGAGTCAAAGAAGAATATTTCATATGCAAGTCATTTATTTCTCTGCAGAAATAATGGAACTTGAGAGTCGGTGGATGCTTGTGCGACTGTGTTGAAACATTGGGTAAAAGACGAGTCGAAGATGAGACAGAATTATGTGTAGTGTCCATACCTCTCAGCTATACCAAATTCCTCAGAATTTCCTGGTTTTAAGGCTAAAATAATGGGGTGCCGCGAGTTCCTGAGTGGCCTCTTCAAATCACGATTTTTTTCCTTTATTTACAATTTTTCATTAATGCTGACTTCATTGCGCATACGTCAGCATCGTAAGGTAGTGTCATACCCCTGACTGCTTGTGTATGTTCAGGTAGCATCATTTTCCAGCTAAAGGTGCACATACTCCGACACTGAGCCTTATTTGGCAATCACAGATCCCTCTGCTGTATGCATTACAAACATAATCCAACCCCATAACCAGTGGAACAAAGATATATTAAAGCATCACATATTTAACAAGCTTGTATGGTAGCCAAATAATGCCCAATATAGTTGGTATTGTGTTTCCTAACAGAAAAATAATTGTTTTCGGCTTTTGTTCTAATGCATTATCTATATGCAGTTTTGTTTCAGGTTCCCCTTTAGAGGTGATTTTAGTTTAATGATATCTTTTACACTTATTTCAGCTGAATTTTATTTATTTTAGTTAACATTTGTTTGCTGGGAAAGTCCGACTGGGACAGAGCCCATTTTCAGCATAGGCCAGGGGCGAAACACTCCAGACGCATCTCTTTGGGATGTAGGAGGAAACCGGAGCACCCAGAAGAAACCCACGTGAACACAGGGTGGACATGCAGACTCTGCACAAAAGCCATCCCAACCAAGAATCGAACCGAAAAAAATATTATTATTGATGTTATGTGATCCTATCTCGCCTACATTCTGAATGATGGGTTCGGAGCCGATCCCTCGGCTCCGACTCGGCACGCTTATGCCAAAGAGCGAAGTCTCTTATTGGCTGAGCTTACTATATCCCAGGATGCACCACTACCAGTCCCCCAGATCTCGTTTGCCGCTTCCCTGCGAAGACGTGGTCTCGAGCTGGCTGGGCTGAGTAGTTTTATTAACTAACTTTTCTGTCAGTTTTTTGCTGTTTTTGCTCACAAGAGCTGTTTTAACGGCTATCGCTAACTTTGTTGTGTGTGATTGGGTTGAGTTTGTTTTCGGCCCCCCTCCATCCAGGGCCTTCCCGGACTATCAACCTTAATTACTTACAGGGTCTCTAGTAAATTTATAGTTGGTTTAGAGTTCCCTGTTCTTTTTTTACAGGAAGTGTGTGCATTAAGCTATTACTGTAAGCTTAGCTTTATCATCAGTAAGACTTTAGTGATTTACTTTCCTGTCAGTGACTAAATTTGTGTAACATCATGTCTCAAACCCCTAGGCCTTCGGGCTTTAAAAAATGTTCGAAATGCGGGTTTAAAATGTCTATCACAGACGATCATTCGCTCTGTGTATATTGTCTCGGGGCAAAGCACTTGCAGGAGTCATGCAGTGTATGTCATGCTTTTTCCTCAAGGGTCCTCCAGGAGAGGAAAAATAAATTGATTCTTAAGGGGTTAGTTAAACCTTCCTTTGAAGAAGCCTTGGCATCCTCTCCTGCTCCGGCCAAGAAGAAAAGAGCTTCGGTTCCGACCAGTCCGTCGGATCCGACTGCCAAGAAACTTAGGCAGGCCTCTCCTTCGGCTCCAAAGACTTCGGAGCCGAGGTTGGAACGGTCTGCCTCGATGCCACCAGTATCGACTCCTCTGGCTTCGGAGCCGATGACTGGGGCATCGAGAGGCGGGTCACCTTCGTCGGCTCCACTGCTCTCGGAGCCGACAAGGGTCGCCCGCTCAGACACTTCCTCCTCGGCGCCGAAGTCTACCTCGGCACCGATGGAATCTGCTGTGAGTATTCCTTCGGCGCCGATACTCATCGAGTCGCCCCAGAGCCGGTCCCCTAGCCCTTTGGGGCCGATGGAGAGGCCTTCTCGAACCCGTTCTGTTTCCTCTCGGTCTTCGAGGATGTCGGATTCTGATATAGACAGGGTGCTCCAAAGACTGTTCCAGTCCCCAGTCTTCCAAAAATTTGTTTCGGTTCCGACCCAGCTGGTTTCGGAGCCGATGACCTTGGCCCACCCCATTGCCATTCCTCCTCCGACCGCTTCGGCTCCGCCGGAGCAGGTGCTGTTGGAGCCGGTGGAGATCTCAGGGTCGGCTCCGACCCTTACTCCAACCCGGGCCTTCGGGTCCGAGTTTGGTACGCTGGACGCTTCGGCTGGACCCGGGGTGATGTTTGGGACCTATGCTGGTTCCGAGCCTCCCCTCGGTGCTGCTGCGGGACTTCCGTCGGCTATCACGGCTCGAGTCCGGACACTCCCAGGATTCTGGGGTCCGGCTTTAGGGCCATGAGGAGTGCCTTGGCCAAGTCCTCTTCGCCATCTCTCCGGTTTACCAGCACCTTCCTGGGCGTGGAGACTGGGTCTTTGGCAGTTCCCCTGTCCGTAGCCAGCGGAGCCCGAGGCCTGAGGTTACCCCAGTGGGGTTCCTCCTCCTGAGGGTTCTTCGAGTTGTCTTCAGAGGAACCCCAAGGAAGAGATCGTGCAAGAGGAAGCACGTGGACTCCCCGAGTCTATTACATCGGACACTGATATGGATGATGCAGAGGGGTCCCAGTCGCCCTCGGATGATGTCTCATTTGCAGACATCTTAGAGATCCTCAAACAACGAGGCGGCTGGATATCCAAACCCCTCTGCTGACGAGTCAGTGCTCCTCAAGGCCTTTGGGGCTCAGCCCTCCGCCTCCTGGGTGTCTCCGCCTTGACGAGCTTCTGGATTTAGTTTGTCAAGGCGGGAACATCCAGATACCGTGGAACCAGTCCCTTCTCGTCCAAATAAATTTTATCTGCTCCCCGAGAAGGAGTTCCTTACTAAAGGCGTGGCTGTAGATGCCATGGTGGTGGCATCTGCTACACAACAGGACGTGGCAGAGGCTTCAACGTCCATCCATCCTCCTAATAAGGAGTCTAGGAGTATGGATAGGTATGGGAAGCGCACCCTGACTTCAGCGGCCTTTACCTTAAGGTCTCTGAATTATTTGGCACATTTTACCAGGCTCCAGAGGGATCTGGTCAAGGAGTTGTCAGATTCGGCCTCGGTAACCTACCTGAGCAGCTAGCCCAGTCCGTTAGCTCTCAGTTGGCTATCCTTACGCCAATTTCTAACTCGTCCATGAGGCTCATTTCCTATGCGGCAAGGGGCGGTAGAGCGCAGGCACAGGCGTGGCTCACGAGACAAGCCTGGCTCCGCTTGTGTCAGTTTATGGAGGCCTTCAAGTCTTCCTTCACGACGCTCCCTTTGATGGGTCCTCATTGTTTGGACCCAAGGTGAAAGACACCCTTACCCGCTGTGAGCAAGAGGGAAAAACTTTATCTGCCGTAGGTGCCGTTATTCCACTCCCTTCGGCCTTATCCCAAGGCTAAAGGAGGGGGAAAATGTGGTTCCGCAAATCTCGCAAGTTTTTCTCCCAACAGCAGGAAGATTCGGCGTCCAGAGGCAGAGGACGGGAAATTTTTCAGGGAGATGCCGTCCCAGAGGCGGCAGAGGGCCCCGAATTCTGGAGACCATGAGTCCTTTCGTGGCTCTTCAGCCTCCCACACATCATGAGGGATTGCCCGGCTGTGCTGCTCCGAGCCAGTCGGGTGTCGCTTTGCCAAGCACCTAAAAGCCTGGGAGTCAATCACTCAGGACAGATGGGTGCTTCGATCATTGCCGGAGGTTACACCATCCCATTCACATACTCACCCCACCGTCCAAGAGAATCCCGGACCCACCACCCAGTCAAAGGGAAATAGCAGCCGCAGAAGCTTTAAAGCTGCTAGAAAGGAGTCATCCAACCGGTCCCCACAGACCAGATCGGATCAGGAAATTACTCCAGGTTCTTTTAGTGCCAAAAAGACAGGGGACCTGAGGCCAATATTGGATCTCAGCAGACTGAACCAATCCGTCACGAAATCCAAATTCAATGGTCACGTTACAATCCATTCTCCGTTGTTGGAGAAGGATGTTTGGATGTGCTCCATAGACCTCAAGGACGCCTATTATCACATACCGATACATCAGGCGTCCAGAAGGTATCTGCGCTTCAGCCTGGGAGTCAGTCATTACCAATTTTGTGCTCTGCCCTTTGGTCTCACCACAGCCCCAGGGTGTTCACCAAGTGTTTGGCAGTAGTGACGGCTCACCTGAGAAGTCTTGGATTCCAAGTGTTTCCCTATCTCGACGACTGGCTCCTGACTGCCACCACCAGGCATCTACTAATGGACAACCTCAAAGCCACCATCTCCTGGGTGTTTCCCTAGGGATTACATTCAATTGGTCAAAGTCTGTCTTGCTGCCCTCTCAACGCATAAAGTTTATAGGAGCAGAGATAGACTCAAGATTGATGCGTCTTTCTTCCTGCCGAAAGGATCCGAACTTTACAGGGCCAAGTTCAAGCTCTAATCTCGAGATCCAAAGCCCCAGCCAGGATGGTCCTACAGGTTTTAGGCTCAATGTCTGCCACGGTTCTTTTAGTTCCTCTAGCAAGATTACACATGAGGATTCTTCAGTGGCTCTTGTCAACTCAATGGTCCTTTCAGGATCTTCCCTCAATCATCACATCATGATTACGGAAATATGCAAAAGGGACCTTCGCTGGTGGCTTCAGACATCCAACTTGGATCAGGGAAAACCCTTTGTTCTCCCTCCAGTGGTTACCCTGACGACAGATGCCTCCCAGATAGGGTGGGGGCATTGTCTGGGCAGGCTAGTTCAGGGCTCCTGGCTTCCGGACTAAGCTCTTCTCCACATCAACGTGTTGGAGATGAGGGCTGTGCTTCTATCCCTACAGGCCTTACACAAGTTTATTCCTCAGGGCATCATCGCCATCCACACAGACAACATGTCGGTGGTTTGGTATCTGAACAAACAAGGAGGGACCAGATCGTATCCCCTTTGCAGAGAGGCCATGAGAGTGTGGGAATGGGCTGTAGCTACCAACCGCTTCTTGGTAGCGACCCACATCCCGGAAAGTCAAATGTATTGGCGGACAAATTAAGCAGGACAATTCTCTCTCCTCACGAATGGTCTCTAAACCGCACAGTAGCAGCCCAGGTTTTCAAGAGATGGGGACGCCGTGCTGCGACCTATTTGCAACTCCACAAAACACCAAGTGCCAGAGGTTCTTCTCCTTGATTCCACATCAGGAAGTACCAGCCATGGATGCTCTAGCACAACCTTGGCCAACAGGGCTACTTTATGCCTTTCCTCCAATTCCACTCCTTCCCAAAGTTATTCACAAAGCTTCTCAACTGGGGTCTTCAATGATTCTGATTGCCCCATACTGGCCTCGTCAGATATGGTTTCCTTACCTGAAAAAGCATGCAGTGGACGATCCGTGGACCTTAGACCTGATCCCGATTTGCTAATCCATCAGTCGGGACATTGGCATCAGTCCCTTCAATCTCTAAAATTGACAGCTTGGCTCCTCCACTTCCAACTTTAGTTAGAAGACACACACTAGACCCGGAAGTTGTTCACATTTTATCTTCGCCCACAAACCCACCACTAACAAATTGTACCTCAGTAAGTGGAAGAGGTTTGCTATCTGGGCTCAACTCAAGGGCTTAGACCCTATCACTGCTCCTGTCCCAGAGGTTTTGAAATTCTTAACATCCCTGTTTAATCAGGATCTTCTGTCTCAACTATTAAAGTCCAACTAGCTGCTATCTCTAAATTCCATGAATCCACGGATCCTCCCTTGATGAGCAGCAGACTATGCAAAACGTTCATTAAAGGTGCCAGTCTGTTAAGACCACCAGTTTTTCATCCGGCACCTCCGTGGGATCTTGATTTGGTGCTTCACATTAACATCTCCCCCTTTTGAACCGGCTGCTACATGTGAATTAAAATATCTGTCTTGGAAAACAGCATTCTTAGTGGCTATTACCTCTGCAAGAAGAGTCTCAGAGCTCCAAGCCCTATCTATTAAACCACCGCACTTGATTTTCCACAAGGATAGAGTATCACTTAGGCCTAATCCATCCTTTGTCCCAAAAGTCTGTTCTAGTTTCTGTCTTCAACAATCTCTAGAGCTACCAGTTTTCTTTCCAAAATTCTCTAATGAAGCAGAATACACTCTCCATAAATTGGATGTTCACAGGCAATTACGCTTCTATTTAGACAGGACTCAGCAACTTCGTAAGTCAGACCAGTTGTTTGTGTCCTTCTCAGATAATAAATTGGGCCAAACCATCACAAAAGCTACAATCTCAAAATGGATCAGAGATTGCATAATTCAGGCCTATTCTTCTTGAATAAACAACTTACATCATCTATCAAAGCTCATTCTACCAGAGCTATGGCTACTTCTATAGCCTTTCATTCCAAGCTCGCTATATCGGAAATTTGTGCTGCGGCTACTTGGTCCAACCCGCACACTTTCATTTCCCACTACAAACTGGATGTGGCATCTAAAGGACGAGCATCATTTGGTTCCACGGTACTCAGGAGTGTTTTCCAGTGAGCCACCCAGGATTCAGGTGCTAGGGACGCTGTCCCATCATTCAGAATGTAGGCGAGATAGGATCACATAACATCTTTTAGTTATGTACTCACCATAACTTCAGATGTTTGGGATCCATCTCGCCTACATTCCTGATACCCACCCTCCTTCCCCCTACCTTGCAGATCAGAAGAGATTGAACGGTTTTGAGCTCAACTGTTTTTATCTTGTTTCATCTGACGATGTTATATAAGCAGGGTATGCGTGTGTGCATGTATGCGGACAAACTAGATCTGGGGGACTGGTAGTGGTGCGTCCTGGGATATAGTAAGCTCAGCCAATAAGAGACTTCGCTCTTTGGCATAAGCGTGCCGAGTCGGAGCCGAGGGATCGGCTCCGAACCCATCATTCAGAATGTAGGCGAGATGGATCCCAAACATCTGAAGTTATGGTGAGTACATAACTAAAAGTTATGTTGTCTCCTTGACATTTTCATTGTCTGTCCATTGCTCAGTTCCCTGTTTACCAAAATAGGTAACTTGGCCTCAAAAATGTTGAACAGAGTGGTTTACCGGAAAGCGACTCACACTGGGAGCTGGTGTACTGCTTCAGGAACTGTCAGAAGTGGAAGGAAGCATTTAAAACTTGTCTTGGTGTGATCCTGATGGGTGCTACAACTGGTACTATAGAGAGTGGGGTTTGTGAGTGGAGGGCTTCATTTATTTGAAAAAGAAGAGTAAAGGCCCTGCGTCTTTTACTCCTGCTTTGATTATTAATTTTGACACAGAGTAGTAAATGTTACGGCTTTGTATGATTTCTTGCTGGTAGAAGCTATTATGATTGTTTTTTTGACGATATATAACTTTTTCGGGGATGCAGCAAACATGTCCATAAAATTGTTTCTCCTAATGTTTTAAATTGTCTTTATTAGTGTTATTGTTATTAATCTATTGGTGACAAACGCTGTGTAATTTTCAGTGTTCATGGTTATTCTGTTGTGTTTTTTTTTTTGTTTTTTTTTGGTGCACTAATCTTGTTTTATTTGTTATGAGAAATATTAGTTATATATTTTATAGTGTCAGTTTGCATGAAAACTTGATGTGGTGGTTTTTTGAGATATGACAACAAGCTCTTGTTGCTTTGTCAGTAGTTGTCAAGTACACCTTGGGCCAGGGCTATCCAATTTCCCAATAAATTATTGAAGTCATTGAATTGAAAATATAATTTATATAATTTTTCAGTCCTTCTGCAATTAAGAATGGGTCATCTTTTTGGGCAAGTAACTTTTTTAGGCTTGAATGGCTTGCATACCTCTCATCTGTCGGTAGTAAATTTTTGAGGATTATAGTCAATGGCCCATCCTTCTTGAGTGAATTAGAGGCTATTTAAAATGGTCCCTGCTTTTAACTCTGTCTCCCCCACCCGACTTCTCAGCTCTTCCTATTTTGGGGGAAAGTTTCTTTCTCTGGGCCTGATTTACTCCTATACATGATGTACCTACTCTTGGAGGTATGCCCTTGTTTTCAGGTTTGATTTGCCCCATCCCATGATTTTTGAAGCTAGCTAATGCACCACAAAACACACTGCATGACCAACAAATATTAGTGACACTGAACTCTGAGGGTATGTCTTACATCTCCATTTTTTTTCAGAAGCAAATGTAAATGATCTTGTTGGGTAGAATTCTCCAATGCAATTAGAATCTACAGATTTTGCTCTATCCATCATTTTGTCACTCTGTTTTTGAGTGGTATCCCACATGCCTACTGAAGGTAGGAGGAGTTATGTGCTGTTTGATACTCACATGTTTGCAAATTAAATGTCCAGATTTTTGGTTCAGTATTCCTATTTTTTAGTGGCTTTTGTTCCTGTTTTCAATGTTTCCAAGTTGAGAGGTATGGCTGCAAATGTTAAATTAGTGCTTTCAACTTTTCATGAATAGATTCTGGCTTAATATTTAGTATGTTCTTCAGTTTGCATTTGAATGTTGGTATTCCATAATTCCATTGGAGTGGGTATGGTTACATAATAATATATGCAATTTTTATGTTAATCAGCATCCAGATTTTTGGCCAGTTGTACCTACTTTTCATGGGCTTTTGTCCAGATTTTTGTTGTTTCTGGGTTGAGAGGTATGGTGGTGTCAGAAATTATATAGTTAGAGGCAGACTGTTAAGAGAAGCAGACATGGAAATCCACTAGATTTCTTTAGAGAGAGAGAGAGAGAGGGAGTGCTGTTTTATGAATTCAGCTTAAAATATTGACTAAGAAATTGGAAGTGTGCAAAGCAAAAAGCTGTGTTTAAAAATAGCAGTATATTAAACTTCAGAGTGAATAAAAGAAATGGGGAGCGTGTGGTGCTTCTTTAGGTTGATTGCTCCCATAAGCCTCTCTTTTATGTATAATGAGTAAAAGCATATTTTTAGTATTAAATTGTTTTTCAACACACTTTTGGCACTAGAGATGTAGTGACGTATAGTTTTTGTAAGGTCAGGCTTTGCATAAATGTAGATCTGATGTTGTCAATTTTCATTTAATCCTTAACATATGAATGGGTTTGGCTCCGATATCATAACCAACTCTGCCATTACTACAGCTCACAGTGACCAAAAACTCTTGAACTTCACCTCTATCCATAATCCCTCTCTCCCAATTACCTCCGATCTCATTTGCTGCTTTTTCCTGACAGACACGTTCACCAGACCTCGAACATAGTTTGTTTTCTAGATAGTTTGCTTCATATTCTCTCAAGTTTCTTTTCTTTTTCTGAGGTTATTTCCTTCTCTTAACTCTGTCACCTTTTTCACTGTACTATACCCTTCAGTTAGTAATCACTGTCTCCTTTCCGTACACTCTGGTATATTCCCTGCTGTCATTGTTGGTAGCCTTCTTCCGTGCACTTCGATGTACTCTTCAACTGTCATCGTTGGTAGTTTCTTTCTTTCTCTCTTTTTCTCCCTTTTATATATTTTAACTATATATATATATATATACATATATATATATATATATATATACATACATATACACACACATGCACACACACACACATATATATATCAACTGCTTTCCTGTGTAATTTTCTTGTTTGAGAGTATTTTTCTATTTCCCTTTCGTGTGAGTGTGGCGTGTATCCTTTCCAGACCCTTTTATTATGGTTGAGAAAGCTAAGGCCGCTCCTGGCTTCAAAAAATGCCAGAAGTGCAGCCGTAAGATCTCTCTGTTGGATTTACATATGTTATGTGTTTATTGTTTGGGTCCTGTACATTTACAGGAAAATTTCAGTATTTGCCATAGCTTTAGCCATAAGGTTGTTGTTGAAAGAAAAAACAAGCTAATATGAAAGGTTTGATACCTGCCACCTTTGGAGAGACCATGTCTGCTCAAGACAAGAGTAAAACGGATATTTCTTCCTCTTCTTCATTCTCTTCTTTGGAGAAGGGCAGAAAGAGGAGTTTGTTGGTGATTACATCTCCGTCAGGACCGACATCTAAGAAGCATAGATCCTCGGTTCCTTAAAGTTCCTCGGAACCAATGGACTCAGGCTGTAAGACTTGAGTACCAGGAAAATCACCAGTAATGACCACCATTTCTGTGTCTAAACCCTTGATGCCAAAGACTTTAGCACAAAAAAGTTTGACTTCTGGCTCTTCATCGACTACATCTGTGCAGACTGTGGATGTAGTGCAAAAGGAAAGTTTTACCCAGAACCGGTTACTCCCCATCTGTTGACCCTGTTGTGGGCGAGTTACCCGAAGTTTTTCTTCAAAGACCTAAATATATCCCTTGATATGTCCAAAGCATTTGATACTGTATCCCACCAACTACTACTCAACACTCTAGCCTCCTTCAACCTCAACTCTACAGCTCTCAACTGGTTCTTTAGCTACCTTACTAATCGACAACAGGCAACTAAATGGGATAATAAACTCTCCACACTACTCCCAGTCTCCCTTGGAGATGTTCTTCGTGTTTCACTGTTGCAGTCATCACATTTGGGTTATCTGCTTGCAGTAGCCCTCAGTCGGCCCAATTAACAAAGTTTTGGGTCCTGCATCGGTTGCTGTCTCCTCTTCCGTGATGTCAGGTCGTCAGGGGTATAAAACATGCAGCCGATGTCATTACATCAGTCTTTCTTGCCGTGCGGTGCCGGAAGCAGAAGCAGTTCGCAAGTGCCGGTTGGCAGACTCCAGAAATTTTTGTTTTCGAGTTTCAGTACCGAAGTCTTCAACTAAAAGCTAAGTACCCCATTGGGGAAACTTTTTCTTGCTCAAAACCAATGTCAGTAAAAGTAAATAATTGCATTTCTTGTGGAAAGCAAATACCTCATAAAGATTTTCATTCATACTGTATTCCTTGCCTAGGTCCTAACCACGACGTACCTCGCTGTCAGTTTTGTGCCTTATTTAAACCACGAACTATCCGTCTTCGGTATATTTGCACTTCTAAATATTTTGGTGCTCGGTTCAATTATCCTGATATGTCTTGGTAAGCCGTCCGACTACCGACATTCTGAAAAAACGCAAAGATAAAGACAGAGATAGGCCGCCTAGGTCCAAAGTTGCCGATGATGCTTCGCCTAAGCCAGTCACCAGTTCGCTGGTACTCATTGAGGCGCTTTTGCAGCTCTTGATACCCGCTACTTCAGAATAGCAGGCCTCTGCTGAGACCCATTCGGAGTCCGGTATGCCACGAGATGCTTCAACTGTGGAACCTGCGGATGTCTCTACCTTTGATGGGTCCAGAGCCTCTGTGTAGGCACTGGCGTCTGAGGGTGTATTCAGTCCTACTGACTTGCATATTAAACCAACGCCATCTTCTTCTTCAAGGCCTAAAACTTGAACCAGGCCTAGAAATCTGACACCCAGATGGCATGGTCAGGCCTCTATGCCTAAAAAAATGATAAGAATGGCTGAAGACCTTTTTACTTTAATCAGAGGAAGCCAACCTTCCCCCGCCTAAGAGACCTAGGACTGGGTTTGCTTATGATACTTCCGACCACGATTCTGAAATTTCTGTTTCCTCTGATGACCAGGATTTACCCTCATCTACCTGTGAGGATTCTGATACTGAGGACCGTCTTCCCTCTGCCCCCCCCCCAGAGGATTTCTCTTTTGGTGAAACCTTGCATACTCTCAGGGAGCATTTTCATTGGGAAAGTCAGGATTTCTCTGATTCTAAAAAGAGGCGTAGGGATTTCTTACTCCTGCCCCAGCATAGGCTTTTAACTATACCTCCTGTACTGGGCATTGTTGATGATGCCTTTTTGGAATCTAGCTTGGCCCCTGACTCTTCACCTCCTGCTTCCAGAAAACCTGATAGATATTACAGGGTTCCTGACTCTCACCAGTTCATTTTCAAAAATCCTACTGCGGATCCTGAAACCATTTCATAGGGACCCGAGGGCATTAAAGCTACTACTGTGAAAAATCCCACCCCCTCTGATAGAGACTCCAGGACGCTGAATAGATGGGGTAAGAAGGTATACACTTCTGCAACTTTGGCCATTAGGGCCTTGAATTGCCAGTTTCATATGTTAAAGTATCAGCAGCATATTATTGGATTGCTTAAACAGAAAATGATGTTGATTCCCGATTGTGCTGAAAATAAGGATTTACAGGATTTAATGCATTCTGCTGAACAAGCTGGAAAACATACTTTGCAATGTGGTTTTGATTCACTAGAGGCATCTTGCAGGGCTGTTGTAACTGGGTCTATACTTAGAAGGCATGCTTGGCTTAAGGAGCAGTCCTTGCCAGATCATGTTAAAGCGAAATTACTGGATGCTCCTTTAAATCAGGACCGCCTGTTTGGCAACAAGGCAGAAGTAGTTCTTAAAAAGATGGAGGAAAAAGCTAAATCCATGCAAACTGTTAAAGATTTTTTACAAGTACAACCTCCAAGATTTAGTAGGCATTGGCCTTCTAAGAACTGGTCCTTTCCTACCTCTTCTAGACCTTCTCAGTCCAAACCCAGATCCAGCAGAACACCCAGGCTTCAGTCCCAGAGGGCGCACAGAACTAAGCAGTGGGGGCCTCCACTTCCAAATCTGGGAGTAATAAAACTCCCCCTATGGTAAAGTGTCTCAATGACTTCTTTTTAAAACTTCCAAGCACTTCTCAACTGACTGCCCCTTTGGGGGGAAAGATTGCACTTCATGCAAAGAACTGGGAACTCATTACCCAGGAAAAATGGGTTTTAAATATAGTGTCTCAAGGATACAGATTTCTCTTCCACACGTTACCAACTCCAAGCGGTTGGCCAGATCTACCTCCAAATCAGTGGGCAGAGGCCCAAAAGCAAGTACTCTCTCTCTTAAACAGAGGGGCTATTCAGTTGGTAGCAGAAGAGTAAAAGGGACAAGGTTTCTACTCGAGACTTTTCCTGGTACCCAGAAAAGATAATTCATGGTGTCCTAACCTGGACCTGTCTACTCTAAACACCTTTTTGGTGATTCCAAAATTCAAGATGCTGACTCTTCACCAGTTGCTTCCTATGCTAAGCAAAAATGCCTGGTTGGCAACACTAGATTTAAAGGAAGCATACCTGCACATCCCAATCAGGGAATCTTGCAGAAGGTACCTATGCTTCAAAGCAGGCTACACACACTATCAGTTCTCTGCACTGCCCTTTGGCTTATCTACTGTGTCCAGAGTATTTACAAAGTGCTTAGCTCCAGTCATTGCATTTTGCAGGCAAAGAAATATTCAAATATACCCATACCTGGACAATTGTCTAATTCAGGCAGAAAGCCAGGATATACTTTTGAATCATCTGGCTTTTGTACAAAGGGTGCTAACTTGTCTGGGGTATACCATAAATGAAAAGAAATCACACCTGGTACCCTGTCAGCAAATTATATTCTTGGGAGCAAGCTTGAATACAATTTCCCATATGGCTTTCCTCATGCCAGAGAAACAAATTCATTTGACAACCTACTTCAAACAAGTGGCCACAAAAACCCTGCTGTCTGCAAGGCAAATACTACAAGCCTTGGGGTTCATGGCCTCCTGCATTCTTCTAATTCCATGTGCAAGATTGCATATGAGGAAACTACATTGGTATCTAAAAAGCCTATGGTGTCAACGTTCTCCGGATCTAGAAGCAATGATTCCTATCATACCTTGCCTACGCCTACAGTTCCTTTGGCGGGCAGAGGCCTGCCACCAAAACAAGGGACTACCATTCACACTACCCCATGCCGCCCAAACCCTAACAACAGATGCATCAGACTATGCATGGGGGGCACACCTGGCAGGAAGTGCATTCAGGGCAAATGGAACCCAAGTCAAATGCGCCTGCACATCAATCAAAAAGAAATGTTAGCTGTACAGAATGATCTGACAGCCTTCAAGGAACGCATTCTTCCAGGGCAATTAATGGTAAAGACGGACAACACACTGTTGTGTGGTACATAAACAAGCAGGGGGGTACACATTCTTACCCCCTCTGCAGACTAGCCATGGCATTGTGGAACACAGCATTGAGCTACCAAGTGCATCTACAAGCTCAGTTCCTGCCAGGAAAACTAAATACACTGGCAGACGGACTAAGTAGAAACCTCATGGACCCACACGAGTGGAAACTGGAACCAAGGATTTTCAACATGTTGACAAGCAAATGGGGGAGCCCAGATATAGACTGGTTTGCCTCCCCCAGAACTATCAATTGGAAAAATTTTGCACAAGGACTCCCTACATACAAGCTTGGAAAGTGGATGCTCTGTCCTTCAGCTGGAAAAACTAATCAGTTTATGGCATTCCTCCTCTGCTCTCCAAAGTACTACTAAAGATCAAACAAGACAAACCAAGGACGATTTTGATTGCACCAGACTGGCCACGCCAACACTGGTACCCCCTCTTGCGCAGTGTGTCGCTGTTGGCCCCATGGCACCTGCCTCAGACCCCTACTCTGCTGTCTCAGCAGGAGAACCAGATTTTGCGCCCTCAGCTTCAAACACTGAGCCTAGCAGCCTGGCTAATTACCTAATCTCTCCTTTACCATTCCTCAGTAAACCAGTGATGGATATCATTTTAGAGGCAAGGAGGTCTAGTACTAGAAAATCTTATGTTGAAAAATGGAAACGTTTCTGTGCCTGGAACCAGTGTCAAGGGATGAGCGCAGCAGTGCCCAATTTACCTCAGATTTTACAATACTTAACTGAGATGCTTCACAAGGCCCTGTCATTTTCCTCAATTAAAATTCACGCCTCAGCCATTTCAGCTCATTATAACACAGAACCTCCCCTCTTCTCTCATCCACTGCTCAAGCAGTTCCTCAGAGGGGCCAAAAATTCAAGACCACCCAGGAGAGCTCCAACTCCAGCCTGGGACCTTAACTTTGTATTGGAGGAACTCACCCTTCCTCCTTTCGAGCCAGCTGCTACTGCAGATTTAAAATTCCTTTCTTGGAAAACAGCTTTCCTATTAGCAATCAGTTCAGCAAGAAGGGTATCTGAATTACAGGCCCTTATGGCAGTGGAGCCTTTCATCATCTTTCATGCGGACAGGGTGTCCCTCGGGACCAACCCCTCTTTCATGCCAAAGGTGGTACCCAATGTAGCCTTTAATCAGTCCATTCATTTGCCAACCTTCTTTCCTAATCCACAGAACAAAGGGGAACTGATACTGCACTCCTTCGATGTGCATAGACAACTTTAGATTCTATTTGGACAGGACTAAACCTCAAAGGAAATCTGAACAACTGCTGGTGACATTTGCTGCAGAGACAGAGGGGAAAGCTTTTTCAAAGTAAACCATTTCCAAATGGATAGGCCATTGCATTCTTTTCTGCTATAAGTACCATGGAATACCTATCCCACAGGGCATCAGACCCCACTCAACCAGGGCTGCATCTACCTCTACAGCCTTTCTCGGAGGTGTAGCTACCAGGGACACCCTAGAAGCTGCTGCCTGGAGCTCTGTACATACTTTCACCAAGCATTACCATTTGCCAGTTTTCTCTAAATCCAGAGCAGGCTTTGCCACTGCAGTCTTGCAGGTCCTTATAGCTGGTCCTAATGCTATCTAAATTCCTCCTTCTATCCTTAGCTTTGGGAATCTACCCAATTGTGATGACTGCAACAGTGAAACATGAAGAACATAGTACAGTTGTGTACATTTACCATAAATGTAGATGTTCGAGTGTATTCACTGTTGCAGTCCTGGTTACTCTCCCTCCAGCCCCGACTTCTTTTGGCTATACCTCTTCTCTCCTTTACTATGCTTAAAAGCTTTTTGGTGTATTTGCTTTTTTGTTGGAGGTATAACCTTGTATATTTATAAATTTAATTGCTTCCCATTAGGGGGGTACCTGACATCTGGGGCAAGAAGGACTGATGTAATGACGTCAGCTGCATGTTTTATGCCCCTGATGACCTGACGTCATGGAAGAGGAGACAGCAACCGACGCAGGACCCAAGAATTTGTTAATCGGGCCGACTGAGGGCTACTGTAAGCAGATAACCCAAATGTGATGACTGCAACAATGAATACACTCGAACATCCACATTTATGGTAAGTGTACACAACTGTACTTTCGTCAGGGTTCTATCCTTGGCCCTCTCCTTTTTTATTATATTCAGAAGTAGTCTAAACACTGCCACTAAATCTGCTTCCATCATTCAGTACGTATTCCCTCACCCCAAGAACTCCAAGATAAACTGCAAAAGTCATTTCTTGATATTGAAAATTACCTTAATGAACTTCACCTCATCTTAAACCCAAGCAAAACAAAATGAATGATCTTCTGCAACAGGAAATCCAAAGCAAAACCACATCTTCTCTCCATCTACTCCACTAATGGCACTATAAAAGAACCAGTTAACCAAACAAAACTACTAGGTGTCACAATAGACGACAACCCAATATTTAACAAACACATATCACTCACAATTAATAAAGTTCACATCAAACTTGGTGCTCTATATAGGGCCAAACCTTACCTTACTCAAAATGCCAGACTAGCCACAGCCAGATCCCACCTATCTACTGTCCTCTACTGTTCTCAACTTTTCACTAACTTGCGCATGTCTGATTTACATCTACTTGATTCCTGCTGTAACAAAATAGCAAAATTTGCTGCCAATATACCCAACAGGATCCATCATTGCCTTGCTCTCCAAAAACTACACTGTCTTGAATTTCCCAATATGTTATTGCTCAATCAGCTCACTACTGCCCACTCTGTTATCCACAGACCTGAAAACTGCCCTGCACTGTCCAACCTAATGCAACTAAATACCAACCCCAGGACCCTTAGATCATCCATTAAACTTACACTCAAGGTTACAAAGTCCCATAATTACTTTGGTGACTCTCTCTTCTCATTCAAAGTAGCCAAACAGTGGAACGTATTACCCCAGAATATCCTAGAAAACACAGATAGTCAGAGCTTCAAACAGCTCCTAAAGGAATACTTTACTCAGCAATAGCTGTGCTCCTGTAATACTCCTGCTTAGTTTCTCATGCCATTCTTTTTCTATCTTCTCCTTGTGTAACTTCTACCAAATGAAAATGCCACAATGGTTTATTTTAGTTATATATCTAATGAGTTTCATACTGCTGTCTGCAGTAAAACTTAGGAAATGTAATGTTTTCTGGTTTTGCATTCCCTTTTTGTAAATTGTGATTGTTGGCAACTGTTAAACTTTTTTATATATTGTTTGTAAATCTTTTTAAAAATGTTGTAATCTTTTTGTACTATTGTTTTGGAGCTTTTCTCCCCGGGTCTCTGCTGAAAACCGGATACTTGCCCAGGGACTCTGTCCAGTTAACAAATGTAAAATAAATAAATCACCCTCTCTGATGTCAGTCCGTTCCACCAAAAGCCTTACAGAACTCGAAATGGAGAGACTGGTGAATAAAGTTTTTTGTGGGCTAGAGGTTTTACAGGCCTCTCTTCAGCTCCACCCCCATGGGCTCAGGAGACGAACCTTCATTTACCCCTTTAACCACCCCTCCTCTGAGACAACAGTGTTTACAGCTCTGAGTCGTCTAGCTCCAATTATTATCAGTTGTGGAGATCTCTCTCACTTCAGAACTGGTTATTGCTTTGAGGTCTTTGGTTCTTTTGGATCTGGAGACCTCCCAGCGCCGTATTTTTCCTGTCCGCTCCGAGAGGCAGGAGTCGGCTCAAAAATTTTCGGAGCCGTCCCTGCACCATGGAGTGTTGACATGGTTCAATTCAGCTCCAGCTTCTGTCTCCGGGGCTGCTTCTTTGGAGCAGCGAGTGACCACAGTTCCGAGGCAGCTTGTTTCGGTTCCAGGCTCCTTTCGCTCTTCTGCGGGGGCCAGCCTTTGAGGCAATAGAGAAGGCCTGGTCTCCTGTAGTGACTCAGCCTGTTTCTGTTCAGAGCCAGTACTTTCCTCACTCTCAGTTATTCGACCTCTCTCTCCACTGGGACAGCGAGTACTGAAATCTCCTTTACAGATTCTGTCATCTTCTGATACCTGACTAGACTATCTCCCTGAGGAGGTTCGTCAGAAGAAGTGAAACAGGAAGCACTTAGATTCCCCACAGGAATTGCTCACGGAAGACACTTATTTTGATGGAGAGGTGTCCCCAAGGTTGCCCCCCTGATGATGTCTCCTTTGGAGACATCCTAGAAATTTCGAAACAGAGGGGTTACTGGAAGTCCCAAAACCCTCCTCAGAGGAATTGGTTTACCTGCAGGCTTTCGGTACTCACACGTCTGCCTCTTCAGTGACTTCGCCCACTGATGAACTCATTCAGTTGATTTCTCAATAGGCATGGAAGGCTGTAGACACCATTAAACTAATCCCCAAGAGACCAGACAAAATGTTATCTGCACCTGAGGATAAACAATTCTGCGCCAAGGGTTTAGCAGTAGATGCCATGGTCAAAACGGCAGCCACAAAAAAGGAACTTGCTGAGGAGAGTTCATCTATCCATCCACCCAACAGAGAGTCTCAGGTGATAGATTTGAGAAGTGGGTTTACACTTCATCAACTTTCACATTAAGGTCTTTGAATTTCCTGTCACATTTTCCAAACCTCAAAGAGATCTGATCAAGGAGCTGTCCGATACCCTGGTAGGAGCTGTTACTGAGGAAGTCCAAGAAAAGGTTGCTTCTTAGCTGGCTACTCTGGAGTCTTTGTCAAACTCCTCCGTGAGGCTCATTGCACAAGCAGCAGAAGGGACCATCAGAGAGGTGGGTTCAGGCATATCTATAAGGAGACACGCCTGGATGCACCTATGTGACTTTGCAGAGCTATTTAAGTCTTCATTCGTCAATGCACCTCTTGACAGATAGTCTCTGTTTGGCCTGAAAGTTAGAGAGACATTAGAGAGACATTATCCAGGTGTGATAAGGATGGTAAGACCCTTTCTGCAGTGGGCATATGTTTTTCCACCACCAAAGATCCTTTTCCAGGAGTCAGAGAAGTGGTGGAAAGATATGGTTCAAAAAATCCCAAAGGCCTTTCCAGGGCACATGTGGTGCCAGTTCTTCCAAGTGAAGAGGGGGAACTATATTGGAAGACACCACCCATGCAGCAGAGGTGGTCTGAAGAGCCAGGGCTTCAGGGACTCCTTTCTGGGTAAGCCCTTTCAGCGTTCCTGAAAGGTGGCTCGATTGGCTTCCTCTGGAGGCAATCGGGGGGGGGGGTGCTTATCCTTGCACCAAAACACCTGACTAAATATAACAACAGATTTTTGGGTGCAACAGATTATTTCCAGAGGTTATACCATACCCTATTCCCTTCTTCCTCTTCCCATATGCAAAGAAATCCTTGATGTTCTACCCAGTCAGAGGGAATCAGCAGTTCTAGAAATTCAGAACGTACTAGACAAAAGAGTCATCCAAGAAATTCCACCAGACCAGACTAGAGAGAATCCAGAATTTACTCAAGATTCTTTTTAGTGCCAAAAAAGACAGGGGATTGGAGACCAGTTTTGGATCTCAGTGCACTAAACAAATCAGTTCGACAAATGAAATTCTGGATGGTCATGGTACAGTCCATTCTTCCATTTTTAGGAAAGGATGACTGGATGTGCCCAATAGATTTTCAGGATGCGTTTTACCACATAAAACTGGACAAGCGCTCGAGAAAGTTTCTTCGCTTCCGGCTAGAAGCCAGTCATTGCCAATTCAGGGTGCTGCCCTTTGGTCTCACCACAGCTCCCAGGATGTTCACCAAATGTATGGCAGTAGTAGCAGCTCACTTGAGACTGCAAGGATTCTGGGTGTTTCTATAGTTGGACAACTGGCTCATTACTGCTCCAACCAGGGATCGAGTAATAGGTTCTCTACACCTGTGCTTACCTAGGAGTAAGTGTAAACCACAAAACATTTCAACTGTCTCCAACTCAGAGTTTAAAGTTTTATAGAGCAGTGCTGAATACAATAACTATAGCATTCCTTTCTCCAGTGAGACTTCGAAAAATCATAGCCCAGGTTAAAAAAATAATTGACAGCAAAAAGGTACCTGCTCACCTAATTTTACAGGCCATAGGTTCTGTGGTAGAGGCGGTAACTTTAGTTCTACTAGCCAGATATCACATATGAATTCTACAGTGGCTGCTGGCATGTCAATGGTCTATGCTATACCAACCCATGTCGGACAATATTTTGAGCACCGATCATTTTGCAGAAAAGATCTAGTTTGGTGGATTCACTCCAAAGAAGTTCTCCTCGGCCGCCCCTTCGTCCTTCCAGAACCCAAGGCTATAGTGACCATGGACTCTGGGGGGCATTTTCTGGGCAAGACTGCCCAAGGCACTTGGTCCCCTTAAAGGCCAATTTGCATATCAGTGTTCTGAAACTAAAAGCAGTGCTTTTAGCGTTGTAAGTCTTTCAGACAGCTCTTCCTGTGGGAACAGTTGCAGTTCAGACGGACAATATGCCAGTAGTTTGGTACAGCAACAAACTGGGAGGAACCAAATCTTATCCCCTTTGTCAAGAAGCACTCAGAGTGTGGCAGTGGGCGATCTCTTCCAACCACTTCCTGATAACGCACATTCCATGGAGTTCATGTGATAGCAGACAAACTGAGCAGATGTGTTCTCCAACCTCATGAGTGGTCTCTCAAACCAAAAGTGTCAGAAAAGATGTTCCGTCATTGGGGCCAGCCTTGTTGCGATCTGTTCACCTCTCACCTAAACACGTGCAGCAGCTATTTTGCCTTGATTCCCCATCTGGGAAATTCACCAAAGACGCTCTTCTCCACACTTGGCCCTCTAGACTCCTATATGCTTTCCCCCCAATACCTCTAATTCCAAAATTCTAACAGAAAACACTCAGGTTGAAGAGCATAGTAATCCTCATTTCTCCTTTTTGGCCTCGACAGATCTGGTTCCCCTTTCTTTGGCCTTATCTAATTCAGTGACCTTGGACTCTGGACCCAGCTCCAGACCTTCCCTCCCATCCAGACAGACCAGTTAACCCAGACATTCTGAACCTCAGGTTGACCGCATGGTTCCTCTAGTTCTACTATTTGCCAGGCGTCTTAACTTTTCTTCCCCAGTATGCCAAATTCTCCTAGATTCTCATAAGCCTTCCACCAGGAAACTATATACTAGTAAATGGAAGAGATTTACCATCTGGCTTCGTGAAATGGGATATTGACCCCTGTACTGCTTCTATTGGTCATGTTTTATATTTCTTGGCCTCTCTTTTCAGTGCAGGAGCTTCCCCTTATACCATCAGAATACAGCTAGCAGCATTGTCAAATTTCAGTGATGGTTTGGAAGAATGTTCCTTGGTTTCTCATAGACTTTGTAAGTAATTTTTCAAAGGGGCACTTTTGCTAAAGTCTCCCTTCAAAGATCCTGTTCCACCTTGGAACCTAAACCTAGTGTTAAAAACCATTGTATGTTCTCCCTTCGAACCACATGCAGACTGTAATCTAAAGTGTTTGTCATGGAAAACATTGTATTTGGTGGCAGTAACTTCTACTAGAAGAATTTCAGAAATTCAGGCCTTATCATGTAACCCACCTTGATTGATTTTTCACAAAGACAGAGTTTCCTTACAAACAAGTCCCACCTTTCTACCTGAAGTAGTGTCTGAGTCTAAATCAAGACTGTTAATTTGCTGGTATTATTTCCAAACTTTTCGAACAGAGGCGAGTACTGTTTACATTTGCTAGATGTTCACAGACGATTAACATTTTATCTTCATAGGACTAAGAACATGAGAAAATCTGACCAACTATTTGTCATCTTTTCAAGTTTTGTTAAACCAGTCAGCAAGGTGACCTTAGCCAGATGGCTCAAGGTTTACATTTCCTTTATTTATGACAAAAAGGAAATTGCTTTGCCTAGACCTGTGAAGGTACATTCTACAAAATCTGTTGCTACTTCAGCAGTTTTCCAGTCTAGAGCTTCAGTTTATGATATATGTGCAGCAGCTACTTTGACTTCTCCCCAGACCTTTATTACTCATTACAAATTGGGTTTGGTCTCTGGGGGAAGAGCATCCTTTGGTTCAGTGGTACTCAGTAATGTTCTTCCACGAGTCCTCCCAAGGTCTAAGGTAGCTGGGGATTCTGCCCCATATGTCAAGGATAAAACGAAAATTGACAACATCAGATAAAGAAGTTATGTACTTACCATAACGTTCCATCTATGTTGTCTATTATAATTTAGCCTTGTCACCTCTCCCTCCATCCCCTGGCCTTTGAAGACTCTTTGGTGGAATGGATAATGCACTTAGGTCTTATGGTAATCTTTAAGGCATTGCAGATATGGCTTCCATTGAGGCTTCTTTATCTATTACTCTATATCGAATCTGCAGGCTCGAGCTGAGGTAATTGGGGGAGAGGGATTAAGGGTAGAGATGAAGCTGAAGAGTTTTTAGTCAGGGTAAGCTGTAGTAATGTCTGAGCTGGTTCCAATATCGTAACTGAACCCATATGTCAAGGATAAATGAAAATGGACAACAGATGGAACATTATAGTAAGTGCATAACTTATTTTTTGTTAAAATAAATACTGCATAAATACAGATTTCCAAGCCTGAGCATGCAGAATACCGCATAGATGTAGGATTTATTCTAACAAAACTGTTTATAGAAGAACTGATCTTAAAAAGGAAGTTTAGTAACTGAGGAAAAATGAAGAGGAAATTTGTTATGAGGGACAGACCAAAAAGTGGGGGGATTCTCTTTTGTTGTTCAGCCTCAGCTAGTAAAGAAAATGGTCGTCAAACTGTAATGAGGCTGTGGAAAAAAGTAGAAGTTGCACTGAAAGTGGTCAGGCTGCAGATGAAGGTGGTGTCTCTGTTTTGATTAGCTACTGTAGTTTAAACAGTTTGCATCATTAAGGGATTACTTTGGTGGGTTTGTGAAAGAGCAGTGTGATGCCATTTCAGCAGAGATCGATGGTTGTACAAAATAAGTCCATGGAACTGAATAGTCGCACAGTCACTGAGCAGAAATCAGCCATATTGGGAGGCAAGATGTGGCGAAGAAATTTGCACCTGAGTAGTAGAACTTAAAGAAGGTTTTGATTGCTTGATGTTTGTAAAACGTAACCAAATTTTCCCTTCATCTCCACGTCTATTTAAGATGGCCGAGAACCTTGCATTGCTATGTACGGTATTAAAGGGGCAATTGTGCTTTGAAGGCTGTGCATTCAAATGAATCTTGGCAATAGTTAAATTACTTGAAATGCTGATTTCTGTTTTGCAGTTGGATATGCAGATCTCGCAACTATACCTGTTTTGGAAAAATGTACCCATTTTCAGGCTTATGTACACCCTTGTGTCTATTTTACAGGGTGAGGAGTACGTGTTACTTGTGTATGCATTGAGACTGTGTGACTGTATTTTTCATGTGTCTCTGCACCTTAATAGCCATCCATGCTTGAACTCGACATGGTGTTATAAGTGTACCCTTAAGAAAAAAAATATTGAGCAACAGTGACCCGGAGGACATCGTATGGGGATGGGGCTGTAGAATGGGCATGATGTTCATAGCACTGTATGCTTAATCTCTTGCAAATGAACCTTGGTATGATCTTGAATCACTGTTGTTCAGTAGGATTTATTGATGCCAGTTTTGCATAATAAATGCTTCAAAATATTATGGTTGTGTTTAATTTCAAATTGAACTGTCTAATCCAGCCTTATTTGTAAGGCATTGTGTAGGATCATAGGTAAATATTAGGCTGTCAGCCTACAGACTTTTACAAGTCTAACCAGTAACTGGAGGTCACAATCAAACTCTGTACCTTGTATCTATAAGGTAAAGACCTTAACCATTATGTCAAGCCCCCTCCCCAATGAACAAGCAGAGACATTGATGAGATTTGAACTCCCTGCACCCTTCACAACTCTGAGGTCATTATGTCTTTGGGGGAAAAGAGAAATCCTTGGCATACCTCACTCATGATCTTTAAATGCAAATTCAGGCATTTATATTTTTGACTAGCTTGTTGAATGCAAGCATTCCACCCTTACCGAACTGTATAATTTGTGTATTTGCCAGTGCCTTATACTAATTTTTGAATGGAATACAATGTTGTAACAGTGAGCCTAAGAAGAAAGGAATTTTTCAAGCAGTACTGACTTTGAAGACACCATGGGCATGATATTTGTAATATTATTTTATAACTAACCCCTGGCTTCCTAAATCAGTGTCACCTAAAATACTTTGCTAAAACTAATTGTATATGATGCATGCCTCAGAAAGTTTTATCAGTATTCAGTTTCAAATCATTATCAAAAAGAATGTATTACTGTTCGTTATACTTGAAATTTCTTTGAAAGTGTTGTATTTATGCCATGTTGTTAATGTTGTAAAAATGCAGTCTTGAAGGATTAATACTATTAAAAAGGCAGTAATTTCCCATCTGATTTAAAATGTGTGTAGTGCAACAGTAGTAGGTGTACAGGTAATAATCACAATGGCTGTGGTAGTACTGTTATGGTGTGCCTTGGGTTACATGACTGTTAATTTAGCATTTATTCGTGACCTTCCTGATTCAGAGTGATTCCTAGCATTTTGTTAAAAACAAATTTTGTTTGACAAATGTTTCAAAATGTTTTTATGTTTTAGTTCTGAATTAGTATCTACAGGTTAAGTTGAAATAGTTTGCTATAGTGGGGGCCTCAGAATGTACCAAACATACATGTATGTATATAGAGAGAGAGAGATGACACATTATATATGCACACACACACACACAGATATATATATATATATATATATATATATATATATATATATATATATATATATATATATATATATATATATATATATATATACATATATATATATATATATATATACATAGTTGTGTATAGATATTTGTATAAATGTTTTAGAATTAAACAATATTGCATTGGGCTGCTGCTCAGGATGCATATAATGTAGCTAGCAATATGCTTTTTATCTCATGACTGTTTTATATTGTATTGTGGTATCTCTGTTGTTCAGCATAAGGTCAGTGCTGCAGTAGTCTGATATTTTTGTCCCATCGCTGCCTATATGCTAGCTTTTCAAAGCTTAAGGGCATTTTCCACATTTTCTTCTTGTCAGAAGCCTAAGTAGAGCTCCATGTGTAAAGCAGGTTAGAGGAACAGAATGTAAGAGCTTTCTTTCTGCCAAAGTGCACTTCTCCATTGGACTTCGTGGAACTGCCTATTGATTAGAGATTCTTCAAGGCTGGACAGTTAAGTCCTCTCTTGGAGAACACCTTGCACACAATTAATTGAGGAGTTTTTTCTGTGAAATTATTGGTTATGTTGGCTAGGAAACTTGTATGTCTAGGACTATCACAGTTGTAAGGGATTTTTTACTTTGTATTTGTGTGAACAAACTTTGTAAAAATCAATTTTTTTGGTGTTTCCTAGAAATTTAATTAGGATTATGTGCTAGGGGCAGGAATTTGTGCTTTGTGGTTTTCTTACTACAAAACTGCCATTTTGCTGTGATAATGTTTACAGACCATGTCGCCTCACAGTATGACATTGTCCTGTTCGATTCTCAGCTAAAGCGTCTTCTATGTTGAGACATGCGTGAATGGGCGTACCTTCGTTGAAGGTTGTGCTTCAGAGCTGGTAACTTGGTACGTAAAAATCTACTACCAATCATTAGCAGACCGGAGTTCCGCTGTGGCGACCCCTAACCGGGAAAAGCCGAAAGATACAACAACAATGTTTACAGACCATCTCAAGCTCTGCTACCTGTCTTTAGTGCTTCCTTCTTGGCTATACCTGTAGAGCAGTTACCAGATGTCCTTCAAGGATGCATCTGCAGTCCTTACAAATGGGTTGTCCTGTCGTCAGGCAGCCCTTCGGTCGGCCGGATTCCAAAGTCTGGGTCTGGCCTCGGCTGGTGTCGCACTTCACCCGACGTCATAGCTGCAGTTCTTCGGGTATAAAGGCATCAGCCGACGCCATTTTCCCCAGTCTTTCTTGCCGCGTGGCGCCCGAAGCAGAAGCTGTTCGCAAGTGCCGGTCGGTCAGATCCAGAGATTACTACTACCGAATACTACTTCGAAGACTTCTAAAAAGCTAAGTACCCCGTTGGGGACTCTTTCTTGCCTCAGCCGATGTCAGAAAAAGTGAATAACTGTTTAACTTGTGGGAAACAAATACCTCATAAAGATTTCCACTCTTACTGCTTACCTTGTTTAGGCCCAGACCACGACGTAGCAGCTTGTTTAGCCTGTGCTTCTTTCAACCGACGAACGCTTAGGCGTCGGTCGGAGTTTGCTGAACAGTTTTTCGGCTCAGATTTTGCGTACATAATGCCGTCGGATCCTCCGACTACTCAAATTGTTAAGAAACGCAAAGAAAGGACCGACACTCGCGGTCCGCGGTTTCGGCGAAACCACGGTTAAGCAAACCATGAGTGTCTCGGTTTCGCCGAAACCGAGCAAACGGTTCAATCTTCAGCCGAATCCATGACTACTATCGAGGCCCCTTCTACCCTTGCTGAATCGGCCTCTGAAGTTTTACCTACTACTGTGGTTTCACAAGATTTATCGGACACCATCCCTTTGGATGTTTCTACCCCAGCACGTGGTGCTGCTAGGCCTCCTGCAGCCATGTCTATAAAGGCCTTTGCCAGGGCCAAAGCAGCCAAAACTTCTAAGTCTGTGCCTGTTAAGCCCCCTACTCACAGGCCCAGTTCCAGTTCCCACATGCTTACTCTGGCAGAGGATCTCATCTCTTTAATAAGGGGATCCCAATCTCACCCAGACAGGGCCTCTCAACCTCCACAAAAGAGACCTAGAGCAGAACCCCCTAAACCAGTATCCTCAGATGACTCTTCTGATGATTCAGACAACACTGAACATCCAGAGGCTCCTTTTTCTACTTATGAAGATTCCGAAGCTGAAGAATCGATTCCTTCTGCTTCTCCACCAGAGGAATTCTCCTTTGGAGAAACTTTACATGCCATGAGAGAGCAATTCCAATGGCAGGGACAAGATTTCTCAGATTCAAGGAAAAGGCTTAGGACCTTTTTACACTTACCACAACATAGGCCTTTAGCTATACCTCCAGTTCTTTCTGTTGGGGATGATGCATTCAATGATGCTTGCACTGCTCCTGATTCTTTACCTCCAGCCCCTGCTAAGCCCGATAGGTTTTACAGGGTCCCGGACACTCATCACCATTTATACAAGGCCCCTTTCGCAGATCCTGAGACTATCTCCCAGGGGCCTAAGGCAGTAGCTTCGACCTCAGCTAAAAACCCTCTCCCTTCTGAAAGGGAATCTAGGTCATTAGAGAGATGGGGTAAAAAAGTATACACCTCTGCTACTCTCTCAGCTAGAGCTTTGAACTGTCAGTTTCATATGATCCAATACCAAGAGTTTATGCTTGATCAGTTAACTAAGAAACTGTCCTCGGATGATTCTTTAGATAAGAAATATGTTCTAGACATGGTAAATAACATTCAACAGGTTAGTAACCATTCCCTAAAATGTGGCTATGATGCACTGGAGGCTTCATTTAGATCAGCCATGACTGGCACAGTTATAAGAAGGCATGCATGGTTGAAAGAACAGGTCTTGCCGGATCATGTTAAAGCAAAGCTATTAGATGCTCCCATGGATAAGGTCAGTTTATTTGGTACTCCTGCCCAACAGGTACTGAAGAAAATGGAAGAGAAGGCAAAATCTGTACAAACAGTGAAAGATTTCTTGCAGGTTCAGCCTCCAAGGTTTAGCAGGAACTGGCCTTCCAAAAGTTGGTCCTTTCCAGACTCCTCTAAAACTCCGAGGCAGGAATAGGCGTTCAAGAGGCAGAAATCAATCCAGAGGAGGTGCCTACAGGGGACGCCAGTGGCAAGGTAACAACCAACGAGGCACAGACACAACCACTACCACTGCAACAGGACAATCACAGTGACTTGGTTTTGACACCGCCTACCAGGGAACAAATAGAAGCACCCTTAGGCGGAAGCATTATTTTCAAAAAACTGGCACTATATCACAAGAGACAAGTGGATTTTGCAAACTATAGACCAAGGCTACAGGTTTCATTTCCACACCTTACCAGGAAAAAGAGGAATGCCAAACCTACCACCAAATCAAAAGACAGAAGGTCTAAAACAAATAGCTCAATTAACAAGGATGAGAGCTGTGGAAAAGGTACCACCTATGGAACAAGGCAAGGGATTTTACTCCAGACTCTTCCTAGTTCCAAGAAAAGAGAAAAAATGGAGGCCTATTCTCGACCTGTCCGCTTTAAACACATTCATCATTGTTCCAAAATTCAAAATGCTGACCCTACAGCAACTTCTTCCCATGCTGGGCAAGGAGTATTGGCTGGTGACTCTAGATCTCAAGGAGGCATACCTGCACGTCCCCATACGACCAAATTGCAGAAGATACCTCAGATTTCTTGCAGGATCAGAGCATTATCAATTCTCAGCATTGCCCTTTGGCTTATCTACTGTGCCCAGAGTGTTCACGAAATGCCTGGCATCAGTAATCGCTCACTGCAGGCTACAGGGAATCCAAATTTATCCATACCTGGACGACTGCCTGATACAAGCGGACAACAAAAACAAGCTAACGGAACACTTACAAAGAGTCATTTGCTTACTACAGGCCCTGGGATACACAGTCAATATATCAAAATCAAGACTGATACCATCCCAAACAATAACCTTCTTAGGGGCAGAATTGGACACAGTCAAACAGATGGCATTCCTAACTGCAGAAAAACAAGAACAACTTCCTCTCTACTTCTTGGCATTAACAAAGCAGAGCAAACTAACAGCAAGGAAAGTACTGCAGGCCTTGGGCTTCATGGCATCCTGCATAACCCTGGTCCCCCATGCCAGACTACATATGAGAAAGCTACAGTGGTACCTAAAGAATTTATGGTCTCAACACAGGCACAGCTTAGAAACCGAAATACCACTAATTCCATGCCTGAAACAAGAGTTCCTATGGTGGGCTCAGACATGCCAGTCAAACCCAGGCTTGCCCTTCCACAGGATTCAACCACGCCAAACCATCACAACGGACGCCTCAGACCTCGGTTGGGGGGCCCACATGCTGGACAAGTGCATACAAGGCTTATGGACTCCAGAGCAGCTGCACCTGCACATAAATCAAAAAGAAATGCTGGCTGTACAACTAGCAATCCAGAATTTCAGACCATTCCTCCAAGAAGGCCAGTTGATGATAAGGACAGACAACACCACAGTCATGTGGTACATCAACAAACAGGGGGGCACTCATTCTTACCCTCTATGCCGAATGGCCCTGGACCTATGGAATATGGCTCTGAGTTACAACATTCAGTTACAAGCAATTTTTGTTCCGGGAAAAGAAAACATCCTAGCAGACATACTAAGCAGGACTACCTCGGATGCTCACGAATGGATGCTACACCCGGACATCTTCAAGGCCATCACAAAGAAATGGGGTTTGCCACAAATAGACCTATTCGCATCCCCACTCAACCACCAGCTCAAGAAATTTTGCACAAGGACATACCACCCACTTGCTTGGAAGGTGGACTCTCTATCCTTCAGTTGGAAAGGCCTGACAGCATATGCTTTCCCACCTCTTCCTTTGATGCACAAGGTGCTATTGAAAATCAAAGAGGAACGTCCAAGGATAATTTTGATAGCTCCAGATTGGCCAAGACAACATTGGTACCCATTGCTAAGGAGCATGTCCCGGGAGAGAATGTGGACACTGCCCCTGGTTCCCTTGATGTTAACTCAGAACGACTACAACATTCTGCATCCAAACCTGAAAACTCTGCAACTGACTGCCTGGAACATTACATAAGAGCAACTAACCCAGAGTTATCCCAAAGGGTTAAAGACATTATCCTAGAGGCCCGCAGGCCCTCAACAAGAAGAAACTATGCAGGAAAATGGAAAAGGTTTCTCATTTGGAGTACCGAGAGGGGAAAAGATGTGTCAAAAGTAGACATTGCCAACATCTTGGAGTATTTGGCAGAGCTATTCCATACAGGCCTGTCCTATTCCTCCATCAAAATACATGCATCAGCTATTTCTGCAGAATACAGCTTCGACCCACCTGTCTTTTCACATCCTCTGCTCAGACAGTTTCTGAGAGGAATTAAGAATGTAAAACCTCCTAGGAAACCACCATTGCCAGCATGGGACTTGAACTTTGTACTAGAAAAATTGACGCTTCCCCCTTTCGAACCAGCAGCAACAGCAGATCTTCAACATCTATCCTGGAAAACTGCTTTCCTGCTGGCAATTACCTCAGCAAGAAGGGTTTCAGAACTACAGGCCTTAATGGCAGTACAACCCTTCCTAATCTTCCATCAAGATAGAGTATCCTTGAGAACTAATCCTACATTTATGCCTAAGGTGGTATCCAGAGTGTCTTTAAACCAGGCAATCCACCTTCCTACCTTCTTTCCCAATCCACAGAACAGGGGGGAAAGACTGCTGCATACCTTGGATGTACATAGACAGTTACGCTACTACCTGGACAGAACCAAGGGCAGTAGAAAGACTGACCAGCTGCTGGTAGCATATGCAACAGGAAGGGAAGGAAAAGCAATTTCCAAACAGACAATCTCCAAGTGGATAGGAAATTGCATTAGATTCTGTTACTCCTACCATGGAAAGCAAATTCCACAGAACATAAGGCCTCATTCTACAAGGGCTACAGCCACTACCACAGCTTTCTTACGAGGAGTGGCTACCAAGGATATTATAGAGGCTGCTACTTGGACCTCCGTGCATACATTTGCCAAGCATTATAACTTACCTTTATACTCTAGATCCCGAGCAGGTTTTGCCACTGCTGTCTTGCAAGGGATCCTAACTACACCATGATTTCTTCTTCCTCCTCCCCTAGTTTAGCTATGGTATTCTACCCATTTGTAAGGACTGCAGATGCATCCTTGAAGGACATAGTACAGTTTTGTACCTACCATAAATGTAGATGTCCGAACAGGATAGCATCTGCAGTCAGGATTACCCACCCTCCTTCCACTCTGTGGTACTCCTAGGGTATTTGCCCACCAAATAGCTAGCTGGGGGGATCTCTTATGGTGTATTTGTTTGTATATATGTACATACATGATTATTTTGTGTGTTTGCTCTCTACTATTTGGAAACTTTGGCATTTATCCAAATTTAGCCATCCAAGAGAGCACCTGGCATCTGGGGCAAGAAACACTGAGGAAAATGGCGTCGGCTGATGCCTTTATACCCGAAGAACTGCAGCTATGACGTCGGGTGAAGTGCGACACCAGCCGAGGCCAGACCCAGACTTTGGAATCCGGCCGACCGAAGGGCTGCCTGACGACAGGACAACCCATTTGTAAGGACTGCAGATGCTATCCTGTTCGGACATCTACATTTATGGTAGGTACAAAACTGTACTTTCTCTCTGTTCTTTCTTCCCCCATTCTCAGGGAATCTTTGGATGTCAAGCTTACCTCCATTTGTGCCTCATCCACTGATGAATGGCTCTCAGTTAAAAGAGCAGGGGATTTTAGAGGATACTTTTCTTAACCTGAAGATACTGAGGAAAATATTGCTTCAGAGTTTCCTCCAGAAGACTTCTTTTTCTGAAACTTTATCTAAGATGAAAGACTGTTTTCCATGGGCTGAGAATGAAATTCCTATTGCCCAGCAAATTTATTGTGATTTGTTACAGTTGAATATTTCTAAGTCTGTAACCTTTCCTGCTGTTTTATCTACTTTATAGAATGTTTTGCTCATGGTCTGTAATTTACTTATTAGTGTACTTCCTGCCTCTAGGAAGGCTTACAGGTTATAAATTGTACCTCAGACTCACAAATACTGTTTTTTTCTAACTTTATAGCAGACCCTGAAGTGATTTTTCTATCCAGAACTGCTCCTTCTAATCTCATTTCCTTTGACAGGGATGGGAACACATTTGACAGATATGGGAAGAAAGTTTGTTCTTCTTCCTCTTTAACATTCAGAAGTGTGAACTCAACAGAATCTCATGTTAACCTCTGTCTTTTGAGAACATGAAAAAGTTAACTATTAACTTTCCTTCTTCTGAGGAGAAAAACTCTTTGAATGCCTCTTTATGTTCGATTTCTCATGTAACTAAACATGTCTTTAAATCAGTAGCTTTACAGGCACCTGCAGTAACAGCTGAAATCTGCACCGACAAATGAGCAAGGCACACTAGAGAGATAAGTTCCTAACTCAATGTATTCCTAGCCTGTGGAATAAGTTACCAGCGCAGGTCAAACAAAGTATTGCTCTGATTGCATTTAAGGCTGGCAATGAAGTAATAGTTGGATTTGTTGAGGGTAAGTTGGATCTCCACAAGCTCCAAGTTAGTGTTGTGGGTAATCTGATATGAAATAATGGTGTTTAACAAATATAGATACTCCCTTCACAGTTTCCCAAAGGTCTGTAGTCATGATAGGTACTATATCATGGTATAGATGGAGTGCTGTCATTGCAATGAAACCATGTCTTAGTAACTAAACAAATATGAATGTGTTCAAGTCAGACCTCTCAACCAGTCGGGGACAAATTTCAACAGAATCAGGGACAATCGGGGACACTTTTAAAATATTAGTTCTATTAACTTGAAACATTGACAGAATCAGAGCATATGAATTAATACACATTTTACATTTCATGAAGTAAAAGAAGTCTATAACTCTTAATTATTGTCATTATTCATTAAGTGTAATTAACCACCTTTCCTCCAAAAGTCACTAGTTTTAGGAGGGATTAAGAGGGACAGAGCTAAAATTTGAGTCAAAATCAGGAACAGTTGAGAGATATGGTTCAAGTTGCAGAAGAGCCTCAAGTTCTGGCATCTTGATGTCCAAATTTCATCCTGAACTTTCTCTGTAGGAATATCCAGTAAGGGGACTGCATTTAAAAAGCCACTATGAGGGCACTCAAGGCTTTAGGCAGTATGCAGAAGCCTTGGTATGACAGGTGTAAGCCATCCCTGGCGAAACTTGAAGTCTTATTTTCCTTATACCTTAGGCTTGACACCTAGTGGAGCTCCTTAAAGTGACACCAACTATGAAGCCATTTGTTAAAGCCAATTATTTTGTCTTTGTATTTAGGCATCGTTCTTGGTGAGGGCAAGATACTACTCAAGACCAGTGTCTTTTCTGTCTTTAACACATGCATAGTGAGTTCTAGATGTTTGTTTGCATGTCTGTCTCAGGTGATTCACTCCTATATGGGTAACCAGTAGATCATAGTCCTATTTACCTGGCTTAAGTGATCTTTGGGCCCTTATAACATCACAGATCCTGACTCTGCTGTTCTTGCCCTCTAATGAGTGTGAAGTCTGTATCTCTAATTATATGACTACCATGTGTGGGCCTTTTGGGCTTAGGCTTTCCTTATGACTCTTGGGTGAGTTTTGTGTATGACAATCTCCAATGATGCCTGGATTCTTAGTACTGACTTCATCCTCCATTTTTTGATTGCTACTCCAGTAGCTTAGGCTGCTGTGACAGCATACCTCTCAACCTGTCAGTGCAAGAAATCTGGACAAAGTCAAAAGTAATGGGGGAACAAAGGCCCAAAATAATAGGGACACATTGTTCATATTGCTCCCATAAACTTAGAAAGTTGCTAGAATAACAGGTTTTGCATTGTTGTGTATTTTCTGAACGATATGAAATCTGAGACTCAAATGTCTGCCATTATTTAGTGTAATTTACTTCCAAGTCATTAGGCGTTTGCTTCCTTTTTATCGCAGCTGTCTCAGTGTCTCAGTGAATCGACACAGATGAGTTCAGGTCTGACTTCAGTCTCAAGGGGGACACCATCGGTACAGGGAGGGGCTTTGGTGCCAAGGACCTCCCTCTTGGTCCCAGAGCACCACTTGTCTTCTGGAGGGTCAGCCTTCGAGACCATGAAGAGGGCATTGGCTACTTCTAGTACCAGATTGGTTCCTTCCTCCTTGGAGCCTCTTTCCCTGGCTGTCTCCGGCCTAGAGCATCAAACAGCCCCTCCACAGGGTCAGCAGGTTCTGCATCCTCAGGTTACCCAGCAGGGTACCCCTTCTTTTTCCGAAACCTTCCCAGACATTCTCCCTAAGGAGGTCTCTCAGAAGAAATTGTGTACAAGAAAACACTTAGACTCTCCAGGGGAGCCCATCACAGAAGACAATGATTTCGATGAGGGCGAAGGGTCCCTCAGATCACCTCCTGACGATGTCTTCTTTGGAGACATCCTGGAAATCCTCAAGGAAAGAGGTGGTTGGAAGTCCCTCAACCCTTCAACTGAGGAATCTGTGTACCTGCAGACTTTTGGTACCCACCTGTCTACTTCCTTGGGTGTCTCTACCCGCCAACAAGCTCATCGAGTTGATCTCTCATCAGGTGTGGAAGGCCCGTGACACTACTGAACCAATTCTCAAGAGACCAGACAAAATTATGGCAGCCCCGGAGGATAGCCTTTCTGGGCAAAGGGAGTTCCTGTAGATGCCAAGGTAGTACTGGTGGCCACTAAAAAGGAACTAGCAGAGGAATGTTCCTCTATCCATCCTCCCATCAAGGAGTCACAGATAGATTCGGGAAGTGAGTTTATGCTTCATCGAACTTTTCCTTATGGTCTTTGAATTACCTGGCACATTTTGCTAGATTACAGAGAGGTTTGATAAAGGAGCTGTCAGATACTCTCTCAGGAGCTGTTTGAGGAGGTGCAAGAATTTGTCACCTCTCAGTTGGCTATCCTGACTTCCATTTCTAATTCTTCCATGAGACTCATTTCATATGTAGCCGAAGGAACAACAGAAGCAGCAGGTTCAGGTATTTCTATAAGGAGGTGTGCTTGGATGCGTTTGTGGGATTTTGAGGAGCCCTTTAAGTCTTTGTTTCTCTGTGCACCTTTTCACGGCTCTTCCCTTTTTGGCCCAACTGTTAGAGACACTTTAGGTGTGAGAAGGATGGGTAAACCCCTTTTTGCTGTAAAAATATGCTTTTTCCCTTCTCAGAGGTCTTTCTGTAGGAACTAGTGAGGAATGGGCAAAGTGTGGTTCAGAAAATCCCAGGGGTCTTCCCAGACTACCCCTGATGAAGATTCCCCCAGGGGCAGAGGGGGAAACAATAATGGCAGGGGTGGCCCATAACGTCAGAGTTTCTGGGGATTCCTTCTTTGGGAAACCCTTCCAGTGCTCCTGAACAGAGGCCAGATTGTCCACTTCTGGAGGCAATCGGGGTCACTTATCCCTGCATCTAAAAGCCTCGCAAGAAATCACCTCTAATTCTTGGATAAAGAGAATCATTTTTCAGAGACTACATAATTCCCTTTTCCCTTCCTCCTCCCTATTCAAAGAAATTCCCCGATTTTCCACCCATTCAGAGGGAACAAGCAGCCATTCAAATTAAAAAAACTGCTAGAAAAAGAGTCCTCCAAGAAATCCCGCCAGACCAAATAGAGTCCGGGTTTTACTCAAGATTTTTTTTAGTGCCAAAAAAGGCAGGGGATTGGAGACCAATTTTGGATCTCTGCGAACTGAACAAATCTGTTTAAAAAAAAAAATTCCGGATGATCACGGTTCAGTCCATTCTTCCATTTGTAGGAAAAGATGACTGGGTGTGCTCTGTCTTCAGGACACGTACTACCACATAAAGATGGATAGACTTTCCAGAAGATTCCTTCACTGGGAGCCAGTCATTACCAGTTCAGAGTTCTGCCCTTTGGTCTCACCACACCCCCAGGTTGTTCACCAAATGCATGGCAGTAGTAGCAGCTTACTTAAGACTGCAAACATTCCGGTTGTTTCTGTACTTGGACAACTGTCTCATTTCTGTTACTACCAGACAGCTACTACTAACAACACAGAAAGTCTTGCAAGTGTGTGACCTCTTGGGCATTACAAGCAAATTCAAAAAATCCTTGCTGGAACCAACACAAAGTCTAACATTCATAGGAACTCTGTTAGACACAAGGACCTCCATTGCCTCACTTCCTCTTTCTCAACTGGAAATTATCCAGAATCAGGTCTGTATATTAGTACAGAGAAACATAGTTCCGGGATGGCTAGTACTTCATGCATTGGGATCAATGGCGGCTACCATAACTCTTGTTCCCTTAGCCAGGTTTCACATGATAATTTTACAATGGCTTCTTGCAGCTCAGTGGTGCATCCTTCAGCATCCCTTGTCTTTACCAGTATTCATCACCAACACATGCAAGAGAGGGATCTCTTATGGTGGATTAATTCAAAATTAAGTCTTACAAGTGCGTCCATTTATTCCCCCTTAACCCAAGGCCACCGTGAGGGGACATTGCCAGGGAAAGACAGTCCAAGGCACTTGGTCCCCAGCAGAGGCCAAACTGCACACAAATGCTCTAGAGATGAGAGCAGTGCTATTGGTGTTGCAAGCACTGCAGTACTCTCTATCTCTAGGAACGATTGCGATTCGGACAGACAGCATATCAGTGGTCTGGTACATCAACAAATGGAGGAATCAGATCTTACCCCTTATGCTGAGGAACCCTCAAGGTATGGCAGTGGGCGATCTCATCCAACCGCTTTCTGATTGCAATACATATTCCAGGGAAGTCAAATGTGATAAATTGAGCAGGTGCATCCTTTTACCTCACGAGTGGTCCCTCAATCCAAATGTTTCAGAAAGGATATTCCGCACATGGGGCCAACCTTGCTGCGACCTTTTTGCCTCCCCTCTGAACAACAAATGCAGCAGCTACTTTGCAATGAGGGGGAAATGGGCTGTGTGATCTGCCACATGATTTTTAGGGGAGCCATACTACAGGGGAGGATAAAGAACACTCCTAAAGAATTAACAGAAAGCTTGAGCTACACTGCAGAAAAAGTGGGAGCTCTGATGCAGTCAGTGTTGTGAAATGATAAGGCTAATGAGCTCCTTTACGAAAGAGCAGCGGATGTCACAGGATGAAACAGAAGAGAATGTGGCACAGGACGATGCTCTGGAACCTTTCTATACACTGCCCACAGGAAATGGAGAACAAAGAATGAGACTGCTAGAAAAAGAATCATCCAAGAAATCCTACCAATCCAAATAGAATCCGGGTTTTTACTAAAGATTTTTTTTTAGTGCCAAAAAAGACGGGATTGGAGACCAATTTTGGATCTCCGCAAAAAAAAAAAATTCTGGATGGTCACGGTTCAGTCCCTTCTTCCTTTTGTAGAAATGGATGACTAGATGTGCTCTATAGATCTTCAGGAAGTGTACTACCACATAAAGGTGGATAGACTTTCCAGAAGATTCCTTCACTTCTGGCTGGAAACCAGTCATTCCCATTTCAGAGTTCTGCCCTTTGGTCTTCCCACAGCCCCTAGCCTGTTCACCAAATGCATGGCAGTAGTAGCAGCTCACTTGAGACTGCAGGGATTCTGGTTGTTTCTGTACTTAAGGCGACTGGCTCATTTCCGTTACTACCAGACAGCTACTACTAACAACACAGAAAGTCTTGCAAGTGTGTGACCATCTAAGCATTACAAGCAACTTCAAAAAATCCTTGCTGGAACCAACACAAAGTCTAACTTTCATAGGAGCTCTGTTGGACACAAGGACCTCCATTGCCTCACTTCCTCTTTCTCGATTGGAAACTATCCAAAATCAGGTCTGTATATTAGTACAAAGAAACAGAGTTCCGGGATGGCTATTACTTCATGCGTTGGGATCAATGGCAGCTGCCATAACTCTTGCTCCCTTAGCCAGGTTTCACACGAGAATTTTACAATGACTTCTTGCAGCTCACTGGTGCATCCTTCAGCATCCCTTGTCTTTACCAGTATTAATCACCAACACATGCAAGAGCGAGATCTCCTGTGGTGGATTAATTCAAAGTTAAGTCTTACAAGTGCGTCCATTCATTCCCCCTCACCCCAAGGCCACCGTGACCACAGACTCTTCCCAGCTTGGGTAGGGGGCATTGCCAGGGAAAGACCGTCCAAGGCACTTGGTCCCCAACAGAGGCCAATCTGCACATAATTGCTCTAGAGATGAATGCAGTGCTATTGATGTTGCAAGCACTTCAGTACTGTCTACCTCTAGGGACAATTGCGATTCAGACAGACTGCATGTCAGTAATCTGATACATCAACAAGCAGAGGAACCAGATCTTACCCCTTATGCTGAGAAACCCTCAGAGTATGGCAGTGGGCGATCTCATTGAACTGCTTTGTGATTGCAATACATATTCCAGGGAAGTCAAATGTGATAAGACAAATTGAGTAGGTGCTTCCTTCTACCTCACGAGTCATCCCTCAATCCAAAAGTTGAGGAAAGGATATTCCGCACATGGGGCCAAACTTGCTGCGACCTTTTTGCCTCCCAACAACAAATGCAGCAGCTGCTTTGTAATGAGGAGGCAATGAGCTGTGTGATCTACCACATGATTTTAGGGGAGCCATACTACAGGGGATGATAAAGAACAGTTACCTTGAGCTGCACTGCAGAAAAAGTGGCAGTTCTGACGCAGTCAGTGTTGTGAAGTGATAGGCTAGTGAGCTCCTATATGAAAGAGTAGCGGATGACATAGGATGAAACAGAAGAGAATGTGGCACAGGACGATGCTCTGGAACATTCTATACACTGCCCAAATGAAATGGAGAACAAAGAATGTGCCCTCAGTTTAGAAGAAAATGATCCAAGAGGAGAGTTGCTTAATGTAATAGAAACGGACAGACAGTCAAAGAAATAGACTACAGAAAGTCACTAACCCCCCCCCAAAAAAAAAATTAGAAGTTTTATAAAACAAATGAACACTGTAATTAGGACTGTCCATAGTAATGCATGTGATATAACAGAAGTTAATAAGGTATATTACTGTGCAGCTAAATTGATTACAGATAAAGTTTTACCACAAAAACCCAGGTTAGTAAAGGAAAGGAAGGGGATAAATTGAATGCCATCATGGAAGTATCGAGTAGACAAAACTGTAAAGCAATTAAGACAATTGTCACTATTAGAACAGTATAGAAGAGGGAACAGATCAACAAAAATAATAATAATAGTTGTATGGAATAAAGGATCATTTATTATTAAAGTCATAATGGTGAACTGTAAAAAGGGAAGAATCTAAGTATGGTATGGATAGACTATAAAAAAAAGCATTTGACAGTATCCCACATTCCTAGATAAGAGTGTTTAAAATGTGTAAGATACACCCTACACTGGCTGATTACATTACAGCGACCATGAAACAGTGGCAAACCACTTTGTGCTTAAGCCATGATAAAGGAAAAAACATTGTTCCAGGGATAAAAATTCAAAGGGGGATATTCCAGGGTGACTGTCGCCGCTGCTCTTTTCTCTTGGGCTTTACCCATTAAGTTGTCTACTTAACAGATTTGGGTCATGGCTACAAATTGGCTCCCAGAAAACAACAAAGTGTAAAGACTTCTCATCTTTTTTTGTAGATGATTTAAAACTGTATAGTTAATCAGCCAAGGAACTGAAAGGCCAGCTGCAAGTGGTCAAAACTTTTTCAGAAAATGTTAAGACTGGCATTTTGTCTTGATAAATGTGCAAAGCAACCTTTAAAGCAGGAAAGCTGCAGCACCAAGAAAACATCAGTTTGATACAGGGATGTGATATTAGAGAACTTGATCAAGAGGGAGTATATAAATATTTGGGAATTGATGAAGGACCAACAATAAAACACAAACAAATGTGAATAAAACTTCTTAAAGAATATTTTATAAGACTTAAATTAATCCTGGAAACAGTGTTGGCTTTAAACCAATTTGCTTTTCCTCTCCTAACTTACAGTTTTGGAGTGATTGACTGGCTCCAAAAGGTGTTGGATAGGTTGGACAGGAAAACAAGAAGGATGCTTCATGCTCACCAAATGATTTATAAAAATCAGTGCATACCAAGGCTATATATTCCACGTTCTGAAGGAGGTATGGGCCTCCCTGAAATTGCTTACATGTATAGATCTGCGATCGTGGAACTGCATACATATCTGCTGACCTTGCAAGACCCAAACGTAGTGAAAGTTTTAAAACATGAGGAGAATATGATGATTTTCCTGCATAGTTTAGCAGAAGCACACATGCATCAAATGGGAATGGAAATCAAACCAGAAGTAGATAAAAATCGGGCAGCAACTGTGTCTGCCAAAAAAAAAAAAAAAAAACAGAAGAAAGAATATAAGGTGATGAAACAGAAGAAAGAATATAAGGTGATGGATCAGATGAGAAGGCAAGAAATGTGGAAAATACGTAAATATAGTTGCACTTATAGAAAACTCTTGGAACGGGAATGCCGGAATGGTTAAGAAGAAGTGAGTTTAAACCAAAAGATGAAAGGTTAATATTGACTGACCAGGATAGTGGACTATGTACATGTTGGTTTACAAACTTCATTGAACATGTGGGAGAAACAGACAAATGTAGTTTTGTAAAGCAGATTTGGAAACATTCGCACATCTTGTTGCTGGTTGTGATATACTAATGACAGAAGGACTGTATATTGAAATGCATAATAATGTGGCAAGCCTGTTGCATTGGTGATTGCAAGCACTATAATAGTTAAGTAGCTGAAAAACTTTGGAAACATGAGCCACAAAGCATCATAGAAAATTATGAAGTTTATATGACATGGGATCATCCATTATCAACAGTTCAAAAAATAGATATGAGAAAATCAGATATAATACTCTATGAAAAGAAGACAAAAGTAGCATTGATCATTGAAACTGCTACACCCGGTGACTGCAGTGTGTTACGTACAGAGAGAGACAGTCATAAAATACCAGGATTTGCAGGCAGAAACAAGGGTAATATGGAAGGATACCCAGACAGTTTCAGTAGTAGTAGGAGTACCAGATCTTATCAAAAAGAATTCACTCATACGTGGGTATGTTACCCATACATGTAACTCCATACGAATTGTAGAAGTCTTCACTGGGCTCACTGTGGGTGCTGTGAAGAGCACTTTTGGCTAACATCAAAGATTAAAACAATACTAATTTCATGAACTTTAATTTTACTTTAACTTAGGAACGGTGTCCATGACCATCACGGTATTAGAAACTCAAGACACTTGGAGAAATTTAAAAAAAAAAAAAAAAGAAAGGATTTTACAGGAGCCATACTACAGGGGAGGATAAAGAGTACTCCTAAACATCTAGCAATAAGCTTGAGCTATGCTGCAAAAAAAAAAAAAAAAAAAAAAAATGAAATTGTGTGTTTACTGTCTGGAGGATTTTCACCAGTACAGATGCTAATGCAAAGACATTACAGAGTCGAGCTATTTGTAACAGTCTTTGTTAGCTCTTCAACTGGGGCTGGGAGGGTGGACTAATGGTTAAGGTGTTTGCCTTGCAAACACAAGGTGCAGGGTTTGAGTCTGACAAGGGATAATTGGCTAGGCTTAAAATGGCTCGCTAGGGCAGTTAGCCTAGTACTAATCTATGAACCTATGAACATCAAATGAATATTTTTGAGTTATTGAAAGGAAAGCATTATCAGTGGAACAGAGAGAGTATCCGAACTGTGGAAAAAAATGGAAAGTTTGGGGATGAGAATGGGTTCTGGAATAAATATGCAGAAAAGTAACATACCTTTTGCAATGTTTTGTCAAGCAGGTTACCAGAGGTAATACTATGAACATGATTCAAACAGAAGGAAAAGAAAGCATTTAATTAAACAGAGTGGTTTTAAAGAAGCTCACCCCCCCAACCAACCAGTCTTCAAGTTTCTGGTGTGTTTCATGGTATTAGAACTCTATTGTACCCACATTGCTGTGTGTAAGAAATGTCAAAGTGTGTCCCACTCGGCAGCCAGGAGTTAGTTAAAAAAACAATTACGTAGGCCCCCAGCTTGTTTAATAGTGCCAAAAGTCACTACTTGCAAGTGTAATGGTGAAGGAAATAGCTCACAGCATCCTTGCTATAGCAGTCAGGAGTTACTTCTTAACAGTCTATGCCACAGGGATGAATAACATCCTAGAAGGATTTAAGTCCTAACTACACCCAGACCGAATTTCAACTAGCCTTCAGGGGAGGATAGCAATGAATGGCTGTCATTGGCTTACTCATCCTGATAGGAGGGGGAGGGGCTGTGACATGCTGCACCACTAAACCCAATTGGAGTGTTACAGGATTGCTGACGGCATGTTTTTTTGGCTAGGTGTTTCTGGAAGCATGTACGCTGTAGAGGCCATCCTGGGAGCTTATGGAGCTAATAGGGAGTTCCCTAGGTAGCTGCTTCAGTGAAGCCACCAGCTGTCACAGAGGGAGGGTAACCCTCCTGGAATGAGGGCCTCCTGACTCCTAGCTCTTTCTTTGAAAATGAATAAATGGGCTAATAAACAGTCAGCCTAGTCAGGAAATGAATAAATCATAGGGCTCTCACTGTAGTTTAGGAATGCATGGGGGAGGCTGTCACCCTGACTGTAACACAGGTTTTGTCATTCTAGTAATTGTCAGTAAATGAACAGTTCTTCCTTCTGTCACAACCAAATTGCTTTTAATATAACTCTACATGTATCATGGATGGGGATGCAAGTATCCAGTCCAGACAGTTTCCTGGCTAGGTGTGTTGTCTTGTCTGTCTTAGCAACAGCAGAAGATTGGCAAGTGGTGAGTGTTCACACTTTTATGCTGTAATACACATTTAACCCAAGTGCTTTCATCTCGGCTCTCAGGTCATTTAACTGGCAGCCTTTATGGTCACTGACTCCTGACTGAGCCACTCAGTAATTTGCCATTACAGTCCTTAATATCTTAAAATGTATGGTGTTTAGTAAGAGCAAAAAGACTGCACCACAGTAGTCTCCCTTGAATAGCTTTTAACATAAATGATCTAATGAAAGAGCAGGGCTATGTATGTAAAGAAAAGTAAAATTACGAGCTTTCCACTGCACACATCCAATTACAAATGCCTTCTTAATCTAATAAAATATGTCATTCATTAGAAAGTAAAACCTGTAAGTATACTTAGTAGCACCTGATAACATGCCTTCCTTTTAGTTCACATTTAGTGCAGGCATAATCTTGCACTCCGTTTCAATTCTTAACAGTTCCATCTGTAAAGGCCATAATATCCCTCCATAAGAGCGATCCGTCCATAGTGCTTGGTCAGTATAGGCCCATGGCAGTACTTCCACCTGCCTAAGATCCTATAGAAAAATCTAGAAGATACAACACAATAGTGAGGTGGTCGTAAATCCAGTAACTCCAAAAGGTAAATCAAAAATAAACAAAAGAAAGCACTGGAAACCACTGCAAGGAACAGTCTCTGTATTGTGCAAGCTAAAATGTTTGCCACCAGGCTTCTTGAGGCAATAGTTCATAATGGACAATCAAAAACATTTATAAAAATCATCATCAAACCACATGCCTGTAATTAATTAATCAGACTTGTTCATGTAGCTACAGTGAACTCTCAGTTAACCGGAACTGAAGCAACCAGGAAAAAAATATCGAAGAAATACAGTACAGTACAGTTTTTATGTGCTGCAATTTGTCCCCCCCCCCCCCGCGCAGAAACATAACTTACATTTTTAGAGTTTTAAAGTTTTATAAAGGAAGATAAGAATAAATTTCATCTCACCCCAACCTGAGAACAAGTTAAACCAAACAAATAGTTAAGGGTACAATATTAGTCAGGCCTGTTTTTAATAATAACTCTCAGGCAACCAGAAACTACAGTTATCCTTCATCTACCAATCCTCATGAGTGCTGCTTAACTGATTGTTTACTGTGTCTAAACATTGGTTTTAAAGCAAAAGCATCTACTAATCATCTAGTCACAGGTTTGGATTTATCTTACAGGCCTATGGGAATTGTAACACGCAGAACATTGTTTATAAGGCTAAATGTGAAGTTTGTGATTGTTATTATATAGGCATGGCATACAGGAAACCTAAAGAACATATAGGTAGTTACCTTTCTGATATAAAACAAAAAGTTATCACTAATGCTTTATATAAACATATTTTAGATAAAGGGAATATGTTTTGTTTTAAAAGTAATGTATGTTCCATTGCGTGGGAGTGATGTTAAACTTTTAACAGAGAATGAAGAGGTGCGCTGGATACTTAGAATGAAAGAACATGTTCCACTAGATCTAAATGGTAAAACCAGTGCTTAGATATGTACATATTTTTAGCTTTCACAATAAAGAGACTGTTCCTTGCACTGGTTTCCAGTGCTTTATCATATAGAAAAATGTTCAGTGACCACTAATGCAGTATCTGTCTTGCACGGTTTTACATTTGTCCATAGTATGCAAAGTCCTTTTCCATCTTTCAAATTGTATAAGGCAGAAAATAAATGAAAACTAGTGTGTCAGAGTCATCTTCCTTGATGTCCTAAGCTTTTGATATGATGAGTCATAAGCTACTTCTGTCTTAATTGCCCAATATGCACCTCTTCCTACCTTCATTTGTTTCATCAGTCACTTTGCTGTTTACACACAAGCAGTAAGTGGCCCAAATAAATTTTATTGGGGAATGTATGGTTGTTGCCCTGACTTTAACACAAACATAGACATTTATGTAATTCTCATTAGATCTTTAATATTACGAGATCTTCAAGGGAAACTACTATGGCCCATCTTGGCAATTAGCACATTGATCATTTGTAGTCCCCAACACATAATTTTTTTTCTTTTTCTGTATCAATTTTATTGATTAAATTTCTCTTCTGTATAATATAAACCTTACAGGAGTAATAACACTGTTTAATATCTTACACGTCATCTCATAATTGTGTCTTTACAGATTATAAAACTCCTCTTTCTCCCTTAATAGTCATATTTCCTCAACCATTTGGCCACCGGGAAACATCAAAAACTCCTACATACTGTTACCTCCAGCAATCCTTCCATCTCTTGATTTTTTCATATACTGTACATTTTCTCATTTAGTACTCTGCTTTCCTCCTGTCTTCTGGTCTTCTCTGCATTCACCTGTCATCTCTTAGCAGTTGCCTTTAAGTGTTGCATCCTACCTCAGCTCACTGTATTTGTCAGTCCAAATCCTAGCCTTTCTTCTCCGTACTTCTTCTCCGACATTCCTTAAGCCCTTTACCAATGCTCGTAACTCCTGCTCCAGACTGCAAAGTCTTTATTCTTTCCATTTCCTTCTTACTCATCTCTTCCTTCCCACTTTGCAGAAGTAGAAGACCAATGGAAGTCTACCATCTTCTTCTGATATATCTCTTGCTACACTTACTGCGTCCCTCCCACACTTCCCCATCTCTTCTCTTCTCTCCTACAGTAGCACCCCTTTTTGCTGATCCTGTTCTCTCAAACATCTCTAACATTTATTCTCTGGCCATTACCACCACCACCACCCCCACACACACACTTTTCACGCTGGTGGTCTGTACTACATATGAAGGAATATCCAGTGCACATGTCACACCAGCCCCACAAATTCCGCTCTCCTCACTAATGTGCACACTTCTCTCCAGACCCTGTTGTCAGTCCATCTTGGAATCCTCTTCCTCCCTTCTCTTCTGCATTCTTCACATAGCTCTGTGACCCTGTTTCTCACTTAAGGCCCTATATGTAATCCTATTCTATTTTTTTATCATGTCCCATTCTGCATACTATCCCTTTCCTAATACCCTTCCTTTCTTCTGTCTTCTCCTACCAAACTGCTCTTTGAGACAACTAGCTAACTCTTCATAAAACAGGCGGTCTCTTACTCCACTGCATAGCCTTTCTGTGCTTCCTCAGATTTCTTGAAACTCCTCTGTTGGCCATCCTGTCCTTTTTCTCCAACCTTTAAAATGTCCTTTACATGCCTGACCACCTTCATCCACCACTCCCAATTTTTCTGCCATGGTGTCTTCTTTCCTTCCATACCAGGTGTTCCTGATGGGAGATTCTCTTTTTAAGAAACTGCTACCCCATAGCCCTACTTTTTTTGCCCCTTACATAACCTCCCCAGGTCATTATTGTCCTTAATTTTCCATTGCATCTGTTTTAACCAGTCACTTTTCAGCCCCATCAGTCTTTGACATATTAGTTGTTGCTATATATCTTGAAGACTCCAGCATCCCACTCTCCTACTTTTTTGTTAACCATCCTCTGCCTACCTTTCACAATTCATTCCCTCTCCCCCCACATATACACAGGCTTATTACACCAAACTGGAAGCATCTTCTTGAGACATTTTACCTGTGTAACTACCTATATAAATTACACATGGGGAAACTCATTGCCCTTATTGTATCAGTCCTCTCATTGTACTCCACATATTTAATCATTTACCAATCCCTTGCTTCAACTCCTGTTAGTTCATCTTCCTGAACTCTTTCAGCATCCACGTACTTTTAAGCCTACATGCTTAGCCCCCCCATTTATCCAAGGTAGCCCTTCCATCTGCCAGGGACCCTTACGTATCCCTATCACTGCTGATTTATTAGGATGATACTGTAACCTTCAAAATCACCATCCCAAACTCCTCAAATATCTTTATCACCACCAGTGGTTGCCCCTGCATATCCTCCAGTAAAAGCAAGCAGTAGTTTGCTAAGCAGGGAATGCTGTTTCTCATTCATTGTTCCTTTCCCTCTTGTAAGGCCCTGCACACTTTCTGTTCAAGTATTTCAGTCCTCATTAAAAACAACTTGATGACAGTCCTGTCTCATGTATCTTTTCAAATCTTCTCATCCTGATATACACAGTTTTCCTAATACCTTGATCTACTGACTTTTTATAGAGGGCCTTCTCATACCTAATCCACCTACCCTCTCTAACCACCTGCTGCTGAATACTGTAGTCTTAGTAAATGGCATGCTTTTCACGGGTCATCCAGCTAATGCACTGTGGTGCAGCGGATAGCATCGTCACCTCACAGCAAGAGGTTCTCCTGGTTTGATTCTCATCTGGGGTACATTCTTTGTGAACTCTGCATGCCGTCCGTGTGTTTGCATGTGTTTCCTCTGGGTGCTTCAGGTTCCTTCCACATTCCAAAGACGTAGTAGGTGGATTGGACACACTAAATTGGCCATAGGTGTGTGTGTGCATGCAAGTGTATGGTATGGAAGAAATACCGTGACTAGCTACCAAGCATTGTAAATCTTGGCTCTAGATAATTGTCACTGTTGAAGTGATTCTTCAATCCCACGTGTAAAAATGGGGAAAAAGGGGTTATAGGTGGATGGATCCAGCTAACACCATTCAGTATGCTGATGATAGCTTGTGTTTACCTTTCCTTAATCTTCGTTAACACCATTCAGTATGCTCATGATAGCCTCTGTTTACCTTTCCTTAATCTTTGTTAACACCATTCAGTATGCTGATGATAGCCTCTGTTTACCTTTCCTTAATCTTTGTTAACACCATTCAGTATGCTGATGATAGCCTGTGTTTACCTTTCCTTAATCTTCGTTAACACCATTCAGTATGCTGATGATGGCCTCTGTTTACCTTTCCTTAATCTTCGTTAACACCATTCAGTATGCTGATGATAGCCTCTGTTTACCTTTCCTTAATCTTCGTTAACACCATTCAGTATGCTGATGATAGCCTCTGTTTACTTTTCCTTCATCTTCATCAGCCACATAGAACTCTCACTTCAGAGTGACTTCCTCTCCACTCAAAATTGGAGAGAGAATTCTGCCTAAAAATGAACATTTAAGAAGGCTATTGTCCTTTTGTGCAGATGTAATACTACTGTCCTCTGCAGTGTAACTGATAAATGTACAAGAATTGTATGTGACTTGTATCGGTACGCAGCTTTAAACTTGGTCCCTTCATCAGATTTAACTTGCACATGTCAAATCCAGTACACAAGTGAAACTGTAAACTTGGCTGCCTATAGAGCAAGCCTTACAACTGCTGCATCTTTATCTGCCAGCTGTTTTGTATTGTTCACCTCTTGTTATTAATCTTAGCTCACCATGGCTGAGTAAGCTTAGACTTGCCTACTGTTGCAGCTCCCAATTTGCATTAAAATCATTCTTCAAATGCGCAGCACTGTGGATCTCTAATATCACATACCTCTCCTTTACGGTTTTGACAGATGCCCTCTTTATACACTTCCACTCCTCCAAATGCCCTTATCTCCATTGCGTCATTCATTGGCACAGTCGCACCCTTATATGTTTTGATGCAAATGTTAGTTTTTTTCATACAATCACTGACACAATACCTGATCTTTTCAGAAATATGCAGTAGTTTATTCTCCTTGACAAATCGCTGCAAAGCACCTCAGGTTGTAATTCCTCTCCACTGATTTTTTTTTCTTGCAAGAGGGCTCTGTTATTCCTTTGCAATGACCTCTGGAATCAGACCAGGCTGCATTAATCCAGTGTGTGTGTGTTTGTTTTTTCAGCTTTAAATGTCATGTATTTTTACACACAGCTTTATCTGTAAATATAGTGCAAGTTTACATGTTTGTAATGACTAAATCTTTTTTTAAAATATTTTTTAATAATTGTAACAGATAAAGGACAAATTTTAACTATATATAGGAGTAAAATATTTAAACAATCAACTGATGACTGTAAATCTTGATGACAATTGTTATACATCTTTGTCTATAGAAACCATGTTTGCTCTTTCTCCATTTCTAGTTTGATGTGATTTATGGTAGCTTTTCTCCTAGAGCCACACTTAAAAATGTGCTTCGTCTTATGAGACTTTTCTAGGAGATGCACTGTAAAAAAAAATAAATAAATAAAGCAAGTGCTGCCTTGAAGTTCTGAAGTGGAAGTTTTGAAGTGGATCAAAACCTAACACTTTGTCATTGTGATTGTGTTTTAGTGTTCTAGTGAAGCTTAGTGCAAAGAGCTGGAAAATAAGGGCATTTGTCCACAATGATCTTATTTGTTAGCAAAGATCAGTCTCCTTCAAGTCTGTATTCTTGGCCCTGGAAATTGATCAAGAAAGTCAGTGCAACTATGCCAACACGGGAATGGAGAAAGGAGATTGTGTTGATAGGGATGACTGCAATTAGGGATACAAACAATAGGTAAGAGGAGGTTGGAATTTATTGGAGAAAACTGGTAAATAAACCAAGATATTGGGGAAAAAATAATTAGAGAGGGAAAGGTAATAGAATGGATAGAGGACAAGAATTTATTTGGATTGCAAGGTTGCTTTCCCTGTCAAGGATTGATATCAGAGTATAGACAACGAAAAAGAAAGAGGGGGATCCTGACTGAAAGACCAGCGCTGGTAGAGTTTTTAGTAGAATCTAGGACGGAAGCAGCTGTTGAAAAGGAATAATTAGTAGAGCATGCAGAATATTGCATGATAACTGTATAAGAATCCATCAGGAGAGGTTATAAAAGTTTGGGAAGAGAGATTGGATCAGCAATTCACAGAGAAACAATGGGGGATATGTGTACGCTTCCCAAATATGCAACAAAGTCGAGACAATTTAGGATCTTTGCTTAGAAGTGTTTACATAAGTATTTTTATACTCAAGTATACTCCAAAGAATTTTTTCTCAGGTAGACAACAAATGTTGGAGGTATGATGGGGAAGAAAGAGGTAAGTGAGAACATATTTTCTGGGAGTGCAATGAGTTTGCAAACATTAAAGATTTCCTGCAGATGGCTCTGTAAAAGATGATGGGTGAGCAAATTGGTGTGACTAATGAAATACTTTTTTGAGCTTTGACACAGAGTCAGAATTGCCTAGACATAGTAAGGCCTTGCTGAGTGTAATTATGGTGGCTGTCAAAAAACAGTTACTGGAAAATGGAAATCAAGGTCTAAACCAACTTTACTAGAAATAGTGAATATTGTAACAGAGATAAAACAAGTGGAATTGGGATCTTTAGAAAAGGGTATGGGCAAATACATAGGAAAAAATGGAAATTGTAGGAACAATACACGCAGAGAAGAAATGAGGTTCAAAATAAGGCAATGAGCTGTGTAATGTTTAACTGACAATGACTGGATAGATTGTAAGTGATGCATAATGTTTGCAACTACAGTTATGTCAGTATGGTTTGTGATGTGTAATGTTTGCAACTAAAATTGTGTCAATATGGTTCGTTTTAATATATATAAACGTGTGGTTGCTTATGTCATATGTGATCATTTAGTAAAGATGTTTCTTCCTTAAAAAAAAGAAAAGAAACCCAGTGCAGTGTAATTATATATATATAGTACATGCGGGTTCTGTGAATTCCAAAGTAGTTTTCCTTGAGTAGTATGTATAATAAATGCTTTTGAAATGTCAGCATATTTTGTGCACCATGAGAGAAGGAGAGGTGCAGTGTAAGCATAGCTATTTTCAGTCAGTGTAGTCAGATGTAAATCTTTCCAAGATGTGTTGCCTTTTTTCAAGGAGATATAGCATAGTTGAGCAAGTGTACTGTGTGTGTGTGTGTGTGTGTGTGTGTGTGTGTGTGTGTGTGTGTGTGTGTGTGTGTGTATGTGTATATACACACAAATATAAATGTGTGTGTGTATGTAAAATGTATTTAATGATTACAGTGTAACTGTGTCTTCCAGGAGAGTTGATCAGTAAGTGGATCACTGTGCCATGTTAATTTTTGTCTCGGTGCAGTGTGGTAAAAGCTATTGTTGAATGGTGGTAATGTCTAATGCTTCTTCATTCTTTCATCTTGACCATTTGTTGGCTTAATTGTATACATACATTACACCTGCCTCCTCTTCCTCCTCATCCGTTGGGCATTCTGCACTTGGCTTTGGGTTACCTTATTTGATCAGGTATGTAGTAGATTTTTTTGTTTTTGTCTGCAGATCACTTTTAAGAGAAACCAGACAGATCGACCTTTTCAAATGACCAATTTCAACAGATTTTTAACTTGCTGTGAGATTATGCTGTTAGTTTAAGAGATGCAGGAGAGCGCCATCTGCCTGAGGGTGTACAAAATTGTGTGTGTGTGTGTGTGTGTGTGTGTGTGTGTGTGTGTGTGTGTGTATATATGTGTGTGTGTGTGTGTCTGTGTGTGAGAGAGAGATCTTTACATTTAGCTGAGTGGATTCACTTGTATGGGTTTTACTGAAAACATAGCTTGTGGGTATAGTCATTATTCATATTCTAGTTTATCTCTTCATATCAGTAGGTGATACAGTTGCTTGTTGTTTTTTTCTGAAATTCTGGAAGGTGCTTAGTTATGTAGAGGGGCAAATTTACCGGCATGGGGCTTGAGCATGCCAAAGTAGTCAGTCACAGTGTGCATTGTCATGGGCTTGCATCCATCGTCCAGCATAGGAACTTCCAGAAAAACATGCTAAATTCTGATTGCTCGAAAGGATATTCTTAGAGCTTAAGTGATCTAAGAAGAGGAATCTCCCTGATAATTTGGTAAGAATGTGCCTGTTATATACCTGACGAGCAAGTAAACAAGTGCATCGTCAAAGTTATTTTTAAAACTAAATGTGCTTAGCGATGAAAGATAGATAAGTTATGGGTAAGGCATAAACTGAAGAGAAAAATAGAGAGATACTTAGTAACAGTAGGGCTGGTGCATCCCATTTTGCTGAAAATTTGAAAACTTTGATGTGGTTAAATAAGCATAAGCTGACTAAGTTGGTGAGTAAATTGTCTGGATTCTGGATAAGAATAGCAGGATGTAGAAAAGGTGGGCCTTGTTTGACTGCAAAATTAAATGTTTCATAATAAAATGGCGTAGGAAAATGTGACATATGATATTTGTGACTGAATATTGTGCATAATCTTGTTCTCATTAACAAAGTACTTTGTTTTATTCAAGGTTCCAGTGTTAAATATTCAAGCAAAGATCATCCCTGCTATTTGTACTCTGGTTGGTTCGATTTTCACTTGTGCAAATTATTTCCAAGTGATCCTTACAGGAGGTGTTGGGAAGAATGGTTCTACAATTGCAGTAAGTACACAATTTGTGATTTAAGATGCCCTTTATTTGAACTGATTGCTACAGTACCAGCTGTAGTTGCTAGGCCACTGAGTTTGCTGTATTGCTAGAAATTGTCAGTGTGTCCATCTGAACTGTGTTGTAGAAAAAATCATGGAACTGTCTATGAACAAAGGTACTTCAGATGTCTGGCAGCCAGTTGAACACATGTCCCAAACAGTGTTTCTTCTAATTTTGTTGTAAAGCAAATATTGTAAGCCCAGCTGAATTTTGTGCATCCTGAGTAGTGCAATCAAATAAATGTGTTGCAACTAAAAGACAAATGTTTTATTTTTCTAATATATTGTAGAAGTAATTATACATGTTGGTATATATATATATATATATATATATATATATATATATATATATATATATATATATATATATATATTATTTATTTATTTATTTCCAGTTTGATAACCGGGGAAGTCCACTGGGCCCGAAAGCCCGTTTTCAGTGGAGGCCCGGGGAGAAAAGCTCCAATGATAATACATTACACAAAAAAACACAGCAGAACAGATCTAAACTAATACACACAAAAACACACTCTGTTCTAATAGCATAATACTTTAACAATTTCCAAACAAGAATGAGGTGCATTGGGCACTATGCATAAGAAAATTGATATATTAGTGCAACTGTGAATGTTAGTAAAGTAGGAAAGGAAAGGAAATTATAGATAGAGTTTGAATGCAAGAGCAGGGATGCATGGGAGAAACGAATAAGAAGCAAAGAAATTAAAGGAGAGGTGTCAGAAGAGGATAGAAAAAGAACAGATAACTAATGTTCAAATTGTGGTTGAGTCCAGGAGACCACCTTGAGAAAAAAGTCAAAAGATTTAAGGTGAGAGTAAGCATAGCACTTGAAGGAAAATAAAGGGTTTATTCAGGGAGGAAGGAGGAGATAATGAAGAAGAGAGGGGAGCTAGGGAGAGAGTCAGAAGAAGGGGAACCAGGGGGGTGGGATGGAACTAGGATAAATAGAGATCTAGGTAGGAAGTATACAATTACATTTCCAATTTTGGAAAAGGTGAGAATGAAGAAGAGATTTAAAGTGTTCATAGTTTGTAGTAGATATATATATATATATATCTTTCAAGTGGTACAGTTGGAAAACATTATTTAATTTGAACTATTTTCAGCCTTGAGCCAGCTGTAGGACAGAGCTTTGCATTTCAATTCATTGAGTACACTTATCAGGTGACAGGAGTCCTTACCATGAACCATACAAATAAATCTCAGAAAAGGTGGAAAGAGACATTGGGATAAATAGCACACTGGCAGAAACATCCAGCATTGGGAAAAAAAAAACCTTAAATTCATTTCCCAGAAGTAATATGCACAAAGACTGTGGAGCCAAAGAAACGTGTGCAAAACTAAAGTGGTAAATTGAAACGTAGGTATAGAGATAAGTAGGCATCTTGGCATATGGTGGAATGACATTTTTGCAGACTGTCATTTATCAGATAGAGATATGGGAAACTGCACCAGTTGCTAAAATGTTGTTAAATGGCAGTACTTTTTATAAGGTCACCTGCAAAATGTCAGTTTGGCAAGGAAAAGTTGTATTCTTGCAAGTAAAAAGTTTTGAGATGCAGAATAAAATGACACATGTTAGAATGGTGTGGAGTGCAGAACATTAGCAGCATACAACATGAGTGACACATGGTGAGAAAGGAGGTTCAATAAATTGGAGTTAGCAGTAATAGAAGATGAGCACCTGGAATTCCTATTGTAAGATTCTGTAGTTAGCTTCATCCCAGAACTTTGGATCTTTGACATAAAATAATAGCAGTGGGGCATAATAATAAAGGATATTTTGTGTTAGTGTAGCATCAGTGATGATTGGTATGCTAAGGAGAGTTGAATGCTTTTATGCGTTAAATGGCCTTAGCCATTTTAGTATGCAGTGAGTTATCTCTTGTCCATATATCAGTTTACAGCTGAATGCTTTTGTTATATTGGATTGAAAGCTGCCTTGATCCTTCTCAGTTTTTGTTGTTGGTAAATGATGTCAGGTATGTAATGAGACTTTTGAGAATGCTCTTTGTCCTAGTGCTTAAACCAAAATTAGTTCTTGCATGGATCAGTGCATCTTGTTCCTGCCATCTCCTTGTCTAGTTACTTGTTTTAAGTTGCACTTTTTTCTCTCATATTAGGCTTCTTGCTTAAATTTTAACCATGTATTAGCAGTTGTAGACTACATAGCATTGCTATTCAAGCTGAAACAGCAAAACTACAAATAGAAAACCAGAGATTTCTTTCATTTTTGTAGTGTAGATCACTTAATAAGGTTTAGGTTTTTTTTTTCTCTGTGAGTGTGGGATTTGACCATTTAATATAAATCCCGTCCAGGTTATTCTGCCATTCAAAAAATAACTGTTAGCAAATATTGTCATGTATTACTCATAAAGTAATAGCAAAAGTCTTTTAAGTTTACTGTTTTAGTCGTACTTGGGCAAAAACAACAAAGGTGTAAATGGAAAACCAGATATTTAATTTATAGTAAAGCTTTCTGTTGTCAGCTTTGGCTTTTGTTCAGTCAGTATAAACGCTACTCAGTCCTATTATACCATCATCAGATTTGATAGTAACTTAACACAGTTTACCATATTGTAAAGTGTTAACACACGTCGTCTTACAGTAGCAATGTTAAAAAAAAGACAGCAGCTTAAACACACCACTGTGATAGTCAGGAGGAGCAATAATAATGGGTAAAAAAAAAAATCTTTCTTTTAAAAATGTTAGTTTTCAGGCGGTTTCTCTGCAAACTTTAACATTTGACCTTTCACATTAATACCCAGGTGTATTGTTTTACTGTCAATCTGATATGTCTTAATACATGCATCACCATGTAGTGATAGCTGTATAAATAAGCACATTAACATAAATGCATTATTCTGTATGTGCAAACAGAAAAGCAGAGATTTTCTTTCATGGCAAACATTTTTTCTGTGCGATTGTTGTCTTTTTTTCAATTCACTTTGAGCTCTTTTCAGATCTATTTTTCTGTCTGATAACCCCAAGACTCTGGGACTAAGGCTGGTCTAAATGATCAACTTGTAACCATCTCCATAGTTTAAAATTGTTCCTTAGGATAAATACACAAAATCAGAAGTCTATGCCAGAAAGTTCCCCTGGCATCCATTATCTATGCAAAATTTGAGAATTGTTTATTTTGATGAGCAAATTTCTCCGTATTAGGAAAACTTGATCTTTTCTTTTTTAGTACTTCAGACTCAAGTCATTGAGCTGATGGACTGCAACAGTATCTTTACCATGAAAGACTTCAATTTCGAAGACAGACTTCATAAACTCATCAGTGAGGTCACCACCACAAAGAAGGCTAGTCACCAGTGGACTCCCACAGGCTCCGTGCTGGGCCCACTCCTCTTTGACGTTTACTTCTCAGAAGTCAAAGCCAATGTCAAAGACCTGTGGCTAATCAAGTTCACAGATGATTACAAATTATGAGCAGACATTGAATTCCCTAAAGATGAAAACACCCTTCAGGAAGGTCTAAGAAAGACAAATGTTTGGTGCCGTGGCTTAAAACTCAGTACCAGGAAATACATTATAGTACCTTTTGAAAGTCGGCCTCCCTGGGTAACTATGTCATCAATAAAATGCCCCTAAAAGTTGATTCACTAGGCAGGGATCTGGGAACTCCAGTAGATAGCAACCTAGCTTTCGACCGATGTGTGTCCAAGGTAGTAAAAAAAATTATTCTGTGTTGCACAATTTATAAATAAGGGCTTTATCCTTTTAAGCCACTAGACTTGCAGAACTGAACTTGCACAATTGCATGCTCAGAAACAGACTCCTGGTTTTCATTGTTTGTAGGACTGATTTCCCATTGGGTGCACGTGACATTAATTAATGTTAGTATTGATCTTGTATGTCTCTGTTTACTGAGATTTGTAAGACTGACAAATGTGGTGCGGGTGTAGCAGTTATGTTTAAAGAATCACTTAATCTAGAAAAACGAAACCGTTCCCCACCAGACATCTCGCATGCTGAACTCCTTATCACTCGCCTCCAAATGAATCCTCACAAATCCATTAACATCATAGCCATCTACATACCACCAGGCAACAAACTTGCACAACATAGAATCCCTCCTATCCTGGTCATCTTTTTCTCTATCCCAAGAAACCATCATTCTAGGTGATTTCAACCTAGACTGGTTCTCCTGCTTCTCCGACTCCCCTACCTCATTTATAAAACGTATACAACTTCACCCAAGTTATTAACAGCCCCACCTGCATCGACAAGCACTCCAATAAAAAATCACTTCTAGACTGGATTTTAAACAATAATCCAAACCACGGGTACCAGGCAGGCTGTTTACCAGTCACGCTAAGTGACCATGCCCCCCTACATTTCTACTTAGGATGAAAACGCATATCCAAACCAGCATCTCATACAAATGCACCCGTAGTAAATAATATTTCTCCACTGACACCTTCAATTTACTACTACAAAACTGCAACTGGTCCCCATTAAAAAACCTGCAACTAGACCTAGCTGTAAAATACTTCAATAACAAATTCCTTGAAATATTAAATAATCTTGGTCCCCTCAGAAAAATTTGCCAAAAAAACAAACAGCTACCATGGCTTTCTAAAGAAACAAAACAACTAATGAAACAAAGAGATAAGGTCTGGTCACTATATCATATGACCAAAAATAACAACGATCTCACCCTTTACAAACAACTTAGAAACCATGCTAAGGAAAAACATCATCAATGGTAAAATAAAGTATTTCCTCACCTGCCAACAAAAATTCTGGTAGAATATCAACCATCTCCTTAACCCCGGTAAAACCCCTACCCCTGCCCTCCTCACTACTAACTCCTCTGTGCCCTTAGTCTCACAATTCAGTTCCCACTTCATCAACTCTATCACTTTTCTTCTAGACAACAAAACAGTCCCACCACTCACTGTCCCCTCCCCTACCTCTGATGCAAACTCCTTCTCCTTTGATCCCATTTCAACTGCCTACATACAAAAACTCCTATGTAAATTAAAAGCCTGCTACTTGGCTGCCAACCATTTTCTAAATGAATACCTAAAGCTAGCTGCCCCATCCATCGCCCACCCCATATCATTACTAATAAACCACTCTATCTCCAAAAGAAAGAATAGAAAGGCATGAACAAAGTCAGGAAAAGACAACCAAAAGTGAGGATTAGAACAAAACAATTACTGTACTGTAGGCAGATAGATATCTGTAGGACAGTGTAAACATGCCTTTTGGATTTAGTGCAACTGATTTCAGGTCTTTCGTCCATCTGGACAAACAAACATTTTGTGATGTGACTTTTAAATTGGATACTTTTGGAAAAGTTTTAGTCACTGTGAGAAAAAAAGAAAACATGTTTTTCCATGGAATACATATCTGCTGTCAGAAAAAGACAGTGTTAAAGAAAGAAATGTACTTGCAGTTTAGGTGAGATAACTTGAAGGTAATATATGAGTATGTTTAATAAAAATGTTGGAAACACTGTAAAAACAAAAGCCCATACAAACAAAGTATAGAAATGTTTGTAATTGGGGGATGGGAGGTTAAGTTACTTTGAAAAGGGAAAATTATTCTGTAATGCATTTGCCTAGTGTGATGTATGTTGCTGAATTAACATTTATGAGACCACCCAAAACATCTTTTTGTGGGGGATTCTTCCCATGTAATAAACTCACGTGATAAAATTAGAGGTAATCAGTGCAGAGAAAGGGCATATACCACATATAAATTCTACATTCATTGTGGTAGAGAATGTGAATAAACATTTTTAATTACGTAGAACGTATAAATATTTCTGGAATATTTTAAAACAGCATGGGGTTGGTTAGTAAGATTCTGAAAGTTTTGAGATCTGCATGTAATAAAAAAGTATCTGTTTAGTGAATGGGTGGTTTAGTAAAAGGATTTCAGTGAAACTGGGTGTGAGACAGTGGTTTGCTTTCTGTAGTATGAATTTCGTTGCATGTAAAAATCAGTATTTTATGAGAGTACCTATTTGATTCAAGGAATTGTTAATTCACTGTTTTGATGTTATGCAGATAATATAAATGCTAAGAATATGTTTTGGATTAAAGATGCATTAGTGGCTTTGAATAAAAGGTACTTACGTGTTATCACCACTAGATTTTGCAACATCTTTTACTTTCTTGACTTTTACTAAAACAGCCTCACTGAAGTGTAATACGGAAGGGTAGACTGTCAGAAAGTCTGCTAGGATATCGGTGGTGGTTTTAAAAACTATTAAGACTGATAATTTTAAGATTTGTGGGTAGCGTCCTTTAAAGACGTCAAGCGTTGAATTCAGCGATCACAGTGGTTGCATGCGTACATATGTTGGGCTGAAAGGAGTGTGGGCGTACTATATTATACACACGCAGAGTTTAAACAACAGATTAGGTGCTTTCCTACTGTGGAAAGGATTACTTTTACTGCAGTTCTTATGGCGAAGGGTTATTTCTCAGCAGTACCTTGTTCTTTTTGGATGTATGAAAGTGTTACGAAGGTTAGAAACCGGTTTTCTGTAATGTTTTTGTAGTCTTAGGTAGGTTTATCATTGAAACGGCTGATAAAATAATAAAGGTTTGAAAATAGATTCCCTCCTTTACCGACAGCATGTGAAAGGGAACGCATTTGAAGTAGAATGGGACTTGCTTAACTGACACGAGATGCTGGCGATAAAAGGGAAAACCTATTTTCAAACCTTATTTTTTGAGCCGTTTCAATGATAAACCTTCCTAAAACTACAAAAAGATTACAGAACACATCTCTAACTTTCATAACACTGTATAGCTACTACTTGACCTAAACAGAAGCAACCAGCATTGCCACAAAACTCTTGTTGCAATAACACGTAAGTACCGAATAAACTATAGTTAAGAATAGGGCTGAAATTGAATAATGTAAAGAATAAAGGATTGGCAGATGCAGTGAAGATAGGAGTTTACTTTCAGAACACGAGATTTTATTATGTATTACATTTGGCAAAAATGAAGTAATAGACAGTGGCAATATTTAATTGAGAAAATGAGAGAAATGTCTGTATTTTGGAACCTTTTAGATTGTGATTTAAAAAGAAGGTATACTTAATAAATTCAGTAATAATGGGAAAGATGGCATATTTGACTAATGTGTATGTGATTCTGTAGGGGTGAGAGAGAACTTCTGCAGTTTTCAATATTGTTTGGGGTTCTTGGTTAAACCCAGTTAAAAGAGCTGCATTACAAGGAAGAGGATTAGACTTGATGCACTCCATAGTATATGTAACAGTGTTACATTTATATTGGATTTTATAAAGCAGAAGGGATGTAAAATGGAATAATTGACATGTTGTGTCTGTTTTAGTCTCCAGAGCCTGCCAGACAAGGGATAGCTAACTCCCACACTCTAGTGTTCTGCTGCTCCCTGTTGCAGACTTTGGAATTTGATATTCTCATTCTCCCCCTTTTTATAATCCTTAAGTGGGGCCAGTGTCCGCAAGTTATTTGCTAATCTGTGAAGACCCAGTCTGGGAATTACATTCCCTGTTTGTGCTTTGATGAAGCCAGTATGTTCACACTAACTGTTAGGGTGTAATGACACCCAGCAAATGTAAAGCATACTCGATGTCACCAGTGGAGCACATCCTCTAATAGATGTCACTTTTATAGGCAATGGGCACAGCAGTTTAGACAGAAAGACAGTTTTAACTGTTACCAGTCACTGGATCATTTACTGCCTCCTCCTGTGGGTGGAAACCCAGTGGTTCAGATGTGTCTTTGTACCTTCCAAACTAACACAGAACACACTGGTGCAAATCCATCCCCAAAGCTCAGATTTTAACCATAGTTCAAACAGCAGGCAGAACTTTCCACTACTCTGGCTGGGGTTAGACACCCACAGCAAAGTACTAGTCTTTTGATTAACTATAGAATTGTCAAGCCAACCATATCTCATCAAGAGGTCATTAAACCCAACGTCACTCCCTCAGTGATGATACTATTTTATTCACAGCATCATTTTGAAGTATGCGTGATAACTTTGGGAAGTTCAAAGGCAGAATTTTTCCAGCTTACTGGTATGCATAAATATGTTCCTTGTTTTTATTAATATTCTGAAATGAAAACACACAACTGTGTATTGTATAGACAGAAAAAGAAAACACTCACCAACCACAATAGTTCTTACAAGCCTGAGTGCTTCCTTTCTAAGTTACTTGTCCACTCTTCATGGTTATACTCCACAGTTAAATTTTCATATACACTTTGTCTGAGACTTAAATGGTGACAACTTCCATGCATTGCCCTGTAATTTAGCAGAAGAGAATTCTTGAGAATATGTATTCTCAAAAGTCATTGAAAACAACTCCATTGAATGTGAAAATTTCACAGTTTGATGTGCTTTATTTGTACTGTTGGTATTTTTCAGTGATTGTTTTGCACTTTCCTGTTGCCCTTCATATTTAAATAATTAGTGTGCGAGGGAAATGTTATTAATTGACATGTTTAAACATATCTGTACTGACAGTCATAGACAAAGTGACTTGAGAAAGGAAGAAGCAGAAGTCTGTTTTTTGAAATGAAGAGTTAGATGTGTGACTAGTTAAGCTGTGAAAGAAAGTAACTTTTAATTAAATGTGACTGTGGAGTGAGTGCCATCTGGAGGTCAGAAGAGGTTTTTATACGCACTGCGTTTTGATGATTGTGAAAGCTTTGTGAATTGGGTACATATGCACAACTTGTATGGAAGATAAGACCCAAGGCAGCATGGATTTGCGACAGGAAGGTGATACACCTGATATTCTTATCTAGTTAGCCCGGGTTTTAAAGAAGGGCTGTGAATGTACCTTATTGTACTATAACAAGACGTTTAACACAGTACCACACATCAGACTGATCAAAACCCATTTTTTTGTAGTTTGGGTAGGTAGTATGGGTAAAATATTGTCCAGATAATTGACTCAAAGGGCTACAGTAAATGGAGATGACTGAGTGAATGGTTACTGGCAGAGTACCATTCCATAAATGATGTTGCAGGAAGTCAGATAGAAAGATTCATTTTTGTTGTTAAGGAGGTGCAAGATTGATGTTGGTAAAGGCTATGTAAAAAGCAAGAAATAAGCCTTAGCAAGTTTGGAAGTTGTGGCGGAATAAATTCTATACAGTAATATATCTGTTTAGCAAAACAGCATGAAAAGAATACACAAGTGGGGTAGCTGGAGACATAATAGCAGTAGTTGAAGAAAACCGTTGGTGCAGTCACATTAGCTGACCTGAAGGTAAGTAAGCAGTCTGTGAGAGTGGCATTGAAAGCTGACAGAATACTGGGATACAGGGCAAGAAGCACTTACCAGTAGGGAAAAATAAGTCGACAGTTGGTGAGTCATCTGCAGCATTAAACACAGTTCTGTAGATCATGTTTGTATAGGGACAATAGAAATATTTAATCACATCTTGTTCTTTTGTTCTGCACTGCATTAATACATCAGAATCATTATACTTGCGTTTTATGTTTGTGTGTTATACCCCCAAATTACTATGATGGAAACTGCTATATCCTGAACTATGTTTTTTCATTTTTTTCTTTTGCATCACCATAGTGTGCCACAGCTTAGCTGTAACAGATGTGGTTGGTTTATAAGGTGAAGTAGTTTGAGTCAGTATCTTCTTAGAATCTCTGTAATCAGCATTATTTTTCCTTTTCAGAAAATGTCTCTGATTAATGCTATTTGATGTTCATTATATTAAACACTGCTGCAGTAGCCTTAGCTATATGAGTTATGTCTTGCCAAGCTTCCAAAGCTTCAGGGCACCTACCATAAGCCCAGACTCATTCAGCTTGAGCTGAGCTGACACAAACAAAAGTTTGGGCACAAAGCCCTCTAAAGCCTTACTGCCACTGAAGAGTATGATCCTCTGAGGCTTCCAAGGGTCTATGGTCAACTTGTGCAGTTCCTTTGCTGGCCAGATAAGTTCACTTTGAAGACAAAACTTCCATTTTCTTATTTGTGTTGCTGTTTTATCACCTTCTTCATCAGGAAAGTTATTTGAAAGCGAAGTGTGTTGTGTTTTAGTAAACTGTCATGAGACTGTAATGTATTTTTAAACAGAGCTTTAATTTTTTGTGTTAGTTTAAAAGTAGTGTAAAGTAACGGAAGACATTTTTTCTGTGGAGAAATTGTGTTTATTTTAATTTTGTGGGGTTGACATTGTGCTTTCGATTGCATTTTGCTGTGTTTTTCTGTCAAAAATTGAATCTTTGTAGACTGGTAATGTTTACCAACATTTACTGTTAGTCTCCACAGCAGAGAGTCACAATTTTCAACTTCACTATGGAACAGATTACTGGTCCCAAGGTTGGCTGTCTCCCAGTCACAAAAAGAAAAAAAATAAGCAAACAGCCTTTGCCACCACCACAGACTAGCAGTTTTTCTCAGCCACAGGTGGGTGACTCTGCTGAAGACATTTGTTGTACTTCAGACCACTCATCTTTTACGTAAATCCCTCTGGTGTAGCACCTTCAGCCACTATGGACAGGGAGTTAGCTATGTTCCTTGTGACTGTATGGGTCCCCTCAGTGGGCAAGGGACAGCCAATCTTGTCAGTCCTGGGACAGCGGAATAGGAAGGGTTTCCCTGTTGTGTCAGAATGTTGTACCCATCTCTGGAGAAGCTGCTACTGCTGCCATTAGTAACATGGTAGGCCCACTTTTTTGTCAAAAGAAACAGAAAACCAAGCATGAATTACTCTTTCTGAAATTTTTTTAGATAGGAGTAGTGTACTGGGTCTGGATCAGGGTTAAACTCCGGCTATTGATCCTTCTTGTAAAGTGGTTTCTGGTAAAAGAAAGAGGGATACCACTTTTCCTGAAGAGATTCAAGATTCTGAATTTGAACAGGAAGATGCATGGACACACACAGTTCTTTTGTTCTCAGATTTCTGATTCACACTCTGAGAAGAGCTCAGATGATTCCATCCATATCACTGTTGCAATGTTCTTTACAATCGTGATCCCCTGCCAAGGGCAACCCGACATCCTGCCATATACCAAAGCTCTTTCACTGTAAAGGGTACACTGTACATCACACACATTCTCCCTGTGCACTGAGTAGGGCATTAAGATGACATCTGAACGTACCATCCTCTGAACATTTTTGCCGCCATTCCAAATGCATCTGTGATCGCCTGTCTTGAATGTCTGTTCATCTGCTGGTTTTACCACTTTCAGATAAGTGCCATGTTGGGGTTTTTCATTTTATATATTTTACGCTTGCCTTGTTATCTGGTTGTTGGGTTTCATGTCATCCAGAAAGGAGAAACACAAGCAGTGTTTGTTCTGTTTACCATTATTGAGTGCCGTCAGGGGTCAGAGCCTTCAGAATTTTTCAAGGCTGATGTCCCATTCATAAAGAAGCAGAAAACTAAATGTATTTCCCATTTGCAATGATCCTCAAAGTAAATGGCAGAACTTCAGTCAAGGCTTGTTTAATGCCCTTACGGCTGTCAAGCCACCACAGGGTATTTAGATTCCTGTTTCCCCCTGGTCCTCTTACCCTTTTAAGAGGCCTAGGCAGCAGGATGCTTCTGAGGAGGAGGATGCTGATTCTGATGAAGAGTCCCTGACTCATTCCTCCCAGATTCCTTCACCACTTGACTATGTTTCTAAGAAAGAAAGAAAGAGTCTTATCAGTCCTGGCTTTCCTTTTGAGGAGATTTCATTTGGTGATGCCATTTCCAGAATGATGACATTTATCAAATGGGACTGTGCTAAAGTACCTGATGTTCAGAAGAGGTACTATGAGCTTTTGCAAATGGAGTCTCCTAGGCCGTCTACTATTCCTATGGTTCTTCCTGCCTTGCTGGATGCTTTTTCTACTGTCTCTCAGGCTCCTGATTTTCACCACCCTGCTCCCAAAAAAACTGATAGGTTTTGTAACGTGCCGTAGGACTGCAAGTTTCTAAACAGGTGTCCCTCTGCGGACCCCTCTTTAGTGTCATTGGCTTCTGATAAGCCTTCCAAATTGTTGCCTTACACTGACTTGCTGCCATCTGATTAGGATAGCAGAACCATGGAGAGGCTAGGTAAGAAGGTGTATGCTTCTTTTACCCTATCCTTTAGGGCTAAGTATTAGACACATATGACTAGGTACATTTTGGCTCTTCTCTCTGAAGCCTGTCAAGCAATTTCTGATCTTCCTGATTCTAAGGGGAAGGTTTCTTCTCTTACTTTGCTTGGGACTTCCTCCCAAGTAGCTCACCATTTCATTAAATGCATCTATGAAGCCACTGATGCTCCATATAGGGCTGCTGCTTTTGGCTGTGTTTTGAGAAGGTATTCCTGGCTCAGACTTCAGCCTGTACCTGATATCAACGCTAAACTGATGGTTGCTCCTTTGGATAATGCACATTTCTTTGGTGCTGCTACTATACAGTTAAGTCCCAGCAAGAAAAGGGCAAGTGCTTACAGGGGCTGAAGCACGTTTTTGTTTCCCCTGTGACCAAGTTTCAGGGGAATTATCCTAATAAGCCTGCCTTTGTCCGTAGACAGTCTTGCCCTCCCCCCAAAGGTAAAAAAAAGCTGATAAGAAGAGCTTCCCCTGCTAAGGTTACCCAAACTCCTCTCACTCAGAAGCCTCCTTTTCCTGGCAAAGCAGGTGCTGTCTGACTGTCCTGTTCTTCTGAGTCACATTCCTCTTTCTCTACATCTTTCCCTGACCATTTCTATTTGGGTAAAAGTCACCCAAGACTCCTGGGTTCTTTCCATTATTTGCTAAGGTCATTACATGGTTTGGAAATAACCCCCCCCCCCCTTGGGCAGTCCTTAACCTCCTCAGGATCAACTGCATTTTTTCCAGAGGTGCTTCAGGGCTTGTTGGCTCAAGGAACAACTCAAAAAATTCTAGCTCCTCACAAGGGTGGAGTTTAATATTCTTGGTCCCCAGGAAAGAAGGCTTCTGGAGGCCCATTTTGGATCTTTCTCAACTAAACACCTTTTTGAAACTCCCTTCCTTGTGGATGCTGTCCCTTCAAACCTTGTTTCCTATGCTACTTCCTCAGGATTTTCTAGATGTTCTTTGTGGTTCACTGTTGCAGTCATTACATTTAGGTAATCCTGCTGGCAGGTTGCCCTCAGCCGGCCTGAATTCCAAAGTCTTGGGTCCTGCGTCGGATGCTGTTGCCCCTTCCCTGACGTCAGGTCGTCAGGGGTGTAAAAGAAGCAGCTGACGACATTTTCTTTAGTCTTTCTTGCCGTGCGGTGCCCGAAGCAGAAGCAGTTTGCAAGTGCTGGTCGGCCGACTCCTGAGATTTTTGTGTTCGAGTTTCAGATCCGAAGTCTTCAATAAAGCTAAGCACCCCGTTGGGGAAACTTTTTTCTTGCTCCAGACCTATGTCAGAAAAAGTTAATAATTGTATTTCTTGTGGGAAGCAAATACCTCATAAGGATTTTCATTCTTATGTATTCCTTGCCTTGGCCCTGATCACAATGTTTCTGGTTATCGGTTTTGTGCTAGATTTAACCAATGCACTATTAAGCGTTGGTATGATTTTGCTTTAAACTATTTTGGACACCGGTTTAATTATCCAGAAATGTCGTCGGATAGCCACCCGACTACCGGAGTTCACAAAAAACGCAAAGAAAAGGAAATAGATAGACAACAGAGACCCAAAACCGACGACGAAGCTTCTCCTAAGCCAGTCGCCGGTTCTCAGGCGCTTTCGCGACCCCTGATGCCCGCTAATTTAGAGTCGCAGGCCGCTACCGACTCCCACGTGGAGTCGGCCATGCTGCTGGAAACTCAAGGTATTGGAGCCTCGGATATTATCCCTTCAGATGGGTCCGGAGCCGCTGAGCAGGCACCGACTTCTGAGGGTGTATTCATACCTAAACATCTTTACATCAAACCAACTTCAGCTTCAAAGGCAAAGACTAAAGCACCTTACAAAGCAAAGAAACAAACTCAAGAGCCACGTGGTCAGGCCTCTATGCCCAAAAAACTGATGCTCAAAATGGCCGAAGACTTGATTACCTTGATCAGGGGTTCCCATCCCCCTCCTGATAACAGGCCTAGGCAGGAGACTGACTGAGTCTTCAGATCAGGTTTCCATTTCTTCTGATTCCTCTTCTGATCAGGAATATCCCCCCCCCCCCCCATGAGGATTCAGATGCTGAAGAATCTATATCTTCAGCTTCTCCTCCAGAGGACTATTCTTTTGGGGAAACCTTACATACCATGAGGGAGCTTTTCCACTGGGAGAGCCAAGATTTTTCAGAATCTAAAAAGAGGCTCAGGGATTTCCTTTTACTACCTCAACACAAGCCAGTAGCCATCCCAGCTGTGTTGGAAATTGTAGATGATGTGTTTTCAGAGTCTAGTCTTACCCCTGACTCCTTACCTCCAGCTCCTGTTAAGCCTGACAGATATTACAGGGTTCCTGACTCTCTTAAATTCCTTTTTAAAAACCATGCTGCAGACCCAGAAACTATTTCTCAGGGTCCCAAGGGAGTTGAGGCTTCTGCTGCAAAAAACCCTACTCCCTCTGATAGAGATTCTAGGGCACTGGATAGATGGGGAAAAAAGGTTTACACATCTGCTACCTTGGCTATAAGGGCCTTAAACTGTCAGTTTCATATGCTCAAATATCAGCAACATGTCATGGCATTGCTTAAACAGAAAATGTTGTTAAACTCTGAATGTGCAGAAAACAAGGAAATGCAGGTATATTGCATGCAGCTGAACAAGTTGGAAAGCATACTTTGTAATGTGGTTTTGATTCTTTAGAGGCCTCCTGCAGGGCCGCAGTTACAGGTTCTGTAATTAGGAGGCATGCTTGGTTAAAGGAACAAAATCTGCCTGATCATGTTAAAGTTAAATTATTAGATGCACCTTTACAGCATACTTTGTTTGGTGTTAAGGCAGAAGAGGTGTTAAAGAAAATGGAGGACAAAGCTAAATCTATGCAAATGGTCAAAGACTTTTTACAAGTACAGCCACCTAGGTTTAGTAGACACTGGCCAACAAAGAAATGGTCCTTTCCTGTGTCAGACAGACCTCAAAGGGGCAGACCCAGACGCCCTAGAGGCAGACCTCAGGCGCAAGGTTCATACCGCTCAAAGCAATGGGGGGCTTCTACCTCCAAAGTTGGAGAAGACAAATCACAACCATACAGGAAGCAGTCCCAATGACTTCCCCCTGCCTGCACCAAGCACTTATCTCCTGGCAGCACCCTTAGGGGGAAAATTAGCACACATTATAACCCAGGACAAGTGGGTCCTAAATATCGTGTCACAAGGCTACAAGTTCCATTTCCATACCCTGACAAAGGCAAACGGCTGGCCAGATCTGCAAAAAAATCAATGGGCAGATGCACAAAAACAAGTCTCATCCATCATGGACATGAGGGCCATTCAACAAGTACCAGAGCAAAAGAAGGGACAAGGATTTTATTCAAGACTGTTCTTGGTACCCAGAAAGGACAAGGCCTGGAGGCCAGTACTGGACCTATCTATTTTGAACACATTCCTGGATATACCAAAATTCAAAATGTTGACTTTGCAGCAGCTTCTGCCCATGCTGGGCAAGAACGCTTAGCTTGTGACTTTAGACCTAAAGGAGGCATACCTGCATGTTCCAATCAGACAAGCATGCAGAAGATACCCAATATTCAAGGCTGGCTCAATGCATTACCAATTCTCTGCACTGCCCTTTGGCTTATCTACTGCGCCCAGGGTCTTTACAAAATGCCTGGCACCAGTAATTGCATTCTGCAGACAAAGAGGAATACAGATATATCCTTACTTGGAAGACTGCCTAATTCAAGTAGAGAACAAGGACATTCTTCTACAGCATCTGGCATTTGTGAAAAAACTTCTAACATGCCTAGGGTACACAGTCAGCGAAAAGAAATCAAAACTAGTACCCTCTCAAGAGATAATATTCCTAGGTGCAAGCTTAAATACAACTGCCCAGATGGCTTATTTCATGCCAGACAAACAAAGGCAACTGACTACCTATTTCAAAATGTTGGCAACAAAGGCCCAGTTATCTGCAAGAAAAATTTTGCAGGCTTTGGGCTTCATGGCATCCTGCATCCTACAAATTCCATATGCAAGACTGCATATGAGGAAACTTCAATGGTACCTAAAAAGTGTTTGGACTCAACATTGCCACAGCCTGGAAACTATGATTACTCTCATTCCCTGCCTGCAACAGGAGTTTTGATGGTGGGCAAAGGCTTGTCACCAAAACAAGGGACAGCCATTCACATTACCCCCAGCCAGGCAGACACTAACAACGGATGCATCAGATTATGCCTGGGGGGCCCACATGGCAGGAAGATGCATTCAGGGCACATGGACCTCAAACCAAATGCATCTACATATCAATCAACAAGAGATGGTAGCAGTTCAAAATGCCCTAACAGCCTTCAAAACCTACTTCATCCAGGACAACTACTGATAAAGACAGACAACACCACGGTCATGTGGTATATAAACAAGCAGGGGGGGCACACATTCTTACCCCCTTTGCCGAATAGCCATGACTTTGTGGGACACAGCATTGACTTACCAAGTACATCTGCAGGCACAATTCCTGCCAGGAAGGAAAAATACTCTGGCAGACTACCCAAGCAGAAACATCATGGATCCCCACGAGTGGCACCTGGATCCACAAGTCTTCAGCATGATAACAAGGAAATGGGGATGCCAGGACATAGATCTATTTGCCTCCCCTCACAACTACCAACTAAAAAGATTCTGCACAAGGATTTATCACAGACAAGCATAGAAAGTGGACACCCTATCTTTCAGCTGGAAAAACTTATCAGTATATGCATTTCCCCCTCTGTCTCTCCTCCCCAAGGTACTCCTAAAGGTCAGACAGGAGAAGCCAAAGATGATACTGATTGCCTCAGACTGGCCCCGTCAGTACTGGTATCCAATATTAAGGAGCTTGTCTCAATGCCCGGCTTGGACCTTACCTCAAATACCTCATCTTCTGTCCCAGCAAAACAGTCAGATCCTGCACAGCCAACTCAAAACTTTAAACTCGACAGCATGGCGAATAATGTAGTCATACAAAACACACCTCTCAGTAAAGCTGTGATGGATGTCATTTTGGAGGCCAGAAGGCCTAGTACTAGAAAATCTTATGCTGGAAAATGGAAGATATTCTGTGCTTGGAACCAGGCACAAGGAACTGATACAGCTGTGCCAAATATTCCTCAGATTTTGCAATACTTAACTGAGATGCTGGACAAAGGCGTATCCTTTTCATCTATTAAAACTCATGCCTCTGCCATTTTGGCTCATTGCAATGTAGAGCCACCAATCTTTTCTCATCCCTTATTAAAGCAGTACCTCAGAGGAGCCAAAAATTTAAGACCTCCAAGGAGATCACCAATGCCTGCATGGGACCTCAACTATGTCTTGGAAACACTCACCCTGCCTCCTTTTGAGCCAGTTGCTACTGCTGATATAAAGTTTTTATCTTGGAAAACAGCTCTGCTCCTAGCAATAACTTCTGCAAGACGAGTTTCAGAGCTACAGGCACTCATGGCTGTGGAACCTTTTATCATTTTTTATCCGGACAGGGTCTCTCTCTCCGAGGACAAACCCAACAGTTATGCCTAAGGTGGTGTCCAGTGTGGCTCTCAACCCAACTATTCACCTGCCAACCTTTTATCCAAATCCACAGAACAAGGGGGAGAGAATTCTGCATTCTTTGGACGTACACAGACAGCTTAAATTCTAATTGGACAGAACCAAAGTTTTCAGAAAGACAGAGCAATTACTAGTGACATATGCTGCAGGATCACAAGGAAAGGCTATCTCAAAGCAGACTGTTTCAAAGTGGATAGGCCACTGCATTCGTTTCTGCTATGTACACCATGGCAAGCCAGTACCTAAGGGCATTAGGCCACACTCAACCAGAGCTGCAGCCACTTCAGCAGCCTTTCTCAGGGGAGTACCTACCAAGGACATTTTAGAAGCTGTTACTTGGAGTTCAGTGCACACCTTTTCAGTGCACACCTTTACAGAGCACTATCATCTGCCATTCTACTCTAAATCCAGGGCAGGCTTTGCCACTGCTGTTCTGCAGGGCCTCATAACTGCTCCTAATGCTGTTTAGCTCCAGCCTCCCAACCTTAGCTTTGGGACTCTACCCAAATGTAATGACTGCAACAGTGAAACATGAAAAACATAGTACAGTTGTGTACACTTACCATAAATGTAGATGTTCGAGTGTATTCACTGTTGTAGTCCAGGTAACCCACCCACCACCCCCCTCTTTCTTCTGATGGAACCTATCTTTCCTTCTCTGATTTATACAACCTATGTGGTGTGTTTGCTTGTAGATGAAGGTAAATTTTATATCGGTGCATGTAATTATACATCTCTAAATTTTGGCAACCCTTTTGGGGGCCACCTGACATCTGGGGCAAGAAAAACTAAAGAAAATGGTGTTGGCTGCTTCTTTTATACACCTGACGTCAGGCAAGGGGCGACAGCAGCCGACGCAGGACCCAAGACTTTGGAATTCAGGCCGGCTGAGGGCAACCTGCCAGCAGAATTACCTAAATGTAATGACTACAACAGTGAATACACTCGAACATCTACATTTATGGTAATTGTACACAGCTGTACTTTTCCCTGGATGTCAAGGATGCTTACCTACACATTCCTATTAATACCTTTTCCAGGAAGTTTTTAAATTTCTCTGTTCCTTCCTGGCATTTGTAGTTCTCTGCTTTGCCCTTTGGCTTCTGTACTGTCCCAACATTTTCACCAAATGCTTCGCTCCTGTGATTGCTTTCTGCAGGCTAAGGGGGGATACAGGTCTTAACCTACCTGGAATACCTGCTTTTTCAGGCCTCCTCTCAAGAGCTCTTACTTTAGCATCTACACTTTACTATTTCTGTCCTGCAAAGCCTGGAGTTTACTGTAAGTTTCCAGAAGTCCTTCCCACATATTCTCTGGATCATATTTTGTTTGGGTTGCAGGTTCCAGACCGTTCTAATACCGGCTTCCCAATACCTTAACTCTCATTGTTTTCTTTCAATCCCTTCTTCCTCTGGCTTCAGTAACAGCCAGAGAATTTCTGAGGGCTCTGGATTACATGGTTTCCAGCATTCCTATGCTCCCTGTAGCCAAGCTGCACATGAGAAAGCTTCAGTAGTTTGGTAAGTCAGTTTGGCTTCAACATAGTCATCCTTCAGATTTTCTAGTTCCCCTACTTCCATGCCACAAGCTGGAACTTTATTGGTGGATTCATCAGTTGTCCCTCAACCCAGGGCTTCCTCTTCAACCTCCAGTCCTCTCTCAGGAACATTTCATAGATGCCTTGGACATGGGATGGAGGCCTCCTTTGGACATCTGAAGGTACAGGGTCTTTGGCCGCTTCGACAAAAGAAAGACCACATCAGTGTCAAAGAGATGAGAGCTCTTCTGCTGGCTATTCAGGCTTTTCATTTTCTTCCAGGACCTCTCAAGATTCTCACAGACAATACCATAGTGACGTGGTATGTCAGTAAGCAAGGGAGAACAAGGTATCTCCTATGCAGGTTATCCATTCAGGTTTGAGAGCTAGCTGTTCAATATCAGGTGACTATTCAGGCAGTTTACATTTGCTCAGATCAGAACATAGTGGCAGATTCTTTAAGCAGGTCCATAACACTATCCAACAAGTGGATGCTTCATAGGGATGTGTTTATGGACAATGTCCTCCAGTGGGGTACCACTTAAGCAGATCTATTTGCCTCCCCTCTGAACAGACAACCTCCTCTATTTTGTGCCAGAGTCCCATGCCCTCTGGCCTTGGAAGGTGGGTGCCCTCTCTCTCTCTTTTTTTTTTTTTTGGAAGGGGAGTTTTTTTTATGCCTTCCCTCCCCTTTCACTCATTCCAAAAGTCATTTTCAAGATAAAAACAGGATGCTCCCAAAATCTTGCTGGTGACCTCCCTTTTAGCCCAGACAGCATTGGTTCCCTCTTCTGCATCTTGCCAGGGGGAATCATCACAGTTTACCTCACAAGGTGGACCTACTCACACAAGACAAAGGATTACTTATCCATCCCCACTTGTCCACTTTTCAAATGACATTATGGATGATAGGAATTTGGTTCCCTATAGGCACCTTTTTTTCTGTGGGCGTGCTTTGGGTCCTGCAAGAGGCCAATAAACCCACTACTAGGAAATCTTACTTGACCAAATGGAAGAGGTTTTCTGTTTGGTGTCTTTCTCATAACCTGGATCCACTTGCTGTGGCTCTTCCTTTGGTTCTCTCTCATTTGTGTGAATTGCTCAATGCTGGGTTGGCATATTTTTCTGTTAAGGCCCACTTATCAGCTTTCTTTGCTTGTCTGCCTTTGATTCCCCCTGTAGCCACTAGATTTGAGTTCAAAAAGTTTCTTAAAGGCATCTTTCATATTAGGTCTCCCAGGAAGCCTACCCTTCCTTCCAGGGACCTTAATTTTATTTTACAAAAATCAACTCAGGCTCGTTTTGAGCCTGCTGCTTCAGCATCCTTACAACATTGTTCTTGGAAGACTTGTTATTTTGGCCCTTACTTCAGCCAGAGAGGTGTCTGAGCTGCAAGCCCTTATGGCTGTTCTTCCTTTTTTAGTTTTCCATGAGAACAGGGTATCCTTTTGTACTAATCCTTCTTTGATGTCCAAGTCTCTTAATCAGTCTGTTCATTTGCCCACTTTTTTCCCTTCTCCACAGTCTGCTAGTGAGATGGTTTTGCACACCTTGGATTTGCATAGAGCTTTTTATAAATCTGAACAGATTTTTGTTTCTTTTCATCCTATGTCTTTAGGTTTAGCTGTTTCCAGGCAAACTATTTCTTCTTGGATATCTAAAGCCATTTATTTTTTTCTATTCTTTCTATGGGAAGAGCCTTCCTCCGTAAGTTCATTCCACTAAAGCTGTGTCTTCTTCTGGTGCTTTTTTTCAAGGGTTTGGATACTAATTATATTCTTGAGGCACCAACCAGGACTTCTTTGCATACTCTTACTAAACATTATATGTTGGATGTGATTTCTAGGGCCAGAGCTGGCTTTGCCGGGGCCATTCTCCATGGCTTCCTAGAGGGTTCTGCTGGCCCTTCCTCCTTCCAGTCCTCTTCCTGAACTTCTGCACTCTCCCTGTTGTAGAGAGTGCTGTAACAGTGATATGGAAGGAATAGTAAAGTTGTGTAAAATCTTACCATAACAGTAGATGGCCTTCTCTTCACTGTTGCAGTATTCACTCCCTCCTTTCTACCTCTTGTATTTTTCCTTCTGTATGAGTTTGTTACCAATTTTTATCCTTGGACTGTCATTCCTGCTGGGGTTTTTTCACTTCTGAAGATGGTACGTCTGGACGTCACCTTTATGCCCTACGCTGTGAGTGGAGAGTATGCATGTGACATACGGCTCATCCTTTACACCCAAAAGGTTTTGGTGTACTGGCCGGATGTTGGGCTGCCCTTGGCAGGGGATCCCTATTGTAAAGAATACTGCAACTGTGAAGAGAAGGACATCTACGGTTATGGTTATATTTTACGCAACTGTACTTTCCTCGTGTTTCACTGTTCCAGTCATAACTGATGGGATTTCCTGCTATGAAAGCCCTTGGCTGGCTGGACTACCATTGAGTTTTCTCCTCCTCCTGAAGCTGTCAGACGCCTTGACCACTGTCTAGACATCTGGGTATAAAGGGAGTCAGTTGGCATCATAACCTCAGTTCTTTCTTGCCACTGGAGCTCATAGCAGAGTGCTAGTCGGTGCATTGGTTGGTCTGTACCAAAGAAAGACGACAGCTGAAGCCAAGTATCCATTGGGGAGCTTTTCATATTTTTCTTGACTAATCTCAAAGAAAGTTAATAATTGTCCCTGCTGTGGCAAGCAGGTACCACACCGTGATTTTTCATTCCTTTTGTGTAACTTGTTTAGACCCAGAACACAATGTACCTTACTGTTGGTTATGTGCTCACTTTACCAGTAGAATGATCAAGCACAGGACTGGGATTTTAGCTAAGCCCTTCAGCGAGTCACTAGGGACTTTGTGTACAATATAGTCCACTGGTCAGACTGAGGTTGATCTCCCTTAGTATAAGAGGGAAAAACATCCAAAACTTAGGGTACCGAGTGATGCTTGTTCGCCGTCTGCTAGTCCACCATGGCTTGTTGTCATAGGAGAATGTGAGAAGCTTTAGCAGTCCAAGGTTGTTGCACAAACCTCTGTTGAGACCTGTTTGGAGGCTGATATACTGCCATGTCCCTCTACTTTCACACAAGCCAAAGGATTTAGCTTGTCAGTTGGGTCCAGAGCCCCTTCACAGGTTCTGGCTATCAATGACCACTCTCAGACTGTTGAAGGGATGTCCGGAGTCTCATCATCACCTTGGTATTCCGTCCCCAGGATTTGGCTATCTGCATGCATCCTGACCCTATCATGGACATTGCCCTTAGGTTCAAGCCTAAGGTCTCTCCTCCTAAAAATGCTGCATACTACTTGTCCCAGCCAAGGCCTACTGGCTGCCACTCCCAAACTTAGGCCTGTCAGCAGGACGTAGGTAGGTTGGCTGAGGATTTGATCACCATAGTCAGATCCAGGCACCTTTCATTCCCAGGTTCTGCCCTTGAATCTTCTCCTGGTAAAAGGAAAAAAGATATCTCCCCCCAGGAGTCTGAGAATGATAATGAAGAATCCACCTTTGAGGAAGGTTTGTATATGGCTTCTTATGGAGGATTCAGATTTTGGTGATAGCCTTGTCTTAGAACCCCCCCCCCCCTCCGGACATTGCCTTTGCAGAGACCCTACATACCTTGAGGGAACACTTTAAATGGGAACACAGGACTGTCCACAATCCAAAAAGAGGGTTAGGGAATTTCTAAAACTCCCTGAGCATAAACCTCTTGCCATTCCTCCAGTCTTAGAGGTGGGGGGCATTGTCTTGCTGGATTCTTCCTTGTAGCCATATTCCCTCCCACTATCCCTGGGAAACCTGATAGATTCTGCAGAAATCTGGATTCCCACAGATACCTTTTCAAGAATCCTCTAGAAGACCCTGAAGTGGTGACACAGGTTCCTAAGGAAGCTAAAGCTAGCACTTCCAAAAATCCCCTGCCAGCTGACAAAGAATTTGGAGCCTTGGACATGATCAGAAAGAAAGTCTACACATCTGATAACCTGATTATGAGGGCGTTAAATTGCCGTGAGAAGTGTTCACGGTGCTCGTAGCTTCCAGAGCTTATAGCTTTCCGTAAATACTGTAGTCAATGTGAATAGCTGCTGTTCTATGCATTTTATGTGTTGTTTTTTACCTGCAGTGATGTGTAGGGGAAACAGATCTAACTGGCCCGATCTGTGCTAGATAAAACACTACTTAAAAGCCGATTTAACTGCTAACTGTGCGCTGAATGTATTAATGTCTTCCTATGTCTTTATAGCAGAACCCTATCCCTCATAGCTGGTAAACTTGTTAATTCCTGCTCCTTGGTCTGTAATAAAAGTACTGCATTACCTCCTAGCTGACTATTTATTTTATCTTACTCTACTCTAATTTACAGGTAGTTTTCCTCATATAACATCCCTAAAAGTGCTCTTTGACCTAGAAGGACGCTACCCTGTTGAACCTCTGCCTAATACAGTGAAGTCAGCCCATTACAAACTGCCAAGGTTAAAACTTAATACTGTTCTCCATTTTAAACTGTAAGCTTGCTGAATTGGGTCTAAAGCACCTATAGTTTGTCCCCCATTACAAATTGGCTTACTCCCAACCCTAAATAAAGAGTAGTCTACCCCCTGCCCTCTAGCAGTAGGTATATCTAATCTTAAAACAACCCCAAAATTTGTATAAAACTATAACAAATTCACTAAAAATTATATGAAAAACAGCTAACCTACAGCTAGTGTTATTAAGAGATGAAATACTTACCATACGGCTCTAGAAAGCCTTAGGAAACCTTGTAGACTGCAAAAGCCCCACTACACTTGGGCTCGCTTTGCGCCCTCCCTGCCCTCAATTCCCACCCGCCCCCAATACCCCTAAATTTATAATTCAGTAGTCGCTCCCCCTCTTACTAGAACCTAGAACCTATCAGCTTTCTTCTGGCATAATTTCTCCCACCCCCATTCCATTACCTATATTTTAATAGAACCTATCAGCTTTCATCTGGCATTCTCCCACCCCCATTCCAGTACCTATATTTTACCACTCCGCCTTCTGGTGTTGTATCACCAGGTAAAACAGTTCCTTAACTCACAAACTCTATCACAAATAATGATATACTCCTTTTTACTACCCCTCTTGATCGCCCCATACCTCCTTACCTTGTATGAAAACCAGTTTCTCACAGGATTTCAGGTCCCGAAAGGCCATACTATCACCCTAGCTATAAATCCTCCCACCTTTAACCATACTTACAGTACCGTGTCCTGTCCAACATCTTGTTCACTCTATCAACACATCAATCCCAGACACATTAGCTCTAGATCCAAACACTACCATAAACCTATAAACAAATTCCTGAAGTTCATCACTAGGTATAGATCTAACCTCACACTTGGTGGTGATATCCACCCTAACCCTGGCCCATCCACTTCAGATATACATACCCCCTCTACTTGTAATCCAAGCTACAAACCTACAATTAATAGGCCAACTTAACTCTTTCCTGGCCTGTCACCTCAATATTAGAAGCATTAATAACAAGGGACATGAACTGCATGCACTCCTGGCTGTCCACTCCCCTGAGATTGTCTGTTTATCTGAAACCTGGTTAAAACCTAACACTACAGAAACCTAACACTACAGACAATGAGGTGTTACCACCTTGGTACAACATACACAGGCTGGATCGTGTTTCCAGGAAGGGGGGGGGGGGGGTAGCTGTTCTCTACAAATATGAGTTGAATGTCACCATAGATGCTATACAACCACCTCAGATTAATAACTCAGAGATTCTTGCCACCAAATTGTAACTTAATAAAAATAAATGTATCAATATCATCTGTATGTACATTCTCCCAGGTAACATTATATCTACACTTGAAGATGCCCTTCACTGGCTATCATGTCACTATCCCCAAGAAACCCTACTACTCAAGTGATTTTAACATAGACTGGGGCACCTTTTCCTCAGAATCCCCAACCACCCATATTAACCTGCATGCATTTACCCAAATCATAACCACCCCTACCAAGATGGGTAAACCTAACCAAAAAGAAAGCATACTTGACTGAGTACTCATAAATAGTCACCCCCAATTGTACACCTCTGGGACCCTCCCTGATGACCTAAGTGATTGCCTTCTCGCCTATATAATTAAGCACAAAGCCATTAACCCCCAACAACCCTTACTCAGAGTGGTAAGAAACAAAAAAAAACTTTGACCCTGCCAAATTCCAACAAGAACTAAGCTCATGTAATTTGTCTGTTCTAAAACACCTCCCTTAGAGGAAGCAGTTGTATACTTTAACAACAAATTCATTGAGATCCTTGATTCGCATACACCTGTTCGCTCAAAAAGAACAAAGGCAAAAACTGCACCAGGGCTTTCTAAAGAGTCCAAACTCAAAATTACCCTTAGAAACAAAGCATGGGCTTTATGGCGTACTACTAAAGAACCCCGAGATCACATTAAATACAGGCAATCTAGGAATTAAATGAAAAAATCCATTTTACAAGACAAAAAACAATACTACTGTAATTCACAGACAGTAAATCAAATTAACCCTCAGATGTCTTGGGCAGATGTAAATAAACTACTACATCCTGGACAAACTTCAACCCCTATCCCCGCTGCTACCATTGGTAAACCCCCTGAGGATGTCTCAGACAGTTTTAACAGAGTCTTTACAGAGACAATTCAAGCCATAGCTCCCCCGACCCTGAAGGTACCACCCCTAGAAACTAACTCTCGATCAGCTTCCAACCAGTCGCCACTTCACTTATCCATACCTTGATCAAAAAATTAAAACCCACAACACTCTCTGCTGATCAACTCCCTACCGAGTACCTACAAAAATCAGCTGATGCTATGGCTTACCTAGTCTCAATACTAATCAATCGAGCCATAGCAGAAGCTAAAATTCCCACCATCTGGAAAATATCCTATGTAGTCCCACTTCACAAAGGAGGCAGCTCTACTGAATTATCCAGTTATAGGCCAATAGCTATACTCTCTCCACTTGCAAAGATTATGGAAAAATGCATTCATAGACAACTGATGCACCACCTTATCCAGAATCACCTTATGGCAGGCACTCAGCATGGCTTCCGACCTCACCACAGCACTACTTCAGCCCTCCTAGCTTTTACCAACACCGTAAACCATAATTGCAACAATAATTATATATCCTCAGCTCTTCTTGGATCTTTTCAAGGCATTTGATCATTTTTCACCAGGTCAGGGTTTCTCTAAGGACAAACCCAACATTCATGCCAAAAGTGATCTCCAATGTAGCCTTAAACCAAACTATTCATTTGCCTACTTTCTACCCAAATCCCCAGAATAAAGGGGAAAGACTTCTGCACTCTTTGGATATTCACAGGCAGCTACAGTTTTACTTGGACAAAACAAAAGCTTTCAGAAAAACTGAGCAACTGTTTGTAGCATATGCTGCAGGATCACAAGGAAAACCTATTACAAAGCAGACAATCTCCAAATGGACACTGCATCCGCTTCTGTTATGCACAACATGGCAAATCTGTGCCTAAGAGCATTAGGCCTCATTCTACCAGAGCAGCAGCCACTTCAACAGCGTTCCTCAGAGGGGTACCAACCAAAGACATATTAGAAGCTGCAACCTGGAGCTCAGTGCACACTTTTACCAAGCTCTACCACCTACCTCTCTACTCCATATCCAGAGCAGACTTTGCCACTGCAGTTCTGCAGGGCTTGTTAGCGTCGCCAAATCCAATCTAGACCCAGCCACCCTGCCTAAGCTTTGGGATTCTACCCAAGTGTAATGACTGCAACAGTGAAACACGAACATAGTACAGTTGTGCACCTACCATAAATGTAGATGTTCGAGTGTATTCACTGTTGCAGTCCTGGTTACCCACCATCCCCCTCTTTGCTGGGACTATTCTGTACTTTTCAACTCTATACAACCTATGTGGTGTATTTGCTTTTAGAAGAAGAAAATGTTTTTAGTGATATATGCATGGTTGGTTGGCATATTTTTTATCTTTACAGCCTTCATATCTGGGGGCACCTGCCATCAGGGGCAAGAAAAACTGAAGAAAATGGCGTCGGTTTCAACTTTTATACCCCTGGCCCACTGACGTGAGGAAAGAGGCGACAGCAACCGACGCCGGACCAAGACTTTGGAACTCGGGCCGACTACGGGTCGCCTGCCAGCAGGATAACCCAAGTGTAATGACTGCAACAGTGAATACACTCGAACATCTACATTTATGGTAGGTACACAGCTGTACTTTTCTTTTGTAGGTGAGGCCAAAGAAAGGGGAAAACAGATTTGTCAAGGCCAATACGGGGCAATGGGGATTACTTCTCTCTTCCACATGTTCGCTTTCTGAAGAAATTTGGGGATTAATGGAGTTGAGGGAAAGGCATATAATAGACAGAGAGGCCAATCATGAATGAGAATCCCTCAGGGACTCCCCTCTTGGGAGGATCAGGGCAAAGTAGCTGCTGCATTTGTTGTTCAGAGGGAACGCAGAAAGGTTGCAGCAAGGCTGGCCACACTTGTGGAATATGTCTTCTGCCACTTTCTGGTTGAGAGTCCACTCTTGAGGCATAATAATGGCTCTGCTCAACTTGTCTGCTGTCATGGTCGATTTTCTCGGAATATGCATTGCTACCAGAAAGCGGTTGTATAAGATCGCCCACTGCCATACTCTGAGCACCGCTCATCATAAGGGGTATGATCTGGTCCCACCTTGTTTGTTGATATACTAGACTGCTGACATGTTGTCCTATTGAATCGTAATTGTCCCCAGAGGAAGAGCATCCTGAAAGGCTTGCAGTGCTAGTAGCACCACTCTCATCTCTATGTGAGAGTTGACCCCTTCTGTGGACCAGGTGTCTTGGACTGTTTTTCCCAGATAATGCCCTCCACACCCTATCTGGGAAGCGTCCGTGGTCACTGTGGCCTTGGGGTGAGGGGGAACAAAAGGGCGACCTTATATCAGTTGATCTGATTGAATCCACAATGAAAGATGCTTCTTGTAAGTGTTCCTGATTCTTACTGGGGCTGACATGTCTGGCGAAGGATTGACAACTGTATTGCCAGCAGCCACTATAACATTAGATGTGGAATCTTGCTAGTAGAACTAGTAGTATTGCTGCTGCAGTAGAACCTAAGACTTGAAGTACCATTCGAGCAGATACCCTTGAATTGTGTATTAACTTTCTGACCTGCTGTCTTATGGTTATAACTCCTGATAATGGGAGACATGCTACCATCTTGATAGTGTTTGTTTCCTCCTATTAAATCCAGTTCTTGAGAGGGATTTAGATGTGACTTTTTGTAATTTACTGTGATCCTTAACAAAGAACATGTTTGAAGAACCATGTCTTTTGCATCTAGGAGTAATGGTAATGAGCCAGTTGTCTAAATATGGAAACACCCGGAATACTTGCTGCCTCAAGTGGGCTGCCACTACTGCCATACATTTGGTGAACACTCTGGGGGCTGTAGTGAAGTCAAACGGCTGTACTCTTAATTGATAGTGACTGGCTCCCAGCTGGAAGCATAAATGACTTCTAGATGACCTGTCCATCTGTATGTGGTAATACACATCTTGAAGGTCTGTCAGGCATATCCAGTCATCCTTTTCCAAGAATGGAAGAAAGGACCATGACCACCCGAAACTTGCTTCGACAAACTGATTTGTTTAATCTGCTGAGATCCAAAGTTGGTCTCCTGTCCCCTGTCTTTTTTTTGGTACTAAGGGCTTCCAGAAGAATGCATCTCTGGACCCTTGATGGTGCTGAGCTCCTCTGCCACAAAGGCGGTGTCTTCCATTATTGTTCCATCCTCTGCTCCTGGGGGAACTTTCTCCACGTGCGTGAGGAAAAGACCCTTGTGATTTTCTGAACCATGTTTTCAAATGCTTCTCTTATTTTTTGAGTATGGTCTCTGAAGTGGAAAAAGGAAAGCTCATGGCAAAAAGGGTCTTCCCATCCTTCTGGCACCTGGACATGGTATTTCTGACTTTTGGGTCAAATGGAGTGTTGATGAATGAAGACTTAAAGGGCTCACCAAAGTTGCACAAGCGCGTCCGGGCATGCCTCCTTATAGAGATGCCAACCTGCAGCTGTGCTCTCCCCTTCGGATACATGTGAAATTAGCCTCATGGAGGCGTTAGCAATAGCATGCATGGTGGACAGCTGAGAGGTGACTGAATCCTGTACCTCTTCAGACACAGCTCCTGAGTGAGTATTTGATAGCCTCCTTGATCAGATCGTCTGCAATCTGGTAAATTGGGAAAGATAATTCAGGGACCTCAAGACGAAGGTCGCTAAAGAGAAGACACACTTCCCACATCTATCCAGCGCCCTAAAATCCTTATTAGGAGGATGAATAGTAGAACTTTCTTCCTCAAGTACTTTTTTTGTGGCCGCCATCACGACCATGGCATCTACTAGAACACCGTTTGACCAAACTTTTTTATCCTCCGGTGAAGTTATTATTTTATTTGGTCTCTGAGGAGTAGGTTCAGTGGAATCTTGAGCCTCCCATTCCTGCCGAGAGATCAACTCAATTATATCATCAGCAGGCGGGGTCACCCAGGAAGTAGATGGATGGAATCCATAAGCCGCCAGGTACATTGACTCCTCTGGTGATGGATTGCTGGGCTTTTAGCCACCTCTCCGTTTCAAGATCCCTAAGATGTCCCCAAAGGAAACTTCATATGGAGGTGACCATGGGGATCCCTCATCTTCATCGAGGTCAGTGTCTTTGGTAATAGACTACCCTGTGGAGTCTAGATGTTTCCTCTTACACTTCCTCTTCTGAGAAACCTCCTCCATGGGGTCTTCCTGGGAGGTAGCAGAAGAGTAGGGGGAACACTTTTGGGTAGCCTGGGGCTTCTGGACCCACTGTCCCTGTGGAAGGTCTGGTCGAGTCATTGGACGCAAGGTCTGTAAGGCAAAAGACTGCAGATCTGATGGGGGTAGGTACTGTCTGTGCTGCCGAGGCAGACATGCCTCTCTCCAGAGCCTCAAAAGCCGATTGCCCCCTGAGAAGGGAGGGATCCCTAATCCAGTAGGTGGCGCTCTCGAATCCTGGCTCCCTCAAACTCAGATGACAGGTCCATTAAATACAAAGCTAGGGCTGGACTGATCCAAGCCAAGGCTCCAAGACAGAGGGACACCTGAAAACTTTGGAGCCAAATCCACTATCTCGGATCTAACCGGACTACCATGACTCTGAGAGCTCCCCAGCTCCAACTATGGCGAGGAACTCAAAGCAGAGGTCTGAACTGAGGAAGGAAAGGTCCTCTGCTCCAATGCAGACAGTACCAGGTGGATTGAATCCGAAGACTCTGAAACTTTAAGGGAAGTCTGAGGAGGAATATGAAGCGGGGATGATGAAATTCGAAACTCTTGATCCTTAAGGATAGGAGGCGAAGGGGCCCTCTTAATACCTTGCGCCCAGAGGATTTTCTTGACCATCTTCTCTACGTAATCTTCCATGAGGCTTCTGGTTGAGTGAGTTGACAACACCAGTGGTGACTTTGATCTCTGTGTGAAAGGAGAAGAAGCTCTGGATGGCACAGGGTCGATAGAAGGAGAGTGCCAAGTCCTAGATAAGACCTTAATAGGTTTGAAAGGGCTCCCCATAGGATCCAACAGCAACCAATCCAATCTTTACGTAGGAGCCAAGTGACTCTGATCCGAAGCAGTCTCATTTGACAGAGGAGTCCTGGAAGTTGTCAGATCCAAAAAAGTCTTAGGATCCGACAGTTTAGACACTTCAGGAGACAGCTTCATTTGTATCTTCTGGGCCGAAGAAGGTCATTTCCTTCCTATCTCCGAGTTTGTGGAGGACAGGGAGGAAGCAGGCCTAGACTGTTCAATTTAGAGGTGTCTTTTTGTTTTTGTTTGTGATTTCTTGTCCAAGCCAGAAATGGCCTGCCAAAGGGGAAGGCAGCATACTTTTAAGCATAAGTTTACTTCTACGTTCAGTGAGGGTCTGGTGGTTGAACACTTTACAAATATCACAATCTTCCTGCAAGAGAAGAGGACCCAGGCATTAGACAAAGATTGTGCGAGTCACTCAAGGGTATTTTGTATCTGCACTTCAGACACTTCTTAAAGGCTGTTGGCTTATTTGATTTATCCACTATAACAACCAACAGTCAGATAAAGGACAACAATAAAACAAGAATATATATATATATATTTTTTTTACAGAATGGAAATATATCAGATATAAGGGAGAAGGAGCTACTAACAGTAGTAGTTGGGATGCACCGCAGTACAGGGAAGCAAAAGAGAGAGGCACAACTACTGTAGGATATAGACGAAAAAGGTAACAATAGACCAAAAAAAGGTTTCTAAATTAAGTTTCTAAGTTTTAAGTTTCTTTTAAGTTTTAAAGAATAAAGCTTAGAAAAAATTATGAAAACCACTTAACTGCCTGAGAGCTATCTGGGAGGACCACATCTTCGCAAAGTGGCAAATGAAATCGGAGGTGATTGGGAGAGTTGCACTGTGGGTAGGGTTAGAAGCTAGACAGCTTTTTGCTTTCCATGAGCTATTGCAGTGGCCGAGTCGGATCCAAGGGATTGTGTCCGAACTCATATGCAAGGATAAAATGAAAATTGACAACATCAGATCTTGTGTTTTCCTAGTTGCATGCATCTGTGGGATTTGCTTCTGTTTAAGTATTAAGAGTATTTACCTGGTAAACATTCCTAACTATAAAACAAGCATGCTGCTGGTCATTCTATTCTATACTGAGACAGATAATTGACTTCTGCCTTGTGCCTCTTTAACATCCAAGAATTCACTCTCTAACAGTATTCTTTTTACTGCTGTTGCTCATATTCAGACTGTTTGCTCTGCATTTCATTGAACTGCCAGTTGCAACAGCCTTATTATAGTTATTTTATTAATAGTCTTTTCAGCATCAAAAGCTTTAATGTGTCTTGCCTTAGAAAGTTGTTGCTGAATGACTTGAGTTGTTTTGTGTATTTGCACTGAAATCTTTTAGTTATGTCAAGCGTCTTACAGATTGAGTAACTCAAAGTATTAGGCTGATTAACTGTATTTTCAAAGGTACATTCTGGAGTATAATCTTGTGCTTTTTTTCATTTGTTTTCATAAGTAAGATTAGTCTAATGCATTAGTTTCAGATTCTAACTCAGTTAAGTCAAAAGAGTGCATGCAGAATTTACCTACATTACTAGACAAAATTCTCTTCCTTATCACCACTGCAATATTCTTAACTTTTGGGATATCCTGTTGAGGATAGACAAACATTTGGCCAGCATACCAAAGCCTTTACACTTTCCAGGTGCTGTACATCAGATGTGTGTCCCACGTTCAAGGTGCAAGGTGACCCAAAGTACCTAATCCTCACAACTACTTTGCCCCAGTCTGGATTCTACCTTGATTTCAGTCTGCCAGACATTCTCCAAGTTGGTTCAGCTGTTGAGCTTGTTAAAGATAAGTGCCCTGTTTGGGTTTCTTCCTGATTTTTTTCTCCTTTTGTGTGCCTTTTACATGCTGTTCAGGAAGGAAACATGACTGTGGGAGGCAGATTTCCATATAAAGATAGGCACAAGAAATTACTTTTTTTGTTTTGGTGCTACACACAACCATACCCAATGTGAGCTATGTCAGGCATTTGTCCATAAGACTCTGCAGTTGTCATCTATTTCCATTTACCACAAGAACCAGCATTTAAAACTCTTAACTTAAGAGTCTCATGGCTTCCGAATCCACCTGCCCTGATATTCAGTCACAGTTGAAGAAAAAAGCCAAGAAAGTGCACACTGAGTCTGTTGCTGTCCAGCTTCCTCGATAAAGAATCCAAGGACTACACAGTGCCTATGTCAGATCCCTCTGTTGCGACCCAGTTGGAGGCTGACACAGCTGCCTACCCGCATGTCTTCTGAAACTGTGCCTACATCTGAGACAGATGTGGAGGGGGAACCATGGCTGATTAGATCGGAAGAGTCTAGGGGGGATTTCCCAAATACTTGTTAGGGAAGAGGTGTCTGGTACCCTCATTAAATCTAGGCATGGTCTGACCCTCCTGAATTGACTAAAGCTGATGTTCCATTAAAGAAAAAAACAGAAGAGCAGGCATATATCTCCTGTTGCTAAGGATTTTCACCAAGAATGGCAGGACTTTTCTCAGGGGTTGTTCAGTTCTCTTTTGGCTTTGAAGCCGCCTCAAGGATTATCTGCTGCCACTTCTGTTCTTTGGTCCTGTACTCCTTCAAACTATCCTTGGAGATCTGATTCCTCTGAAAATGAGGTGGATTTTGACTCTGGAGAGGAGTCATGGACCTGCTTCTCTGCCATCAACTCTGGTCTTGCTCTGGGGTCTGAATAGGAAGATTCATGCTCACATGATTACTCTATGGAAGAATTATCCTTTGGCAGTACTGTGGTTCATTTGATGGAACATTTTAAGTGAGTTTGTTCTCAAGTGTCTGACATTCAGAAAAGGTATTACAGACTTTTACATATGGATTCTCGTAGACCTGCAGTTCTTCCAGTTTTGGATTCCCTTTAGGATACTTTTTTCTTTGGGTTTTCAAACCCCCTGATTCCAACCTCCTGCCCCTGAAAACCTGACCGGGTCTGTAAGGTCCAGGAGCCACAGAAGCTTTTGTATAAAAGCCCTTCCTTTGACCTTGCTGTTATTTCTATGGCTTCTGTTAAGCCATCTAAGTTATCTTCCTCCTCTACGCTATTATCTTCTGGTAAGGAAAGTTGTGCCATGGACAGGTCTTAGGAAAAAGTATGCACTTTTGCTACCTTAGCATTCCAAGCTACTAACTGTCAACCCCACATGATTAGGTATGTTCTGACTGTTCTGTCTATTCTTGGGGGCATTCTGACTGCTATGCCTTATTCTAAAGCATTGTCTTCTGCTTGTTTCCCTTTGATTATTGCTTCTCATGTGGCTTGCCATTCTGTTAAATGCAGTTGTCATGCTGCTGATGCTTCTTTTAGGGCTGTTGCATCAGGATCTGTGATGAGGAAATGTTCTTGGATGTTCATCGTGTTACACTGCTGCAGTCATCACACTTGGGTTATCCTGCCGTCAGGCGGTCCTGCAGTCGGCCAGAGTTCCAAAGTCTTGGTCCGGCGTCAATTGCTGTCACTTCTTCCCTGACGTCAGTGCGCCAGGGGTATATAAGAGGCATCCGACGCCATTTTCTTCAGTCTTTCTTGCCGCACGGTGCCCGAAGCAGAAGCAGTTCGCAAGTGCCGGTCGGCCGACTCCGGAGATTTTCAAATCGAATTTCAGACCAAAGTCTTCAATAAAGCTAAGTACCCCATTGGGGAACCTTTTCTTGCCTCAATCCGATGTCAGAAAAAGTTAACAATTGCATTTCTTGTGGGAAGCAAATACCTCATAAGGACTTTCATTCATATTGTATTCCTTGCCTAGGCCCAGACCACGACATCACAGGTTGTCGGTTTTGTGCTAGGTTTAACAAACGAACTATAAAACATCGGTTTGATTTCACCCGACATTATTTTGGTAGGAAATTTAATTATACCATGCCTTCGGAGCAACCGATGACCGGAATGCATAAAAACCGCAAAGATAAGGACGGGTAGCCAAGACTCAAACCAGACTCCGAGGCCTCTGCTAGACCAGTTGCCGGTTCTCTGGTTTTCAGTGAGGTGCCTACGCAGCCCCTGACGACCGCTGATTCAGAACCCCAAGCGGCATCCGATTCCCAAGAGGAGATTGCTAGGCCTCCACAACCTTTATCTTTAGGCCCTTCCGACTCCATGGCTGAAGGAGATTCCGGTGCAGTTGAAACGCCTTCAGTTGCAGAAGGTGTCTTCAGACCGACTACACTCACTATTAAATCCTATGCAAAGCTGAAAACTCCTTTAAAAGCAAAGAATACTGTACAGCAGTCTCCAGTACAAGGCCCCATGCCTAAGAAACAGATGCTTAAGATGGCTGAAGACTTAATTACCCTAATCAGGGGTTCCCATCCCCCTCCTGATAAAAGGCCTAGACAGGAGGAGGACTACGTTTCTACTCTGATTCTAAGAAAAGGCTCCGAGAGTTCCTTTTACTACCCCAGCACAGACCGCTTGCTATTCCACCAGTGTTAAACATTGTGGATGATGTTTATTCAGAATCTAGCCTTAACCCAGATTCACTACCTCCTGCACCAGCCAAACTAGACAGATACTACAGAGTCCCTGACTCACACAAATTCCTATATAAAAGCCCTGTTGCTGACCCAGAAACCATTTCCCAGGGTCCCAAAGGGGTTGAGGCCTCTATTGCTAAAATTCCTGTACCCTCTGAAAGGGATTCTAGAGCACTAGACAGATGGGGAAAGAAAATATATACCTCAGCTACTCTAGCTATGAGGGCCTTAAATTGCCAGTTTCACATGTTGAAATATCAACAATATTTGATGTCTCAATTAAAACAAAAAATGACCACACACACAGAGCAGCCTGATTACAAGGAAATGCAAGATGTGTTGCATGCAGCTGAACAAGTGGGAAAACATACTTTGCAATGTGGATTTGATTCATTGGAAGCTTCTTGTAGAGCAGCAGTGACAGGGTCTGTCATACGTAGGCATGCTTGGTTAAAAGAACAAACTTTACCTGATCATGTAAAAGCAAAGTTATTGGATGCACCTTTACAGCAGGATGTTTTATTTGGTGTAAACGCAGAAGAGGTTTTAAAGAAAATGGAGGATAAGGCAAAATCTATGCAGACGGTCAAGGATTTTTTACAGGTTCAACACCCTCGTTTCAGCAAAAATTGGCCAACCAAAAACTGGTCCTTTCCAGCTTCTGACAGACCACAGAGGGGCAAATACAAACGCCCAAGGGGCAGAGGTCAGTCACAAGGCTCTTACAAGCCTCGACAATGGGGTGCCACAACCCAGAAAGGAGGAGAAGACAGGTCTCAAACTACCAGAAGACAAATACAATGACTTACCCCTCAGACTGCCAAGCAAATCCCTCTTGGCAGCTCCCTTGGGAGGAAAGCTAACACTTTTTGCAGACAACTGGCGCATCATCACAAAAGACAAATGGGTCCTAAATATTGTATCTCAAGGATATAGATTCCACTTTCCCACTTTACCAAGGATAAAAGGAATGCCAAACCTGCCACCAAATCAATGGGCAGAGGCTCAAAAACAAATGAATGGCTCTCATGGACAAGGATTTTACTCAAGACTCTTTCTAGTTCCCCGAAAGGACAAAGCTTGGAGACCCATTCTGGACCTCTCAGTTCTAAACACATATCTCAAGGTACCCAAATTCAAGATGCTAACACTACAGCAACTTTTTCCCATGCTGGGCAAGAAGGCTTGGCTAGTAACGTTGGACCTCAAGGAGGCATAACCTGCATGTCCCTATCAGACAAAATTGCAGAAGATACCTCCGATTTATAGCAGGTTCAACTCATTACAAATTCTCTGCACTGCCCTTTGCCTTATTTACTACGCCCAGGGTCTTCGCAAAATGCCTGGCACCAGTAACTGCATACTGCAGGCAAAGAGGAATTCAAATATATCCATACCTGGACGACTGCCTTATTTAAGCAGAAAGCAAGGACATTCTTTTAAAGCATCTGGCGTTTGTCAAAAACCTATTAAGTTGCCTAGGGTACACAGTAAACGAAAAGAAGTCAAAACTAGTGCCCTCACAAGACATAATATTCTTGGGTGCCAGCTTAAATACAATGGCCCAGATGGCTTATCTCACGCCAGACAAGCAAGGAAAACTGACTCAATACTTCAAAATGGTGGCAACAAAGACCCAACTCCCTGCAAGAAAAAATCTGCAGGCCTTGGGATTCATGGCATCTTGCATACTACTGATACCATATGCAAAACTGCATATGAGGAAATTACAATGGTACCTGAAAAGCGTATGGACTCAACACAGCCACAGCTTGGAAACAATAATACCACTCATTCCCTGCCTTCAACAGGAGCTTCTATGGTGGGCTCAGGCATGTCACCTCAACAAGGGTCAGCCTTTTACCTTACCCACAGCCAGGCAAACTATAACAACGGATGCATCGGATTATGCCTGGGGAGCACACATGGCAGGACAGTGTATTCAGGGCAAATGGTCTGCAGATCAAATGCATCTACATATCAATCAAAAAGAGATGCTAGCTGTACAAAATGCCCTAACAGCTTTCAAGGACCTCTTACATCCAAGACAACTACTAATAAAGATGGACAACACCACAGTGATGTGGTACATAAACAAGCAAGAGGGCACACATTCCTACCCCCCTATACAGGCAAGCAATGACCTTGTGGAACACAGCACTGACCTACCAAGTTCAACTACAAGCACAATTCCTGCCAGGAAAAAAAACACATTGGCAGACGATCTAAGCAGAAACATCATAGATCCTCACGAGTGGAAACTAGATCCACAACTATTTGCAATGATAACTCAAAAATGGGGGAGCCCAGACATAGATCTGTTTGCCTCCCCCCAAATCTACCAACTACGGAAATTTTGCACAAGGACATACCACACAATAGCTTGGAAAGTGGACGCCCTCTCATTCAGTTGGAAGACATTAACAGTGAATGCTTTTCCTCCACTGCCTCTTCTGGCAAAGGTGCTGCTGAAAGCCAGATTAGCGAGGCCACAAATGATACTCATTGCTCCAGACTGGCCATGCCAAGACTGGTATCCAATAATAAGGAACATGGCTCAAGGCCCACCATGGATTTTTACCTCAAATTCCTCACCTGCTCACTCAGCAAAACAATCAGATTCTACACAGCCAGCTCAAGACTTTAAATCTGGCTGCATGGCAAATTACCTAAACAACCAGTCAACACTTCTCTCTAAAGCTGTTATGGATGTCATTCTGGAGGCCAGGAGACCCAGCACCAGGAAAACCTATTCAGACAAATGGAAAAGATTCTGCGCCTGGAACCAGGCTAAAGGCCAGAAACTGCCCTGCTGCTAGCAATAACTTCAGCACGAAGAGTCTCAGAGCAACAGGCCCTAATGGCAGTGGAGCCTTTCATCATTTTTCATCAAGACAGAGTCGCTTTACGAACTAACCCTTCCTTTACGCCAAAGGTGGTATCCAGTGTGGCCCTAAACCAAACCATTCATTTGCCCACCTTTTATCCAAACCCCCAAAACAAAGGGGAAAGGCTCCTACACTCTTTGGACATTCACAGGCAATTACGTTATTACTTGGATAAAACTAAGTCTTTCAGAAAATCTGACCAGCTCTTTGTATCCTATGCTGCAGGATCACAAGGAAAGGCTATCTCAAAACAGACCATTTCAAAATGGATAGGACATTGTATCCATTTCTGCTACACACTCCATGGGAAACCTGTACCTAGTAGCATTAGGCCCCATTCCACCAGGGCTACAGCAACATCAACAGCCTTCCTCAGAGGGGTACCAACCAAGGATATTTTGGAGGCTGCAACTTGGAGTTCAGTGCACACCTTCACCAAGCACTATCACTTACCTCTGTACTCTAAAACCAGAGCTGGCTTTGCCACTGCAGTTCTGCAGGGCCTACTAGCTTCTCCAAACCCTGTTTAGTTCCACCGCCCATCCTTAGCTTTGGGATTCAACCCAAGTGTGATGACTGCAGCAGTGTAACATGATGAATATAGTACAGTTTTGTACCTACCATAAATGTAGATGTTCAAGTGTTCACACTGCTGCAGTCCAGGTTGCCCTCCCTCCATCCCCTCTGACCTAGCTGAACTTTTCTATACCTTTCTATCCTGTACAACCTTTGTGGTGTATTTGCTTGTAACTGAAGGTATTCCTTTTATTCCTTTTATATGTTTTATTAGCAATATGTATTGCCTACCTACTTGGGGGCACCTGACATGGCGTTGGATGCCTCTTGTATACCCCTGGCGCACTGACGTCAGGGAAGAAGCGACAGCAACCGATGCCGGACCAGGACTTTGGAACTCTGGCCAACTGCGGGACCGCCTGACGGCAGGATAACCCAAGTGTGATGACGACAGCAGTGTGAACACTCGAACATCTACATTTAAAGTAGGTACAAAACTGTACTTTGTGTCTACAGGCTCTTCTGAAGACATCAAGGCTAAATTGTTTGATTTTCCTTTAGACAACCAGAATCTTTTTGACATTGCAATCACTGACCTTTTTAAGACCTTACAAGATAAGGATGAAGTTATGCAGGATCTTAAACAAATCTTTTTATCTTGTGTTTCTCATTTTCAAAGAAATTATCCATATAAGCCATTTTTTTCCGCAGACAATCTAGGCATCCTTCTCATGGCAAGTGAGCCTCCAAGAGAGATTTTCCTGATGAGCCTTCTCATGGTTCTAAGAGTCAAAAGCCTTCCTTTCCTGACAAATCTGCTTCTGTTTGGCATTCAGCCTTGTGTACCTATTTGGCCAGATTCCTCTGTCCCTCAGGTTGACTCTTGTCTTTTCTAGTTTGGCAAAGGATAACCACAGACTCTTGGGTTCTTTCCATTGTCCAAAATGGCTACTTTATGCTTCAAAAGTCCCTCTTCTCATCTCAGGCCTTCCCCATCCCCCTCCTTGCCGGGTCCCTCATTTTCCTTTCATTCTTCAAGATCTTTTGGCACAGGGAACCATCCAACCTGTTCCCCCTTCTCAGCAGGACACAAGACTCTAATCTAGGATGTTTCTGGTTCCCAGAAAGGAGGGGACTTGGAGGCCCATTCTGTGTCTTTCTTTTCTCAACACTTTTCTAAAGGTCCCTTCCTTCAGCATGTTGTCTCTCCTTATTTTTTTCCTCTCTTACTCCCTCAAGCTTTTCTAGTATCGCTAGATTTGAAGTATGCTTGCCTTCACATTCCTATTCACCCTCTTTTCAGGACGTTTTTACATTTCTCTGTTTCTTCCTCACATTATCAGTTCCCTGCTTTGTTAGTCTATCTACAACCCCAGGGGTCTTTACCAAATGTCTGGCCCCAGTGGTAGCCTTTTGCTGACTTCGGGGGGAATTCAAATAGTCCCTTATTTGGATGAACATTCAGGCCCCTTCTGAGCAGATTTTGCTTCAAGATCTCCATTTGACTGTGGATCATCTTCACATTTTGGGATTCACCCTAAATCTCAGAAAGGTCTCTGTTGACCCCCTCTCAGGACCAGGTCTTTCTGGGATGCAGGATTCTGATCCAGCTAATGATGGCTTGCTTCTTGCCTCCCAAGGTCCGCTCTCTGTTTCTGTTTTCAGTCTCTTCTTCCTCTTCCAGTTCTTCCTGCAAAGGAGTTTCTGTAAGCTCTGGGGAGCATAGCATCCACTATTCCCATGGCTCTCTTCGCCAAGCTCCATATGAGAAAATTTCAGTTGTATTCAAGAATGTTTGGCTTCAACTCCATCATCCTCTCGATTTTCCTGTCCCTCTCTTGCCTTATCTCAAGCTCGAGCTGCACTACTTGATTCATCAGATGTCCTTCCATATCACTGTTGCAGTATTCTTTATAATAGGGATCCCCTTCGTAGGGCAGCCTAACATCCGGGCAGTATACCAAAGCCTTTTAAGTTGTATGGGTATGTCATATGTCACACATGCTCCCTGCAAATGGCGTATGGCATAAAAGTGACATCTGGTCATACCATCCTCAGAACTTTTATCGCCAGTGTGAATGCCATCATCTGTTTGAACACTCATTTGTCTGCTGGTTACTAAGCCACTTTCAGGCAAGTGCCCTGTTGGGATGTTTTGTTTTTCTTATCACAGTTTTGACTTGTTCTGGTTGTTAGTTTCATGTCATCCAGAAAGGGGAAATACCAGTGTTGGGAGGCAGATTTCCCCATAAAGATAGTTACGAGTAGTGCTTGTTTTGCTTAGGTGCTTCCCATGACAATACATCTTGTGCGATTTTACCAAGCTTTCATTCCTAAGATGTTGCGTAGTCTGCTTTCTTCCTTAGCTATTTATCTAGAAAACCAACAAATTTAGCTGTTGACTAGAGACAGTGTGGAAGGATCTTCCCAGCTTGTGGAAGGATCTTCCCAGCTCGAGGATCAGCCATCTGTGAAGAATAAGGCCAAGAAAGTCCGGCCAGATTCTTTGGCTGTGCTGATTCTGCCAGATGTCTCTCTTAAGGTTAGTGAAAGCCCGGAGGACCATTGAGTTTCCTTGTCAGATTCCTCTGTCACAACCGCTTCGGAGACTGACATGGATCAGGCTTCACCCATGTCCACGGAGGCCTTGCAGATGTCTGTTTCTGATGTTCAGGGGGAACCGTGCCTGATAATCACCAAAGGGCCTAGGGTGTTCCTCAGATTTTAGTATGGGAGGAGATACTGACTACAATAACTGAAGGTCGTCAGGGGTCAGAGCCTCTTAAGACTTTTAAGGTTGACATAGGTTCATAGGTGGTAGGTACTAGGCTATTGGCCCTACAAGCCTAGCCAAAAAGGTACTCTGGCTTTCGCCACCCAAGAAAATTATTTTCCTATGCCCGGGTCAAGCAGAACCACAGAAGTGATCCCCGGGGTGAATTTCCTATTACCCATCCAGTCATCAAGATTTTTCTTGAAGAGTGCTAATGAGGAGCTCTGTTTGACATAGATAGGTAGTCTGTTCCAGAGAATGGGAAGTCTCTGGGACAGGAACCTATCCCTCCAGCATGTTCTGTTTATTGTGGTGACAAGGTTTACGTCCCTAGAGCGTGTAGCTCGGAGGGATTGGGATTTCTTTAAGTGGAGCATGTCCAACAGCTCTGGGTTTGACATAGCTTTGTATGTTAGGCAGAGATCGCCTCTTGAGTTGGCGATATGCGATGGAGTAAAGCTGGAGTTTTTTGAGACAGTCTGCGTAAGGCATCTGTTTGAGGCCAGTAATCCTCTTTGTGAGGTATTTTTGCGGGCTTTCCAGTTGTTGTGGATGTCTTGTGAGGTACATACCAAAAGGGGCGTTACTCAATAATGGGTCTAATGAGTGATGAGTACAGGGGAACAATGACCTCTTTTTTTCTGTATGAGAAACCTTTTGTGATGGTGTGCCATGTAGAAAGATTTCCTGACCACTGTGGCGATGTGATTATCAAAGGAGAGACTACTGTCCACCTGTATCCCAAGGTCTCTTATCACACTTTCAGTGTTAAGTAGACTACCGCCTATGTGGTAGTTCATGGGTACAGAGTTTTTACCAAAGGGGATGACAATGCACTTTTTGGCATTGAGCTTGAGACCATGTCTTTGACACCAGGCATCTGTCTCAGTGAGGCCCTTTTTCTAGGATGTCCACACCGTTAGGAGTTTCGATTATGGCTCCTAGTTTGCAGTCATCTGCAAATTTAGTTATTTAGCCAAAGACCTTCTGTGTTAGCCTGTACTTCAGAGAAGTAGATACCAAACAAGAGAGGACCCAGGACTGAACCCTGTGGTACTCCACTTGTCACTGGTCTGAAGTCTGATTTGGAGTCTGCTAATTTCACAGTGTGGGTTCTGTCAGTAAGCCAGTTGGCAACCCATCTTGTGACATAGGGATTTATTCCTAGTTTAGCGAGTTTATCTATAATTCCAGAGTGGGTGATGGTGTCGAACGCCTTGGCGAGCTCTAGATAGGCTGTGTGAACCACCTTACCCTAATCTATGGCTTTGGTGACTACTTCAAAGAAGTCTATCAGATTTAGGAGACATGATCTGCCTTTTACAAACCCAAACTGTGTGGGGTCCAGAGTTTGGTGATCTCCAATGTCTTTGTTTATGAGTTCCATGATGATACGTTCCATAGCCTTGCAGACCAGGCTCGTCTGACTGATGGGGCGGTAGTTCCCAGGGTCTGTTGTGGCCCTCCCTTTGTGGAGTGGGATAACTGTCGTGGTGCGCCATTCAATGGGCACAAAGCCTGAGGTGAGGCTATGATTGAACATGGTACTTAGATGGGGTGCCAGTTCATTCTGCAGTTCATGTAGAAGGCAGCCTGGGATGTTGTCAGGTCCCATGGATGCTGTGTTCTTGGCTTTGGAGAGTGAGGTTTTTACCTGTGCAGCCATGATTACAGGAACTTTGCATTCTTCCAGTATAAAGATGGGCCCTTTAGGGGGTGAGAGGGGGGTAAAGTTAGCACTGAATCTATCTGCCAGGATGTTGGCAATATCAGTTGGTTCTGTATATTTAGTGTCATTGTGCTGTAACTCAGAACAGATCTGAGTGTTGTGACATAGCTATAGAATGCAGCAGTTTTGTTTTCATAACTAGCTTTGGAGGATTTTATGAGGGATCTCAGCTTCTTACTGAGGCTCATCAGGGAGTTCCTCCAATCATGGGTTTTTACTCTTTTTTGCAACAGTTTCTTTCTTCTGTTGTAGAGTTTGTTTATGGCAGAAGACCACCAGATTGGCTTCCTTTTTTTGGAGGATAGCATCTTGGTTCTGTTAGGGATAGCACAATCCATGCACTCGTGTAAGTGCTTATAAAGTGCATTTGTGTAGGATTCAGCAGTCGTACCTCTATTGTCCATCTGCATGGGTGCTGTGAAGTTTGCCACTTCTGTCTTAAGAAGCATGAAGTTGGCTTTGGAGAAATTTTTTATGGTTGTTTTCCGAATGTGGGGTGGGAGCGGGATGTGGATGTCTAGGGTGATTAGCTTGTCGTCGGATCTGACCAACGAGGAGCTGACCTCTAGTGTGGAACACCGGTCACCCATGTTGATGATGACCAGGTCTAGGATATTGCTGCCCCTGGTGGGGGTGTGGATAAGTTGATCCAAGGCGTTGGAATTGATGATTTCCAGAAAACGTTGAACAAGAGTTGGTACATGAGTAGTTTTCCTAGTTAATGGTAGGGTAGTTGAAATCACCCATTATTAGAGTGTTGGGTTGTACCTTAATATTTTCCAGTGTATCAAGAAAAGAGGAGTGGGAATCCCGGGGCATGGTGGGGGGTCTGTAGCAAGCTACAATCTGGATTGCGGCTTTGCCCCAGAGTTAGTTGAACTTGGATAATCTCGGCTGCATTATGCTGAGCAACTAGCTTGGAGGTGTGGATATCCTTTATGAATATAGATACGCCTCCACCTTTAGTGTTTCGGTCCGGATTTGGTAGCCAAAAGGTGTGGTATGAATTATAGCCTGGTAATGCAGGGGTGCTCTCTGGAGCTTTGAATCAGGTCTCTGTCACTGCACAGATGTCAATGTTCTCCATTTTAAGGAGTGCCTCGAGTGAGTGCATTTTGAGGTTTAGACTTCTAGCATTGAGTAGAATTACCCTCAGATTTTGCATGCTTGTACCTGTTACGGTGGTGAATTTGTCATTTGAACCTTGCCTAAAAAAGGCACTATAGGGGTGGCAAGAGCCTTTGCCAGTATCCGGAATCTCAAGGGCGACAGGTGCAGGCCATCTCTGACAAAGCAGTGTGGTCTGTCGATCATGTCATTCCTGGCAGACAGATACTGGATTCCCTTAGAATGACACCAGAAGCTTAGCCAATTGTTAAAGTCAATCATTTTGTCCTTGTACTGTGGTATCATTCTCCTTAAAAAGAAGCAAAAAACGTAAGCGTATTTCTCCTGTTCTTAAAGATCCTCAGAGTGAATGGCAAAACTTCACTCAAAGCTTGTTTAATGCTCTCATGGCTCTAAAGCCTCCACAGAGAGTGTCTGTTCCTGCTTCTCCTTAGTCTTCTACTCCTCTTAAGAGGCCTAAGGAGCAAGATTTCTCTGATTATGATGTAGATTCTGATGAAGAATCTCTGACTTATTCTTAGATTATGGTTCTGAGGAAGAAGAGTCCATTAGTCCTCACTCTCCTTTTGAGGAGATTTCTTTTGGTGACACTATTTCCCAAATATAATTTTTTAAATGGGACTGTGCTCAGCTGTCTGATGTTCAGAAGAGGTACTGTGAGCTTCTACAAATGGAGTCTCGTAGGCTGTCTACTGTTCTCCTGTTCCTGCTGCCTTGTTTGGATGCCTTTTCCTTAGCTTTTCAGGCTCCTGCCCCTCCAAAAACTTGATAGGTTTTATAAAATGCCTGATGATTGCAAGTTTCTTTATAAGTGCCCCTATACCAACTCTTCTGTGGTGTCTGTTGTCTCTGATGAGCCTTCTAAACTGTTGCCTTCTACAAAGTTGCTTCCCCCTGACAAGGACAGCAGAACTATGGAGATGGCTTCCCCCTGACAAGGACAGCAGAACTATGGAGATGCTGGGTAAGAAAGTGTATACTTCTGCTACCCTGGCCTTTAGAGCTGTGAGCTGTCAGACTCATATGACTAGACATGTTTTAGCTCTTCTCTCTCAAGCCTGTCAGGTTATTTCAGATGATCTTGACTCTGGGGGGATTTCTGCTCCTTTATTAGGGACGTCTCGGGTTGCTCGCCATTCCACTAATTGCAGCTATGATGCAGCTGATGCCTCATCTAGGGCTGCTGCCTTTGGTCCTTTGTTGAGGAGGCATTCTTGGCTTCAGCTTTAAACTTTGCCTGATGATATCAAGGCTGAGTTGATGGACACTCCTCTAGGTGATAAGCATTTGTTTGGTGCTGCTTCTGCCAAGTTTTCAAGTCCCTCCAGGAAATTTTGTTTCACCTGTTCCTTAATTTCAAAGCAACTACCCTAACGGGCCTGCTTTTATTCGTAGACAGTCTTGTCCTCCCCCCAAAGGTAAGGAAGGTTGTAGAAGAGTTTCTTCTTCTGCTAAGGCTACCCAAACCGTTCAGCTCAGAAGCCTCCTTTTCCTGACAAACCAGGTGCTGTCTGACTAGTCTTGCCCTGTTGTTCTCCGTCATATTCCTCTTTGTCTTTCCCTGTCCCTTCCTATTTGGTTAAAGATCACTCAAGACTTCTGGGTTCCTTCCATTATTTGCCAGGGTATTACATGGTCTGGCAATCTGTATCCCCATTTGTGGGCATTCCTCAACCTCAGAAACAGCCGTCCTTTTTTCCAGAGGTACTTCAGGGTCTGTTAGGTCAAGGAACAATTCAAGAAGTTCCAACTCCTCAGTGGTGGTACGAGTTTTATTCCAGAATGTTCTTGGTCATCAGGAAAGAAGACACTTGGAGACCCATCCTGGATCTTTCTCAGCTAAACACCTTTTTGAAGTGTCCCTCCTTTTGAATGTTATCCCTTCAAACCTTGTTTTCTCTTCTGCTTCTTCAGGCATTTCTAGTTTCCCTGGATCTCAAGGATATGTTTATCTACATGTTCCTATTCATCTCCTTTTCATGAAGTTTTTTACATTACTCTGCTGTTTCCTGGCATTTTCAGTTCTCTGCCTTTCCCTTTAGCCTTTCTACTGCCCCAAGGGTCTGTGATTGCTTTCTGCAGATTTAGGGGAGTCCAGATCTTTCTTTACCTGAATGACCTACTCATTCAGGCCTCTTCTCCAGAAATTTTACTTCAGCATCTTCACTTTGCTATTTATCTCTTGCAAAGCCTGGAGTTTACTGTGAATTTCCAGAAATCATTCCTGATTCCATATCAAGATAGTGTTATTTAGGGTGTAGGCTCCAGACTGTTCCAATGCTGCCATCTCTGCCTCCTCCCAAGGCTTTAACTCTAATTGCTTTCTTTCAATCCCTTCTTCCTCTGGCTTCCATTGTAGCCAGGGAGTTTCTAAGGGCTCTGGGTTTCTAGGCTTCCACCATTCCTATGCTTTCTGTGGCCAAACTTCAAATGAGAAAGCTCCAGTGGTTTCTAAAGTCAGTCTGTCTTCCAAATGCTCATCCTTTAGATTTTTCTAGTCTCCCTTCTCCCATACTTCAAGCTGGAACTTCAGTGGTGGATTCATCAGTTGTTTCTCAACCCAGTTCTTCCTTTTCAACCTCCAGTCCCCTCCCAGGAACTATTTATAGATGCCTCAGACATGGAATGGGGGGGGGGGCTCCTTCGGTTATCCAAAAGTGCAGGGCATTTGGTCTCTTAGACAAAAGAAAGACTGCATCAGTGTCAGAGATATGAGACCTGTTCTTTTTGCTCTTCAGGCTTTTCATTCTCTCTTCCTTCCAGGGCCCTACATGATTCTCACAAAAAGTACCGCAGTGATGTGGTACATCGACAGGAAAGGGGGTCCAAGGTCTTATGACCTGTGCAGACTAGCTCTTCAGGTTTGGGATCTTGCTGTCCAGTATCAGGTGACCCTTCAGGCAGGTTACATTCCTTCAGATCAGAACATAGTGCTAGATTCTCTGAGCAGGTCCATAACACAATCCCATGAGCGGGTGCTTCACAAGGATGTATTTCTGGACATTGTCCACCAGTGGGGTACTCCTTAAGTAGATCTGTTTGTCTCCCCTCTGAAAAGAAAACTTGATCTGTTTTGCATCAGAGCTTCATGTTCTCTGGCCTGGAAGGTGGACATCCTCTTTCTTGGAAGAGGATGTTTCTTTATGCCTTCCCTCCCCTTGCTTTCATTCCGAAGGTTCTGTTCAAAATAAAACATGATGCTCCCAAAAATTTGTTGGTGACTCCGCTTTGGCCTGGAAAGCATTGGTTCCCTCTTCTTCTGCATGTAGCCAGGGGCAATAATCACCAGTTACCTCACAGGGTGGATCTACTCACACAAGACGAGGGATTTCTCATCCACCCCCACCTGTCCACTCTTCAACTGACATTGTGGGTGATAGTTTTGATACCATTCAGACACCTTTTTTTTCCTGAAGATGTGCTTCAGGTCCTGCAGGATGCCAGGGAACCCAGTACTAGAAAATCTTATTTGCCCAAATGGAAGAGATTTTCCATCCGGTGTCTTTATCGTAACTTGGATCTACTTACTGTGGATGTTCTTTTGGTTCTCTTTTATTTGTGTGATTTGCTCAGTGCTAGGTTGACATATTCTTCTGTTAAAGCCCACCTGTCTGCTTTTTCTGATTGTCTGCGTTTGACTCCCCCTTTGGCTTCTAGATTTGAGACCAAATAGTTTCTTAAAGGCATCCTTCACATTAGGCCTCCCAGGAAACCTGTTCCTCCTTCCTGGGACCTTAGTTTTGTTTTAGAAAAATTGACTCAGGCTCCTTTTGCGCCTGCGGCTTCAGCTTCCTTACAGCATTGTTCTTGGATGACTGTTCTTCTTTTGGCCCTTACCTCTGCCACATAAGTGTCTTAGCTGCAAACCCTTATGGCTGTTCCTCCTTTTTTGTTTTTTTTTTCATAAGGACAGGGTGTCTCTTTGTACTAATCCTTCTTTTTTGCCCAAGGTGGATAATGAGTTGTCTCTTAATCAGTCTATTCATTTGCCCGCTTTTTCCCTTCTCCACAATTGGCTAGTGAGAAGGTTCTTCACACCTTTTTACATGGACAACTCGGATATTATTTGGATGAAACTAAAGCCATTCATAAATCTGAGCAGTTTTTTGTTTCCTTTAATCCTGTGTCTTTCGGTTTGGCTGTTTCCAAGCAAACCATTTCTTCTTGGATAATAAAGCCATTTTCTTTTTTATTATTCCTTTGATGAGAAGACCCTTCCTCCTGTTAAGGCTCATTCTAATAGGGCTGTAGCCTCTTCTGGTGCTTTTTTCAACGGTATGGATACTAATTCTATTCTTGAGACAGCTACCTGGTCTTCTGTGCATACTTTTACCAAGCACTATAATTTGGATGAGATTTATGGGGCCAGAGCTGTTTTTGCCATGGCTAATCTTCATGTCTTCCTAGAGGGCTCTGTTGACCCTTTCCTCCTCCCAGTCTTCTTCCCAAGGTATTGTACTCTTCCTATTGTAGAGAATACTGCAGCAGTGATATGGAATGAATAGTATAGTTGTGTAAAATCTTACCACAACAGTAGATGTCCTTCTCTTCACTGTTTCATTATTTGCACTCACCCTCCTCCCGCTGATCCTTTTTTCTTCTAGATGTACCTGTTACCCAACTAGTATCCTTGGACTGTCGTTCCTGCTGGGGCTTTTTCATTTCTGAGTATGGCACATCCGGACCTCACATTTATGCCTCATCTTATGCGCAGGGAGCATATATGTGATGTACGGCATACCCATTACAGCTAAACGCATTGGTATACTGGCTGGACATTGGTCTGCCCTAGGTCAGGGGATCCATATTGTAAAGAATACTGCAGCAGTGAAGGGAAGGGAATCTGCTGTTATGGTAAGATTTTACACAACTCAACTATTTCTAAGTCTAGGCATGGCTTTTTGGGTTCTTCTCCCCATTTAGGAGCTGCACACAGGTGCCTTAGCCATCAGCCTCAAAGTATAGGGTCTCATAGGATCATAGGAAGTTACTAGGCTATTGGTCCTGAGGCCCTTACAAGCCTAGCCAAGAATTTACCCCATGTTCCAACAAATTAGCACCCTATGCCACTGTCCAGCAGGGACATAGGTGGAATTCCAGGGGTGTATTTTCTGTTCCACATCCAGTTATCCAGGTTGTGCTTAAAAAGGTTTAATGAGGTACTCTGCTTTACGTGGAGAAGAGTCTATTCCACAAAGGGGGAGTCTCTGGGACACAAATCTATCCCTCCAACAAGTCTTATTTATGTCACAGACCAGGTTGAGGTCTCGCGTGCGAGTTACTCGAGTGGAGCTTGACTTGCAGATATGCAGCAGTCCCATCAGGGTGGGGTCTGAGATTGCTTTGTATGCCAGACAGAGGTCACCTCTGAGGAGTCTGTAGGAGACTAAGTAGAGGGACAGGGCTTTTAGCATGTTTGTTTAGGGTAGATGTTTGAGGCCCTGGATTCTCTGGGTGAGGAATCTCTCTGGTCTCTCCAGCTGCTGTATGTGCTTTGTGAGATACATGCCGAAAGGGGCATTGTATTCAATAATTGGTCTTATAAGAGAAAAATACAGGGATGTTATGACCACCTTGTCCCTGTATGAGATACTCTTACTAATGAGATGGGCCATGTGAAACGCTTTCCGTACAATGGAAGCAATATGGTGGTCAAAAGTCAGTTTGCTATCAACCTGAGTTCCCAAGTCCCTCACGATTGATTGGGTGCTTAGTGAGTTATTATCAATGTGATAATTTGTGGGAACGTCATCCTCCCCAGAAGGGATGACTATGCATTTTTTGGCATTCAGTTTGAGGCCATGTTTCTGGCACCAGTCATTTGTTTGGGTGAGACCCTCTTGGAGGATGTCCACATCACTAGGGGAATTGATGACAGCACCCAGCTTGCAGTTATCTGCAAACTTGGTCAGCCATAGCCCACTAGATTTGGCCTGCACCTCTGACAAGTATATCCCAAAAAGCAGAGGCCCCAAGTCCGATCCCTGGGGTGCACTGCTTGTTATGGGTCTACTACTTGAGGTGGCCTCCCCTATTTTGACTAGGTGGGTTCTAGTCCTGGTCTCTGATCCTTTCAACAGCTTACAGACCAGGTCAACATCAATGAAGTGAGAGCTCTGACTTTGGCTGTTCATGCTTTTCAGTCCATTTGGGTTCCAGGTTATTTTAAGGATCTTCACTGACACTGTCACAGTCATGTGGTACATCAACAAGCAAGGGGCACAAAATCTTACCTCCTTTGCAGGGTGGTACTTCAGGAGTGGGATTTTGTGGTCTTCCACCAATTGTTTCTTCAGGCTGTTTACATTCCTTCAAAGCACAGTCTTGTGGCAACACTTTGAGCAGGTCATGGACATCCTCATGAATGGATGTTTCACACAGAGGTGTACACAGACGTCATACATCAGTGGGGTATTCCTCAAGTAGATCTTTTTGCCTCCCCTCTGAACAGGCATCTCACCAAGTTCTGTTCCAGAGTGTCAAGTTCTCTGGCTTGAAAGCTGAATGCCATGTCTTTTTCTTGGAAGGGGTGGTTACTGTATGCCTGGCCCCTCTTCCTCCACTGTCAAACTTCCTGCACAAGGTCTTGTGGGACTGGCCCAGAATCTTGCTGGTGACTCCCTTTTGACTCAGATAGCACTTGTTTCCCATTTTGTTTCATCTGGCCAGGGGAAGTCATCACAGCTACTTCACAGGATGCATCTTCTCACACAGGACAAAGGGATCTCTCCTTCAACCTCACTTGCCCACTCTTCAGTTGGTTCTTTGGTGATAGGGTTTTGATTCCTTTTAGACACAAGGTTTCTGGTGACATGCTTCAGGTTTCCCAGGAGTACAGAAAACCAACTATTAGAAAATCATGTTTGGCGAAATGGAAGAGATTTTCTTGGTGCCTCAGGCATGACTTGGATTCTTTTTCTGTGGGTGTTCCTGTGGTCCTTTCTTATCTGTGTGAGTTGCAAACTTCTGGTCTGACATATTCATCTCTTAAAAATCATTTGTCAGCCATTTCTGCTTGCCTTCCTTTGAATCCACCCCACCCCCTTCTTGTTTTGAAGTCAACAATTTTTTAAAGGCGTCCTTCATATTAGGCCCCCAAGAAAGCCTGTTCCTCCTGCTCGAGACCTTAATTTTGTTTTTGAGAAATTAACTCAGTTTCCCTTTGGGTCTGCATTTTCTTCTTCCCTGCTGTACTTGGGGAGACGGTACTTATGGTGATTCTTACCTCACCTAAGACAGTTTTGGAGCTTCAGGCTATGTTAGTTCCTTTTTTTATTTTATTTTATTTTTTTTTACAGGGACAGGATCTTTGTTCATACCAATTCTTTTCATGCCCATGGTGATTAATAATTTGTCCTTAAATCAAGCAATTTATCTTCCCTCTTTTCCCCTCTCCACAGACTGCTAATGAGAAGATTCTTCACACCTTGGCTTTACATAAACAGCTAAGGTATTACCTGGACAAGACAGCATATATCAGTAAATCCGAGCAACGTTTTGTTTTTTTTTCACCACAGGACATTGGGTTTGGCTGTTCCTAAGCAAACTATCTTTCTTACTTTCTTTCTCTTTTATTTTCCTCCTTCCTGGATATGCATGTTGTTGCTTTCCTCTTAGGTTGCTCTGGTTCTAATTGGGCAATTCAGTTCTGAGGATCCGGTGCTTATATGTCACATTATGTACCTTACGCCTTAAAAATGCATCTGACATGTGGTGTCTGGAATGTGTAAAGGCTTTGGTATGCCGGCCAAATGTTTGGCTATCTTTGGCAAATATCCCAGATGTTAAGAATGTTGCAACAGTGAGAAGTAGGACGTCTACTTTTATGATAGTCTTACACAGCTGTACGTTAAGTGCTTTAACAGAGACTTGTGTACAGCACTATGTCCTACTCCAGCATCTTACTTAAATTAAATATTAATTGAATAATCACCTTTTCTGACCAGAATGTTTTCAGTGCTTGCTTTGCTTGATTCTGTATTTGTACTGAACCCTTAAATATTATGGCTTTTTTTTTTACTCTGTAAAGTGTAAACATTGCAAATTAACTGGTTTCATTTTACACTTAAAGCTGTATTAGAGTTTCATATTTGGTTATAAGCTTCATGTTGCATTTTTACTTGCCTGTAACCACACAGTGTGCATGCAGCTATGTATCTAACTTTGTGCTTGTTTCTGTGATCCATTTTATATTGTTCTGTAGCATTGGATTTTTTTGTCTTTAAGCTTGTAAGTTTTTAATTTTATTTCCTTTATCACTTTTCCCTTCGTTTTACTCACTTCCAACTCTTCCTGGAGTCCTTTTAATTGCCATGTGTATATCCAGTGCTTTATCAAGCATTTAAGCTGTGTGTCTCGGTAGTCTGCATCTTATTTAATGATTTGTAATGTCGCAGATAATTCTGTATCTTCTCTGTGAATTAAGCAGATCACCAAACTTGCAGCCTCACCCTATTTTGAGCTTAATTAAGTAACCAATGTAGCCTGTTGTGCCACTTGATTTTTGATAAAGAATAAATGCCTGATATATTAGAGAATATTTCTCTAGCTCACAGTATTCTTGAAATATACCTGTCATTACTGTTAAGATGAAAGGGTTAAATGCCTCTGTGGCTTCCTTACCTGCAGTATGTAGGACCTTTAAACACCTGAATTTTTACATTTCCTGTCACTGTGAGTTAGAATATATGAATCTAGAGTCTGAGTTTTCAGATAAGTTGCCACACTGCCTCAGAGACAGGATGGTCGAATTGACACTAACTGCATGCATAGCATACTTTCCCTTTCTTGGCCTCCACTTATTCAGCCAGCATACGTAGTACATCCAGTTTCAGATTATGGCCCTTCAGGATCTTATGCACCTGCTTCCACAGGGTGCATAGATGAGACTGCTGCAGTCTGCTGTGCAGCACTCATATTACAGTGTGTTGCCATTTAGGCTGTCTTGATTGTCAAGAGTTTTAAACCACTGTTTCTTGTGATAGCCGTAGTGTAGCAGAAGAATGAACTTCAGGTGCTTCACTGCCTAGATGACTGATTTCTAGTAGTCCACTGAAGAGTCCTTATATTGGTTAGTCTCAAGGCTTTAGTTACTTGGAATTGACCATAATTTTGGAGAAGTCATGTTCCACTCTTCCTCAAAGAATAGCATTCATAGGTACATAGCTTGGTACTTTTCAGTGCCAGTAATTCCTGCTGATGGAAATGCCCTAGGAGGTTATGACTTTGGCATTGTGGACTAGGCTGCTGCATGAGTACATGGTCAAACATAACCACATCTGCTATGCTCAATGGCAGCTACAGTATTCATGGTGCTGTTTGCATGACTGAGGATGTCTGTGTTGAAATCTGCTTTGTCGGGTGTCAGACCCCTGGAGTAGTTGACAATCTTCACCAAATATTTGCTAAGCCTTCCATTTTTTTTAATCAAAATTATTGACGCTCCTGATGATGGATGCTTTGTTTAAATGGTGGGGAGCTCCTGTATAATTTAAGGGGAGTGGTCCCACTTGAGAAGAACTCCATCTTTGGAACCTGGAACAGTTCTTCTGGTCCTGAAGGCCTCTGAGACAGTTCTGCTTGAACCAGTCTGACAGCCAATCCATTATGTGGTAACTAAAAATAAATAAGATGAAAAAGCAAGAAGGCAGAAATTTATACTGCCATTTCTTGTGACTCTCTGCTCACCTGACAGTGTGCCACAGACATGGCCATCGCTGTCTCACTGGTTCACATCTATTTAAAAAAAAAAAAATGAACAAGCTGCATTGCTTCAGTCGGTCCTCCAATCCATTGAGATGTTCTTTGTATTTCACTGTTGTAGTCTTTACGTTTGGGTTATCTGCTTGCAGGTAGCCCTCAGTCGGCCTGATTAACAAAGTCTTGGGTCCTGCGTCGGTTGCTGTCCTTTCTTCCATGACGTCAGGTCATCAGGGGTATAAAACATGCAGCCGACACCATTACACCAGTCTTTCTTGCCGTGCGGTGCCCAAAGCAGAAGCAGTTTGCAAGTGCTGGTTGGCCAACTCCTGAAATTTTCATTTTCGAGTTTCAGAACCGAAGTCTTCAACTAAAAGCTAAGTACCCCGTTGGGGAAACATTTTCTTGCTCTTAACCGATGTCAGTAAAAGTAAATAATTGCATTACTTGTGGAAAACAAATACCTCATAAAGATTTTCATTCGTACTGTATTCCTTGCCTAGGCCCAGACCACGACATACCTCGCTGTCAGTTTTGTGCCTTATTTAAACCACGAACTATCCATCGTCTGTATATTTACGCTTCTAAATATTTTGGTGCTTGGTTCAATTATCCTGTTATGTCCTCGGTCAGCCATCCGACTACTGACATTCCGAAAAAACGCAAAGATAAAGACAGAGACAGGCCGCCTAGGTCCAAAGCTGCCGATGACGCTTCTCCTAAGCCAGTCACCAGTTCGCCGGTACTCTGTGAGGTGCTGTTGCAGCCCCTGATACCCGCTACTTCTGATTCTCAGGCCTGTACTGAGACCCATTCGGTGTTCAGTATGCCGCTTGATGCTTCAACTGTGGAACCTGCGGATGTCTCTACCTTGGATGGGTCCGGAGCCGCTGTGCAGGCACCGGCTTCTGAGGGTGTATTCAGGCCTACTGACTTGCATATTAAACCGACGCAATCTTCTTCTACAAGGCCTAAATCTCGAACCTTGCCTAAAAACTGATGCCCAGACCGCATAGTCAGGCCTCTATGCCTAAAAAATAGATAAGAATGGCTGAAGACCTTATTACTTTAATCAGAGGAAGCCAGCCTTCCCCCTCTAAGACACCTAGGACTGAGTTTGTTTATGATACTTCTGACCAGGATTCTAAATTTTCTGATGACAAGGATTTACCCTTATCTACCTATGAGGATTCTGATGCTGAGGACTCCATTCCCTCTGCTTCCCCCTCAGAGGATTTCTCTTTTGGTGAAACCTTGCATACTCTCAGGTAGCATTTTCGTTGGGAAAGTCAGGATTTCTCTGATTCTAAAAAGAGGCTTAGGGATTTCTTACTCCTGCCCCAGCACAGGCCTTTAGCCATACCTCCTGTATTAGACATTGTTGATGATGCATTTGCAGACTCTGGCTTGGCCCCTGACTCTTTACCCCCTGCTCCCAGGAAAGCTGATAGATATTACAGGGTCCCTGACTCTCACAAGTTCTTTTTCAAAAATCCTACTGCTTATCCTGAGACCATTTCACAGGGGCCCAAGGGCATTAAAGCTACTACTGCCAAAAATCCTACCCCCTCTGATAGAGACTTCAGAGCGCTGGATAGATGAGGTAAGAAGGTATACACTTCTGCAACTTTGGCAATTAGGGCCTTAAATTGCCAGTTTCATATGTTGAAGTATCAGCAGCATGTTATTGGAGTGCTTAAACATTCTGATTGTGCTGAAAATATGGATTTACAGGATTTATTGCATTCAGCTGAACAGGTTGGAAAACATACTTTGCAATGTGGATTTGACTCTAGAGGCATCTTGCAGGGCTGCTGTAACTGGGTCTGTACTTAGAAGGCATGCTTGGCTTAAGGAGCAATCCATAATGTTAAAGCAAAATTATTGGATGCTCCCCTACACCAGTACCGCCTGTTTGGCAAAAAGGCAGAAGAAGTTCTTAAAAAGATGGAAGAAAAAGCTAAATCTATGCAAACTAAGATTTTTTTACAAGTACAACCTCCAAGATTTAGTAGGCATTGGCCTTTCAAGAATTGGTCCTTTCTTGCTACTTCCAGACCTTCTCATTCCAAACCCAGATCCAGCAGAGCTCCCAGGCTGTAGTCCCAGGGTACGCACAGGACTAAACAGTGGGGCACCTCCACTTCCAAATCTGGGAGTAATAAGACTCCCCCTATGGCAAGCTGTCTCAATGACTTCCTTTTAAAATTTTCGAGCACTTATCAACTGACTGCCCCTTTGGGTGGAAAGATAGCTCTTTATGCAAAGAACTGGGAACTCATTACCCAGGACAAATGGGTTTTAAATATAGTGTCCCCGGGATACAGATTTCACTTCCACACATTGCCAACACCAAGCGGATGGCCAGACCTACCCCCAAATCAGTGGGCAGAGGCCCCAAAACAAGTACTTTCTCTCTTAAACATGGGGGCTATTCAGTTGGTACCAGAAGAGGAAAAGGGACAAGGTTTCTACTCGAGACTTTTCCTGGTACTCAGAAAGGGCAAGTCATGGTGTCCTATCCTGGACCTGTCTACTCTAAACACCTTTTTGGAGATTCAAAAATTTAAGATGCTGACTCTTCACCAGTTGCTTCCTATGCTAGGCAAAGATGCCTGGTTGGCAACACTAGAGTTAAAAGAAGCATACCTGCACATCCCAATCAGGGAATCTTGCAGAAGATGCCTACTCTTCAAAGCAGGCTACATGCACTTTCAGTTCTCTGCACTGCTCTTTGGCTTATCTACTGCGCCCAGGGTATTCACAAAGTGCCTAGCTCCAATTATTGCATTCTGCAGGCAAAGAAATATTCAAATATAACCATACCTGGACGATTGTCTAATTCAGGCAGAAAGCCAGGACATACTTTTAAATCATCTGGCCTTTGTACAAAGGGTTCTAACTTGTCTGGGGTACACCATAAACAAAAAGAAATCACACCTGGTACCATGTCAACAAATTATATTCCTGGGAGCAAGCTTGAATACAACTTCCCAGATGGCTTTCCTCATGCCAGAGAAACAAATTCATTTGACAAACTACTTCAAACAAGTGGCTACAAAAACTCTGCTATCTGCAAGACAAATACTGCAAGCCTTTGGGTTCATGGCCTCATGCATTTTTCTAATTCCATATGCAAGACTGCATATGAGGAAAATACAGTGGTATCTAAAAAGTCTATGGTGTCAACATTCTCAGGATCTAGAAGCAATGATTCCTATCATACCTTGCCTACGCCTAGAGTTCCTTTGGTGAGTAGAGGCCTGCCACCAAAAGAAGGGACTACCTTTCACACCACTCCCTGCCGCCCAAACCATAACAACAGACGCATCAGACTATGCATTGGGGGGCTCACCTGGCAGGGAAGTGCATTCAGGGCAAATGGTACCCAGGTCAAATGCACCTGCATATCAATCAAAAAGAAATGTTAGCTGTACAGAATGCTCTGACAGCCTTGAAGGACCACATTCTTCCAGGACAACTAAGGGTAAAGATGGACAACACCACCGTTAAGTGGTACATAAGCAGGGCGGTACACATTCTTACCCCCTCTGCAGACTAGCCATGGCATTGTGGAACACAGCCTTGAACTACCAAGTACACGTACAAGCTCAATTCCTGCCAGAAAAATTAAATACACTGGTAGACGGACTAAGTAGAAACTTCATTGACCCACACGAGTGGAAACTGGAAACAAGGATTTTCAACATGTTGACAAGCAAATGGGGGAGCCCAGATATAGACCTGTTTGCCTCTCCCCAGAACTACCAATTTGACAAATTTTGCAAAAGGACTCCCCACAAACAAGCCTGGAAAGTGGATGCTCTGTCCTTCAGCTGGAAAAACCTATCAGTCTATGCCTTCCCTTCTCTGCTTCTGCCCCCCAAAGTACTACTAAAAATCAAACAAGACAAACCAAGGATGATTTTGATTGCTCCAGACTGGCCACGCCAACACTAGTACCTCCTCCTGCGCAGTGTCACTGTTATCCCCATGGCACCTGCCTCAGACTCCTTCCCTGTTGTCTCAGCAGGAGAACCAGATTCTGCACCCTCAGCTTCTAACACTGAACCTAGCAGCCTGGCTAATTACCTAATCTCTCCTGTACCATCCCTCAGTAAACCTGTGATGGATATCATTTTAGAGGCAAGACGGCCTAGTACTAGAAAATCTTATGCTGAAAAATGGAAAAGATTCTGTGCCTGGAACCAGTCTCAAGGGATGAGCACAGCAGCGCCCAATTTACCTCAGATTTTACAGTACTTAATTGAGATGCTTCACAAGGGGCTGTCTTTTTCCTCCATCAAAATTCATGCCTCAGCCATTTCAACTCATTATAACACAGAACTTCTCCTCTTCTCTCATCCACTGCTCAAGCAGTTCCTCAGAGGGGCAAAAAATTTGAGACCACCCAGGAGAGCTCCAACCCCAGCCTGGGACCTTAACTTTGTTTTGGAGAAACTCTACCTCTGTTCGAGCCAGCTGCTACTGCAGACTTAAAATTTCTTTCTTGGAAAACAACTTTCCATTTAGCAATCACTTCAGCAAGAAGGGTATCTGAATTACAGGCCCTTAAGGCAGTGGAGCCTTTCATCATCTTTCATGCGGACAGGGTGTCCCTCAGAACCAATCCATCCTTCATGCCCATGGTGGTATCCCAGTGTGGCTCTTAATCAGTCCATTCATTTGCCAACCTTCTTTCCCAATCCACAGAACAAAGAGGAACGGATACTGCATTCCTTAGATGTGCACACACAACTTAGATTCTACTTGGACAGGACTAAACCTCAAAGGAAATCTGAACAACTGCTGGTGGCATTTGCTACAGGGACAGAGGGGAAGGCTATTTCAAAGCAAACCTTTTCTAAATGGATAAGCTATTGCATTAATTTCTGCTATAAGCATCATGGAAAACCTATCCCACAAGGGATCAGACCTACCTCTACAGTCTTTCTCAGAGGAGTCTCTACCAGGGACATCCTAGAAGCTGCTACCTGAAGTTCTGTACATACTTTCACCAAACATTATCATTTGCCAATTTTCTCTAAATCTAGAGCTGGCTTTGCCACTGCTGTCTTGCAGGGTCTTATAGCTGGTCCCAATGCTATCTAAATTCCTCCTCCCAACCATAGCTTTGGGAATCTACCCAAATGTAATGACTGCAACAGTGAAACACGAAGAACATAGTACAGTTGTGTACACTTACCATAAATGTAGATGTTCGAGTGTATTCACTGTAGCAGTCCTGGTTACCCACCCTCCAGCCCCCTAACTTCTTTTGGCTATACCTCTACTTTCCTTTACTATGCTTAAAAGCTTTTTGGTGTATTTGCTGTTTTGTTGGAGGTATATCATTGTATTTTTATATTTAATTGCTTCCCATTAGGGGGGCACCTGACATCTGGGGCAAGAAAAACTGATGTAATGGCGTCGGCTGCATGTTTTATACCCCTGACGACCTGATGTCATGGAAGAAGGGACAGCAACCAATGCAGGACCCAAGACTTTGTTAATCAGGCCAACTGAGGGCAACCTGCAAGCAGATAACCCAAATGTAATGACTGCAACAGTGAATACACTCAAACATCTACATTTATGGTAAGTGTACACAACTGTACTTTTTTGATGCAGGAGCTGCTCATAATTTTGGTCTTCTTTAGGTAGAGTATTCCAGAGACTGATATTTTCACCACTAAGATGCATGAGGTCCTCCCTTATTCTATTAGATGCAGTAGGGAAAGGGTTGAGGTAGTAACATACATGGGATTCCTGTGCACCTTCCTGCCATTCACAGTGTATTCTCATTTTGAGTTAAAAGTTCAAGGAAGATGGACAAGAACCCATTATCTTCACCCCTTAATGGTGAAGAATTGCTTGGTTGCAATAGTTCATGTCCCTGACTGTGGTCCTATCCAGGAATGTTCCCACTGCTTACACAGCAGCTGGATACTGATGTGGACTCCCATTCCATCCAGATTTTTCTGACTGTGGTCTCAGAGGTCATTGACTCACTTTGTAACCCTTCCTGTCAGCAGGTCTGTGCCTGCAAGTGAAACACCTCTTAATTTGGGTAGAGTGGTTTTCAATAATACCCAAGTAAGCAGCTTATGGGTAATCCTGACCTGACAGTTGTTCCACTGTGTGGGTGCATATGTATGCTGTTTGTGTCCATCATGACCTTGTGAGGGGCAAGATTCGTGGCCCAGCTTCTTCTGGTCAGGCACTTTTTTAAAGGTGTTCTGCATCTCCATCCTTCTTTAAAGAACACCTCCCCTCTCCTGTATGGGACCTGAATTTTGTTTGCCTGGCTTTACCCATCTGCCATTTTTTGACTTTATTTCTTGGGAGGCTTTCTTTCTTGTAGCCATCACCTCAGTTTTTAGAGTCTCAGAGCTTTAGATAATTTTGTGTAGAAAATTATATCTGGGCTTTCACAGGGCTTTAGGTGTCTCTTTGCATGAACCCATGCTTTCTACCAAATGAATCTAAGTAGTGTCTTAACCAGTCCAATCACCTCCCTGATTTCTTTGCCAGGGCAGAAACTATGGGAGAGGTGGTTCTTCAAAGACTTCTACAGTCTGCTCTGGTGTTGCATGAAATGGATGCTTGATTTCAGGAAAATGGAGCAGTTATTTATCTGCTTTGCTCTTTTGAAGATAATGGCTTATGTTTTCCAAGCAGAAACTTTCCAAGTGGACTGCTGCCTCTATTATCTTTTGCCTTCAGGTGGTAAGTGCTGCATTCAAGGCCCTTTGCACTAAAGGAGTGATGATCACTTCAAAAGCGTCTTCACTACACATCTTCACCAACCATTATTATTTCTCTGATCACAGGTTTACAACAAGAATGGTCCTTGGACTGTCTTCTGGTTTCTTCCACCATAGTTGTTCTGCTTGGGATTCATCCCAAGCAGAGATTCAACAAGGAGGGTCCTTTAATGTTAGAGGTAACGGATATGTTGGTATTTTATTTGATTTATGGACCCCATCAAGGAGAATTTTAACTGTAAAATTCAATGGATTTAGCCTTACCTTACATTATCACTTGATCTATGAGAAAACCTTCAGAGTCAAGTGTTCCCCTACTTGTATTCCCCTATGAATTAGCAGGTCCTCCGTCTTACCTGAGCTCTTGGATATCTCTGTCAGGAAAGAACATGCATGTGTATTAATAATTAACATTATAGGATTCAGATCTTCATTGTTTTCCTGATTTTTCTGGTGACTTGGAGGCATCTGGAGAGGTCTGTCAACAAGCTCATTTGTATTTCCAGGATGTGAGGTGAAAAAGTGCATGTGAATGGTCATGTGCATATCCCAAGCATAGGGCTTTCCAGAAATTTGATAATTTTCATTGGTGGAAGGGGTGAACCCCACCAAAGACCCGTGGAAGGGGTGAACCCCACCAAAGACCCGTCAACAAGAGTCTTCACATTAGAATTATAACTTATTTATTTTAGAAGATAATATGTTGTGATACTGGGGCAGGTCCAGAGGAAGCAGGAGAGTTTGACCCCTGATGATTCCACCCCAGTGTAGTTGTATATACTTTCATGTTTAAATTTATATTTACTGTCTATGGGAATAGTTAGTAGACAGTCTGACCCCAATTATATATATATATATATATATATATATATATATATATATACATATATATAAAAAAGAAAAGTTAGTTTTATAAAAGCATTTTATTGCTTAATATTTCTGTCATGATTTTTTTCATAGGAATTTAATATATTATTTAACTTTTTATATGTAAATGTTAGTTTATTTATTATTTTTGTCTGTTATAATGCAGCTCTACTTTCCAAGTAATGACTCATGCTTTGCATTCCATAATTGTAGTACAAGCTGATTATTAACTCTGGGTAATTATGTCTTTTTTTTTGGAAGACAGATGTTTTCATTCCATTCCTTTGTTTATTTTTCTGTTCATACTTTACATTTAACTTTTATTTCAGTTTGTAGTGATGTTCATCGTGCATACAGCTGCAGTCATAACAGATGGGTTATCCTGCCGTCAGGCGGGTCCTCCTTCGGCCGAATTCCAAAGTCTAGGTCCGGCGTCGGTTGTCGTCGCTTCCTCCCTGACGTCAGAGCGGCAGGGGTATAAAAGAGGCAGCTGACGCCATTTTCTTCAGTCTTTCTTGCCGCGCGGTGCCCGAAGCAGAAGTAGTTCGCAAGTGCCGGTCGGCCAGCTCCTGAGATTTACGAAAGTATTTCAGCCGAAGTCTTTTTGAAAGCTAAGTACCCCGTTGGGGAAACTTTTCTTGCCTCAGACCGATGTCAGACAAAGTTAATAATTGTATTTCATGTGGGAAGCAAATACCGCATAAGGATTTCCACTCTTACTGTATACCTTGCTTAGGCCCAGACCACGACGTCTTGGCCTGCCGTTTTTGTGCTAGAGTCAACAAACGCACTATTAAGCGTCGGGCGGAGTTCGCCCTTCACTTTTTTGGCAAAAAATTTAATTATATTATGTCGTCGGATACTCCGACTCCAGTTTTGAGCAAAAAACGCAAAGATAAGGACCGGCATACGAGATCCGCACCACCTACTGATACCACGCTAAGGCCGACTACCGGTTCTCCTGTACTCAGCGAGGCGCCTACACAGCCCCTGAGTACCGATGACAATGCATTATCGGTGTCTTCAGTACCCGAGGTCACAGGCTCCTCGGCCCCCATTCCAACTACAGATACCGACGCCACTCCTGGCGGGGAAACTCAGAATTTAGACAGGCCTGCCATTTCTCAAGGGGTCTTCAGGCCTTCCTCCTTCTCTATTAAAGCCTTTACTAAATCTAAAACAGCCATGAAAGCCAAAAAACAGGTTCCTCAGACACCCGCTCAAGGCACCATGCCTAAAAAGCAGATGCTTAAAATGGCTGAGGATTTGATTACTCTTATCAGGGGTTCTCAACCCCTCTCTGACAAAAGGCCTAGATTAGAGGAAGACTACCCTTCCTCAGATCAAGCTTCTATTACCTCAGAACTATCTGAGGACCAGGATTGTGCCTATTCTCCATTCGAAGACTCTGATGCAGAGGAGTCTATTCCCTCGGTCTCCCCCCCTGAGGACTTCTCCTTTGGGGAAACCCTGCATACATTGAGGAAACACTTTCACTGGGAAGGCCAAGATTATTCAGATTCCAAGAAAAGGCTCAGGGAATTTCTTCTGCTCCCCCAGCATAGGCCTCTGGCTATCCCTACTGTTTTAGATATATTGGATGATGTGTACACAGAAGCCAGCCTTAATCCTGATTCTTTGCCTCCAGCTCCTGTTAAACCAGACAGGTATTACCGGGTTCCTGATTCTCACCAGTTCCTATATAAAAGCCATACTGCTGACCCAGAAACTATTTCACAGGGTCCCAAGGGAATTAAGGCGTCTACTGCTAAAAACCCATTACCTTCAGAGAGAGATTCCAGATCTTTAGAAAGGTGGGGGAAAAAGGTGTACACCTCGGCCACTTTAACCATGAAGGCATTAAACTGTCAGTTCCATATGTTAAAGTATCAACAGTTTTTGATAGCTCAGCTGAAAAGCAAAATGACACAATCAGAACCACCAGATTTAAAAGAGTTGCAGGATTTGTTGCATGGTGCAGAGCAAATGGGTAAACATACCTTGCAGTGTGGTTTTGATGCTTTAGAGGCCTCATGTAGAGCTGCTTTTACGGGGTCTGTTATACGTAGGCATGCTTGGCTCAAAGAGCAAACCTTACCAGATCATGTCAAAGCTAAATTATTAGATGCACCTCTTCAAAAAGATGTATTGTTTGGTGTTAAAGCAGAGGAGGTGCTAAAGAAAATGGAGGAAAAAGCGAAATCAATGCAAACAGTAAAAGATTTCCTGCAGGTACAGCCTCCACGTTTCAGCAGAAACTGGCCTTCAAAAAATTGGTCCTTTCCAGCCACGGAGAGACCTCAAAGGGGCAGATACAGGCATCCAAGGGGTAGAGGGCAACCTCAAGGATCTTTCAGAGCCAGACAGTGGCAAGCACCAACCCCAAGAGGTGGAGAAGATAATCACAGTCTTTCAGAAAACAGACACAATGACTTCCCCCTACACCTGCCAAGCAAAGCTTTAATGGCAGCACCTTTGGGCGGAAAACTGATATTATTCTCAAAAAATTGGCATATTGTTACAAAAGACAAATGGATTCTGGACATTATAGACAGAGGCTACAGGTTCCACTTTCACACCCTTCCAAAAATGAGAGGCATGCCAAACCTGCCACAAAATCAAAGGGCAGAGGCACAAAAACAAATTTCAGCTCTCATGGACATGAAAGCAATTCAAGAGGTACCTGCAAAAGAACAAGGTCAAGGGTTTTATTCCAGACTATTCCTGGTACCAAGGAAAGACAAAGATTGGAGACCTATCTTAGACCTATCTATCCTAAACACATATCTACAGGTGCCAAAATTCAAGATGCTCACATTACAGCAGCTTTTTCCCATGCTGGGCAAGGAGTCTTGGCTGGTAACATTGGACCTCGAGGAGGCATACCTGCATGTCCCTATCAGACAAGATTGCAGAAGATACCGCAGATTTCTTGCAGGTTCAACCCATTACCAATTCTCTGCATTGCCCTTTGACTTATCTACTGCGCCCAGAGTGTTTATGAAATGCCTGGCATCAGTAATCGCCTTCTGCAGACTACAAGGGATACAAATCTACCCATATCTGGACGACTGCCTGATCCAAGCGGACAGCAAGGACATACTACCGCAGCACCTGGCGTTTGTAATAAAACTGTTGAACTTCCTGGGATACACAGTCAACAAAAAGAAATCAAAACTAATACCCTCTCAACAAATAATTTTCCTGGGTGCCAACTTGGATACAACCACCCAGATGGCCTACCTCACGCCAGACAAGCAAGGGCAACTGTCTCAATACTTCAGAAAAATGGCAACTTACACCGGGCTAACTGCAAGGAAAGTCCTGCAGGCTCTGGGATTCATGGCATCTTGCATCCTACTTATCCCATGTGCAAAGCTGCATATGAGGAAACTTCAATGGTACCTAAAAAACTTATGGTCTCAACACAGCCACAGCTTGGAAGCAATTATACCACTCATTCCATGCCTTCAAAAGGAATTTATGTGGTGGGCTCAAGCTTGCCAAAGAAACACAGGTCTTCCTTTCTGTGTACCTCAAGCAACTCAAATCATCACAACAGACGCCTCCGACTATGCATGGGGAGCACACATGACAAATCAGTGCATTCAGGGAAAATGGGCATGAAAAGAGAAGCTCCTTCACATCAACCAAAAGGAAATGCTAGCCGTACAAAAGGCTATTATGATCTTCAAAGACCTACTGCATCCAGGCCAGCTATTGATAAGGACAGACAACACCACAGTGATGTGGTACATAAACAAACAGGGGGGAACTCATTCATACCCCCTGTGCAGGCAAGCCATGACCCTATGGAACACAGCACTGGAATTGAAAATTCAACTACAGGCACAATTCCTGCCAGGGAAGGAAAACACACTGGCAGACAACCTAAGCAGAAATATGACAGATCCACACGAATGGAAGTTGCATCCTCAAATTTTCACAATGATAACTCAGGCATGTGGACAGCCAGACATAGATCTCTTTGCTACCCATAGAAATTGCTAGTTGAAAAAATTTTGTTCAAGGACCTATCATCCACAGGCCTGGAAAGTGGACGCACTTTCCTTCAATTGGGCAAAATTGACAGTCTATGCCTTCCCGCCTCTTCCTCTGCTGCCCAAAGTTCTATTAAAAGTCAGAGCAGAGAGGCCGAAAATTATTCTCATTGCTCCAGACTGGCCAAGGCAACACTGGTATCCGCTCCTGAAGAGCCTGACACATTCCCCACCATGGATCCTACCTCTAGTCCCTCTTCTGTTGTCCCAGCACAACTACAAAACTCTTCACAGCCATCTCAAAACTCTAAATCTAGCTGCATGGAGAATTCCTTGATTTCCCAACAGTTTCTACTCTCCAAGGAGGTGCAGGATGTCATCTTGGAGGCCAGAAGACCTTCTACTAGAAAGACCTACTCCGCCAAATGGAAACGTTTTTGTGCTTGGAATCAAAAGAAGGGACAGAATCCTTGGGTAATAAATATACCTCAAATTTTACAGTACCTAGCTGAGATGTTAAACAATGGACTTTCCTTCTCCTCCATCAAGATCCACGCTTCAGCCATTTCTGCACAATACAACACAGATCCTCCTTTATTCTCTCATCCTCTCTTAAGGCAGTTCCTCAGAGGGACAAAGAATATAAAACCCCCAAGGAAACTACCAGTCCCTGCTTGGGACCTCAACTTCGTATTGGAAAAGCTGACCCTTCCTCCCTTCGAGCCAGCTTCTTCACCAGAGTTACAGTACTTGTCATGGAAAACAGCCTTTCTTCTGGCTATCACCTCAGCTCGCAGGGTTTCGGAGCTACAGGCCCTCATGGCTGTGCAACCATTCATCATTTTCCATCTGGACAGAGATTCCTTACGAACCAACCCTACATTTATGCCAAAGGTAGTATCCAGTGTAGCTTTGAATCAGACTATCCACTTACCTACCTTTTATCCTAATCCACAAAACAAAGGGGAAAGACTACTACATTCCTTGGATATTCACAGACAACTTTGTTATTATTTGGACAGGACAAAGCCATTCAGGAAATCTGAGCAACTCTTTGTGTCCTATGCTGCAGGTGCTCAAGGAAAGGCTATTTCCAAACAGACAATTTCAAAATGGATAGCCCACTGCATAAACTTTTGTTACTCATTTCATGGAAAAACTGTGCCTGCATGCATCAGATCCCACTCCACCAGAGCCACAGCTACCTCTGCAGCCTTCCTCAGGGGGGTCCCTACCAAGGATATTTTGGAAGCAGCCACCTGGAGTTCAGTGCACACTTTCTCCAAGCACTATCACCTCCCACTATACTCTAAATCTAGAGCGGGCTTTGCCACAGCATTCCTGCAGGGCATCCTAGCCCCTCCTAGTTCCACTTAGTGCCTACCACCCTTACTTAGCTTTGGGATTCTACCCATCTGTTATGACTGCAGCTGTATGCACGATGAACATAGTGCAGTTTTGTACCTACCATAAATGTAGATGTTCGAGTGCTCATACAGCTGCAGTCCAGGTTTCCCCTCCCTCCAACCCCTTTTAGGACAGGCCTTATGACAAACCCTTTTCATATAACCTTTTGGGGTACTCTTTTATGGTGTATTTGCTTGCAACTACTGTTTTTGATTTATCAACATTGCATTTTTGCATAACATTATGTTTGCCTTCCTTCTGGGGGTACCTGACATCTGGGGCAAGAAAAACTGAAGAAAATGGCGTCGGCTGCCTCTTTTATACCCCTGCCACTCTGACGTCAGGGAGGAAGCGACGACAACCGACGCCAGACCTAGACTTTGGAATTCGGCCGACCGAGGACCCGCCTGACGGCAGGATAACCCATCTGTTATGACTGCAGCTGTATGAGCACTCGAACATCTACATTTATGGTTGGTACAAAACTGTACTTTAGTTCTGGTATTGAAAGTAGGTTATTATTTCGAGTTACATTTTTTATTTTTTGAACGTTTCTTTATTTCTACATGTTGTTCCACCTTTTTTACTTGGGTAATATTTGATCATTTATCTTCATACTGTTCTAGATCTGTATTTTGAATGTTTTAATGTTTTCATTACGGGTTCAAACCGTCCGGGCTCAAAATGTTTTGTACTTGGTCGAGACATACTTGAAATATTTAGGGAGACTGGATAATGACTATTAGAATACAGTCAGATTTTCACCACGTGGTATGTGATGTACCATCTGCAGTGGTGCAGCAGTAGCATTGTTGCCTCACAGCAAGAGGTTCTCCCATTCGATTCTCGGCTGGAGTGCAGGGACTGCCTTCTGTGTGGAGTCTGCATGTCCTCCCCGTGGTTGGGTGGGCGTTAGAAAGACGTGTAAATGGGCGTGCCTACGTTGAAGGTTGAACGTTCGAGCTGGCACCTCGGCGTTCGTGAAAATCTACTGCCAATCATAAGCGGACCGAAGTTCCGCTGTGGCGACCCCTAACTGGGAAAAGACAAAAGACAAACAACATCATTGGAAAGTACAGTGCTGTTTTTATAGATCTACTGGTATAGTGATGTTATATTTTAAATTGTTTAGCCATGGGATGCCTTCTCAGTCCCCCTCTCAAAAAGATATTGATTTCCTTTGTGTGCTGTAACTAGCCTAGAGCCTCTAAGGGGCATCAGGTATCTGGAAAGAATGCAAGATGGGGCCAACTCTGTCAGTAGCTGCACAACTGCTTTACATTGTTTCACTAGTGTGATAGGATAAGTTCCGGTGGGGTGCTGATAGTGGATTAGTGCTTGGGAAGGCAACTGTTGTCTCATATGCCATCTGTCATAGAACACACCTGTGATGTAAGAAGGCATGTGTGAGCCCATAAATGCCCCTGTACACATTTATAGCTCATTGAATAGTACTTAGGGCAACTGGTGAAGAACATATGCTTGGTTCCATGCCCCGTCTTGTTGGCCCTCTGGTTTCTTCAACTCTTCACCAAATCTTAGTCCTGTAACAGCCAGCTGTAACCTTTGCGGCAAATTTGCAGTAAATTACTGCAACTCTGCAAAGATAGGGAGGATATTTTCCTCTGTCTACAGAAATGGACTTGTAGAAATCAACAAGTTATTCATTGAAAGTGTGTAGTTTCATATTTTATTGTCTCAGTTTTATTTTTCACAGATAATTTCACTTAATTTGTGATTATTTTGCAGAGATGATTTTGTATTACTTAGATACCTTTGACTTTTAGCAGAAACATGTAATGTTTCCATTTCTGTAGCAGAACTCGAATTTGCATATCATAGATGATCTGAGATTTTTTTTTTTTTTAATTTTTAATTTTGTTTTGTAGGGAACAAGTGTTCTTTCACCATTTCTACATATTGGATCTTTAATAATATTGGCCATCATGATCTACAAGAAGTCTTCCGTTCAGATTTTTGAAAATCATCCATGTCTTTATATTCTTACTTTTGGATGCGTTTCCGCAAAAATAACAAACAAATTGGTGGTAAGAACTGCTGTGGTTTTATCATTTTTGTTAAGAGTGTGCCTTCCTAGTTGCACTGGGTGGAATTACATTTAAAAACCTGTTTAAGCTATAATTTGATGCAACAAGTCATTTTTCTTTACTGAGTCATTTTAAGGGTTGTGAATAGTAATCAGGGTGGACTATGAAGAGTATCCAACATTGTCTGATTTCTCATCTTTTTAAGTGATATGCTTCAAGTTATGCTGACTGTTAGACATTATCTACTTGTATTTAGCCAGTGGAGTTTGTGTTACAGAAAATTAAGTTAAGTTAGGTCCCTCTACATGCTTTGAATTATAAACTCCATGACAGTCACATTTTTATACCATGGTTCCATAAAAATGTCTGTTTTCTTGGTACATTTGACAACTGATTTGTATAGTTGTACAAACACATTCTGTTTACCTGCTGCTTTTTGAAGCAGTTAAAACATGCCAGTAGCTTTCTTTTGCATTGATACAGTTGTGCTTATTTGCATTGCAGACTTCAGAGGGCAGGTGTAGGAATGTTAGTTTCATTTGTACTTGACTGAAAAAATTATTACGTACAGCATCATAAACATGCAGCTTTTAAACGGTGGCGCAGGGAGAAAGCATTTGTCAGCTGCTGACTGCTTGAGTTTGGAAGCAGTCCCCCGGCTCTTCCAGATGGTGTGGGTAGGGGGAGAACGCTAGCACTTTGGAAGTATTTTTTTTTTCTTCCTGAGGAGTCTTGGTTGCCTGAGCCTTGGTGAAGTAAGGGCCAATGCTGATCTTGCTATCTGCTTTTAGTAGTCACTTTTTACAAATGTTGCAGAATGTGCATATCTGAGGTATATCGCAACACAATGGAGGAAATGGTTAAGTTGCCAAGATTTTACCTCCACCATTCAATTTCCATGATGCTCCAACATATGTAAAGTAATGGATGGGATTGATAATGCCTCTTTTTGTTTCTGGTTAGTAATACAAAATGTGATAGGGATTTTGATACAACTCTAGTACATATATTACAGAAATGGCAACTGAAGGCTGGTTGTGTAGTGCAAAGCATTATGGAACTAAAGTTCATCCTGTAGTCCTGGGCTCAATTCCTTCGGTCTTCATTTGCTTACTCTTACTGTGCAACTCTTAGCAAGTCACTTAACCAGACAGTACTCGAGAGTAAGCCCCTTAACTCATTCACCCCGGAGCAGCTCTGAAAAAGATGCCTGCTTAATTCCACCATAGGAACAACAGTGCAGCCTGAGCTCATTTTTAGAAAATCCATGTTTAATACCATACAGGAAAACAAATGTTCATAACTCTTTAACTATAAGAGCTAGACTAAAAATGTAAAGGCGAAAGTTGTTCAGCAGACACTGACCTTTCCAACAGTGTAAATGTTGATAGTGCATATCAAAGTCATTATTAAATATTTGGCAAGGAATGTTGATATTGTGCATATTTTTTTACCTTTTTGGAAAAGCAAAGCACAATATCTTGGTCAATGTACCATGCAGACCCATACAATTTGAATTTAATTTGTTAGTATGAATGTCAGCTTTAAAATGATACCTTAACCATGACTGTGTGATGCTCCTTTCTTGAGATATTCACAGAAATATGGTGCAATATATTATTTCTCATAATTGATAAAGCATAATATCACATCACCTGTAACAGACAGAGCCTACATGTCCGTGTAGAAGTTGTGCAACTGAATGTCAGCTTCAAAATGATGCATCATTTGTGTGATCACCATGCTCCCATGCAAAGATATGGGCATAATAATGAGAAGTATTGTAAATGTATAATTTTCATAATCGTACAAGACTAAACAAACTGTGATATCTGTGCATGTGTACAGTGCACCGACAAAGTTCTTTTACCATATTATAAGAAGTAACACTGTCTTCAAAATGAGGTATTACTTGGCACATTGATATGCTCCCTTGCAAAGTTATTTACCAAAATATGATGATAAAATCATAATTTCCATTACCTAAGTCTGAAACAAACTGTGACATATGCATATGAGTACAACGTACAGGCACCATTCTTTTACCATGTTAGAACTATCAATACTGTTTTCAAAATGAGGTCTTACTTAGCACATTCAGATGCTCCCTTGCAAAGTTATTTACCAAAATATGAAAACAAAATCTTAATGTTCATAACCTAAGTCCAAAACAAACTTTGATATCTGCACATGTCCAACATACAGACACAATTCTTTTACCATGTTGGAACCATCAATACTGTCTTCAAAATGAGGTATTACTTGACACATTCAGATGCTCCCTTGCAAAGTTATTTACCAGAATTTGAAATAAATCATAATTTCCATAACCTAAGTCTGAAACAAACTTTGATTTCTGCATTTGAGTACAACATGCAGGCACCATTATTTTACCATGTTAGAACTATCAATACTGTTTTCAAAATGAGGTATTACTTGGCACATTCAGATGCTCCCTTGCAAAGTTACTTACCAAAATATGGAAAAATAAAATCATAATTTCCACAACCTAAGTCCGAAACAAACTTTGATATCTGCACATGTGTACAACATACAGACACAATTCTTTTACCATGTTGGAACTATCAGTACTGTCTTCAAAATGAGGTATTACTTGGCACATTCAGATGCTCCCTAGCAAAGTTATTTACCAGAATATCAAAAAATCATAATTTCCATAACCTGAGTCCTAACAAAACTGATATATGTACATGTGTGCAGCATTCAGAACCAGTTGTTTTACCATGTAGAATACACGATTGTAAATGTACACATTCTTGGTGTAGCCAACATACTGCTGAATGGGTACATGTAAAGAGCAAAAGCAAGGTAAGGACCGCCACTCCACTAATGAACCCAGCACAGGCATGGGACGTCAGTGGCAGGCAAGGCCATCTCATTTGTCCGATAGCTGTGCTGGCTACCCACTCAGACAGCCGATAACACTGTAGTCTCATGACCTCCTTCAGTGTCGCAGTCTGCCTTACCTATGCCTTTTCTTTTTACATGTGTCCATTCAGCAGTGGACCTAAGGGATCAATTTCTGTATTAGTAATCCCTTTCTGTCATCTAGACTACACATGCCTGATAAAAGCAGACTAAAAAAAAGAAGTATTGCAGGATGCTCACTGACATATTAGATTGTATGTGGTAGCACTCTCCTGAAACAGTTGTTCTTTCTCAGCATCCTCACCGGTTCAGTTACAATAACTCACAAAGATATAAACCACATTACTAAAATGGCTACTTGCATCGGTATGTTACTCGTGAAAATACACATAAATGGAAGGAACGGAAATGTGCTTTCATCAATTGCTAATGTTTGTACATGCGCCAAACAAGAAATATCAGTGAAATAAAACAATTTAAATAGCAGAAGTTATGTACATACATATATATCCACACACACACAATACATATATATATATATATATATATATATATATATATATATATATATATATATATATGTGTGTGTGTGTGTGTGTGTGTATACAGGAATAAGAAAATCAGGGGTTTCAGAGGATAGGTAGTTGATGAAGACTGGGGGGGGGTGGCTTGCAATGACTCCAAGCAGAGGAAAAACACAATCTGGCTTGTGCATTCATCAAAGTGATAACAACTTCTACTTATGTGAGTAACAGTGACAGCTGCTGAGAGTTTTACCTAAAAAGTGATAGAGTCAGTACTATATTGTAACTGACTTACTGCTAACGTGATAATGACCTGCCTTTCATTGCTGCAAAGTTATGCATGCTCAGACACAGGTGATATTTGCTGCACATAACTTGTTGAATAGGCATTAATTATATTACCTTGTGCAGCTGTTATGTAACACAGACTCATTATCATCGGTATGGAGAAGACCTGAGTCTCAAACTGCACAAAACAGATCTGAAGACAACTAAAATCTACCAAAGCCAAATCTGAGATACATATATCCACAACCTGAAATGAACCCTAGGGCCTATACAAGCCTAGCCTTAACAATTCCCTGGATCTTATTGAGGACAAAGTAACTCTGCAGCAAACCAGGATCCCACCCTAAAGGAAGATATTCTATAATCAATTCCCACTGGGTTTATTCAGTACTACAGTTTGTACCTTTTTATTCAGCCAGTTCCATGCCTACCAGATAACAGTCTTCCTAACTAATATAACCAGCTTTATTTGCAGTACTGTGACAGTACAGTTAAAGGCTTTGCTAAAGGCTCAAGTACAAACCAACTCACTTCTAGCAAAAGCCAACTCATTCTAACCACACCACTGAAGGAAATAGCATGGTCTTTTCCACAACATAGAAGGCTATCATTTCCAGAAATCCACCAAGTACAATCCTGAAGTCAGATATCCAGATGTAATCAATTTCTTCCAATGGGTACACAATGTTCTACTCCACCCCTGATCTCACTTCTTCTACCAGGAGATTTCCACCTTTGTAGATTGTGCCTTGCTTCACTAAACAGCTGATCACAAAGGAATGACCAAAGGGTTCTAGCAGGCAGTTTCACTACCCAACCTAGAAGATGAAGTGCTTTTATACCCACTACTCAGCCTCCAAAGGCCAAGCAGGACATTCACTTCAGAAATTCTTTCCTGCACCATAACCTCTGGCTAATCACCTTTCAGTGACCTGCATAAGCAGTGCTGAGTAATTTTGGTTTCATTTCCTTGAACAGCTTTAGCAAATCACTGCATCACATAATTGTGCTATTCACCTGGAATCAGCATGTACAGCTTCCTTTTCCAGTGTCTGTGCGGCCCTCTGATATATAAAAGTCAAAACCAGGTCACCTTCCCTGTGTACACCTTCCGTCACCCAAAAGTACTTGCATTCACTTAAAAATGATTAACATATCCTAACATGTTAGTGTCTACTTAATAAGAAAAACTTAAAAAAAAATAAATAAAGGCAGCTAAAATTAGCTCCAAGACATGCACCATTGTCAGTTTTGGTAACATTGCTGCTACCCACTAGAAAAAAAAAGATACTAATCGAGTTGTTTTGTGGGGCTTACATTCCAATCTTAACTGAAAACACAGCAGTATGCAGTACAAGTCTACACCATTAGTAAAGACTGAGTAACATCTTGGTCAGCACAGAACAGGAAGACCACGCACAAGCTGCACACAAAGGTAAATGGACTGATGACCCTTAAGCTATACACACAAGGCAGGCATGTAAGCTCACCACATCTGGTACCTACAAACTAACAAGATTAGTTTTTTTCTACTGTTCATGCCATGAGAAAACTATGATCACCAAAATGGTATGTGCATATGATAAATAAATGTAACTTATAAAATAAAAAGAAGGCAGACATATAGGTACAGTGACACATAAGACAGACCAAATGGTGCCTTCAAACAGACCAAAAAGGACTATGTCCTTAGAGCCCAAGTCAGTGAGGCCATCACCTTTGAGAGCCCTTCAGAACAACCTTCTGACAGGTAAAAAATAATTCTCTAACACTACCCTAAGCTGTAAGACAAGTGCCTAATAATTTCAGAAATATTTTTGAAATTAGCACTTCAAAAGAAAACACTAAAACCTCCACTGCAACCTGCAGATGCAAACCTAGTTAGCTGCTCATAACATAACCTATTGTATTTTATTCTTAGATTTGTTCTTTTTGCTATTCTGCATAATAACCGAGAATGAGCAGATAAATTTTGCACAGTCTTTTACAGCTTGGCTTTAACTAGCTTCTAGGTTCAAAACATCCTCCTACACTATTTTGACATTATGGAAAGTATAAAATGACTATTCCATAAAAATATATATTTAAATTTCTGCTTTAATATTCTGTTTATAGTTACACATATCCTCTCATTTTAAGTCTCTTCTCACTGTATTTTATCAATTACCTTCTTTTAAATTTACACTTGCTCAGGTTGGGTTTGAATAGGCTCCTTGGAACCAGATCACCTATCAGGTTATCAAACAAAAACAAATAATCCAGTGGGAATGAAGCAGAAAGTCCAGCCAGCCAGCTGGCACTTGCGGCATAAGAAAATGGGTACAACTCAGGCAGTATTCACAGGAATAAACAAAACGAGAACACAGTTGGAAATCACCGGCACACCAGCATGGCTGCTACATCTGAGATATGTAACTACATCAACGTGTAGACTTTAAGCAGGTACAAGTCAGAGACAGACTGGCATAAAATAGAGACTAAATACAAGACATGTACAGCTAACAAAAGTAAATGCCTGGCACACAAATTAACCAATCTGTACAAGTACACAGCAGACAGGCAAAGCATATCCAGCCCATCTATGCAATAGAAATATGAAACACATCCATTTGGATCAATGTTATATCCCATTTAACAAATTTTAATAAGCAATAAGGAGAAAACACCAACAAAAAGCAAATGCCACTAGTATGACTGGTCAAACAAATTCAGACAGGCAGTAGACAAAACAGAAACAAACACATTGCTGTTAGTACAAACATGTATGGCAGAAGTCATAACCACAGATGGGCTTTCTTGAGTACATTCCTTATGAAAGTAATCGTTCGCAATCTGTAACACTTGCATTTGAAATACTACAGCAACAATGTTGCAATAACGTAACCTTATTGACGACGCAAACATACCTTTGTCAATATGAAACATACTAAGCTGAGAGACAAGTACAATTACATGAGAAATGATTGCTTTCAGTAACTCTTCTACAAGTGAGCAAAGGTTATGGCAACACTGGAATACGATTAAGTAACAAGCCACTATATCAGCTAAAGTCAATTAAACGGTACTAAGAAGGTGCCACACTATACAGACGGTCAAAAGCTGATTTTTCTAGTTCACGTTAGCTCACTTTACTCAAAGTGCCCATTTCCTCCCAGCTACCTCCTAGCCAGAACAAAAGGCGATAGGACTGACTGTGCCATCATGAGATCCAGTGTCACTCAAAAAAATAAACACACACACACACAGACAATCAAAAAAGTAGTTGTTCCTTCAATCAAAAAATAAAGTTATCTGTAAACTCATAACGGGCTCCTTCACAAGGAGTCTAAAGATATATTTACACTTCGCTAACAACAGCTGAGAGACAGAGCACACAGGCATCATGACAAATGTTCCCCAAGGTCCCTGCATGCGGAGCCCAGCGCTCAGTGACTTAATCTATTAGTACAGAGGAGCACACACATCCCTCTCCCTCCCCTTTTTACCATCATCTACGTTTGCAGCTAGTCAGCTCAAGCCAAACGCAAGCACTCGCATACTCCCCCCTCAAAGACAGAAAAAAGTTTGCCTTTTCTGCAGCATCTTTTGCACTTGGGGTTACCCAGTTCCAAAACCTACTTTCGGGCAGCATTTGCATTCCCAGGGCTGCGATGAACAGCCCACCCCACTATCTTTGCGTTCACCCCAGGAAATCAAGTATTTGCAAGTTCTTATTTCAATATTTAAGGAAGCTAACATAGATGGCCTCAAAATACATTTTTAACAAAAAGTAGTATGAAACTATGACGTTTGATATTATCTACAAGTTGCATTCCTCAGTAATCAAGGCAGGGCAAAAACATGACACAAATCAAGGACGTTCTGCAAAAAGAGTAACAGTTCATAGGAATGGCACTGCAGACAATCTCTGTGCAATTAATGCTCAGATAAAATAAAGGTATACTGAAGTTTATGTCTAAGTTTGAGGTAGGAGCAACATATGCTGCCTGCATATTTACGATGTCAGTGGCGAACTGGTGTGTGTTAAGCACACTTTACATCTGTTTGTGCAGTGTTTGTTCAGCCAGCTTTTGCCTTATCTATAAACAAAACCGCAGCAGGAACACTGAGTGCAGAAATATACAATTCTCAGAAACATGTACAGGGACTATGCATACATTACAGCACCAGACTAGACATGTAATCGGCTCATCTATCACAGAATTGAATTCCTCACTGACTTCTATATAGAAGACACAAATTAATTTTGTACTACACTACATTTCAAGACTATTGATGCTAAAGCCTCTGCATATCCATTTGTGAAATTTTTACCTGGGTTATCACGGGGAAGCTAAACCGGGAAGTCCTTGAGTGAAGCTACAGTGGGATACTCCTTGCAGCGCTGGCAATCCATGTAAACCATCCCCCAAAAATAGAGGGATCCACTAGCAGGTCAAATCTCCAAGTATTTGCAGAAAGGAAAGAAATACCTGTTGCTGGTCCCTCTATTTATTTGGGGAAAACAAAAGAAGTTAATGTTGGGGGTGGATGTGTGACGCAAGTGGTGGCTTGGATTGAAAGAATCTGATTGGATGCCACCACTTGCCGTTACAGAACTTTTAAACTGGATTTTCTAAAAGAAGTTTAATGTGAACTTAATGTTAAAACATGCTGAATTGTAACTATATAAAGTAATTTACACATTTAGTTACGATTTCAGTGCGTTTTACATTAAGGTCACCTACAAATCTGTAGTTCAGTTCCTCGCGCTTGTGGAAGGCACTCGGGGGTAACAGCTTCAAATTAGTATCGTGTCATGGCGCGCTCGGTGTTAAGCACAGAGGCGCCATGAGAAGGTACTCTGGGTTAATGAGTTAAGAGAGGCCCATATGTTGGTTTATGAGTTAACAAACAGATTAAAAAAAGACATCTAGCTCTTAAATGGAGATGGAAAAAAAAATCTTAAAAATGCAAACAATGCATTTTCAATATTATGCTTTATTGGCCTTCTTTATGCCTTTTTAGGGGATTTTAAGTTCTGTTTTGGTTCTTAGAACAAGTACTGTTTTTCATATACGTCATGTTAATCACGGTGGATATAATTGCTTTCTTCCATTGCTAGTGTTCTGAGCATTTGGCAAAGCTTTAATGAAATGTGTAAGTTGTGTACTGTACAAGATTACCAAGTAAAAACATTTTTTCTGTTCACATGATTCTCTTTGCATTTGTTTAGGTTGCTCACATGACAAAAAGTGAAATGCATTTGCACGATTCTGCATTCATTGGACCTGGGCTTCTGTTTCTCAATCAGTATTTTAATAGTTTTGTTGATGAATACATTGTTCTCTGGATTGCTTTGGTAAGTCTCCTGTTCCTGTCCCTTTGTTGCAGCTGCAAATGATGAAGCTAGCTCTGTTGATATTTTTTTTTTTCAGTTAAGGTGCTGTTTTTTAAACATGAGCTTTCAGGATTCATGTCTTGCGGAGATTTTGTCTAGCTGACCTTTGGAAATGCTGTAGATTGATTGTGTGAGAGGCATCTGACTAGCTTTCCAGCTCTTCAAACTTCACTTTGGAGGTATTATAGGTTCATAGGTAAGTACTTGGTTAACTGCCATTGAGGGCCATTTTAAGCCTAGTCAGTTTCCCTTTTTGTGCTGGAATTAACCTATCCCATTTGGTTAGAGATTGGCCTTACCCATTCATAGGTTCATAGGTTGATACTAGGCTGTCGGCCCTAGGGTCTATACAAGCCTAGCCATAGCAATTCCCTGACTATTCCTTCCCACAGTATTTACTTCCCTGGACCCCTGTCTAGCAGGGCAACTGACGTGATCCCCGGGGTGAATTTCCTATCTCCCATCCAATCGTCAAGGTTCCTTTTGAAGAGGGCCAAAGAGGCAGTCTGCTTGACATGTATGGACAGTCTTTTCCAGAGTCTGGGGAGTCTCTGGGTCAGGAACCTATCCACCCAGCATGTTTTGTTCATTGTGATTACAAGGTTTAGACCCCAGGAGTATGTGGCTTTGAGGGATTAGGATTTCTTTAAGTGTAGCATGTCCAGCAGCTCTGGGTTTGACATGGCCTTGTATGTTAAGCAGAGATCGCTTCTGAGTAGATGATATGCGACAGAGTATAGCTGGAGTATTTTTAGACAGCATAAGGCATCTGCTTTAGGCCTGCGATTCTTTTAGTGAAGTATTTCTGCGGCCTTTCCAGTTGTTGCAGATGTCTTGAGAGGTACTTAACAAACAGGGCATTGTATTCTAAAATGGGTCTAATGAGGGATGAGTACAGTGGGACAATGACCTCCTTTTTTCTGGATGTTACGTGTCTGGAGCTGGATTTGGAGTTGGTGTCACTTGTCTAGAGCTGGATTTGGAGTCTGAGTCCTTGGTCGATAATTATGTATTACCCCTAGTGAGAATAACTGGGATCATACCATAGGTAATGTGAGGGGACACATGAAAGGGCTAAAGCATTTAGAAGCTGATTTTGCCCATTGGTAGTACATTGGGCACTTATTCACATATTTGAAAATGCAGTAACCTTTGAGTTGCATTATTAAATAAGGAGTACATTGGGGCTTTACCTCTTTCCCATGCACCCAGTGTTTGCAGAGTTAATGAGTAAAGTCTTGCTTAGAAACTGTGTCTTCACTGAGAGTGGGATATGCTCACTAATTTTGCAATCAGTGGCATCAGCCTGTATGCTTATAACCATAGTAACATCTCAAGTATGTGTGATGTGTTTAACTTGGATGCCCAAATAAGCCTTTTTTTAATTCTGTTGTAATACACTTTGTGTCTCAAAAAGTCAGTTGATCAGTCTTGACTGGTTGAAGCCGAGATGTTCTTCATGTTTCACAGTTGCAGTCCTGACTATTGGGATTTCCTGCCCTGAAAGCTCTCGGTCAGCCTGACTACCAGAGAAAATTCTTTCCAGCTCCCAGGCTGGCGGATGCTCAGACCGGCATCAGTACGCTCACTTATAAAGGTAGCCAGCCTGCGTCAGAACACCAGTCTTTTCTTGCCACGGAAGACCTGAAGCAGCATTCAAGTGCATTAGTCGGTTCATACCAAAGAGAAGTGTCATTGGACAGATAAGTACCCCCTTGGGGAACTTTTCCTTTCCTTTCCTTGTTCATATCAGATAACGTCAATAATTGTCTCCATTGTGGTAAGCAGATCACACACAGAGACATTCACTCCCTTTGTGTCACTTGTCTAGGCCCTTATCACAACGTTGCTAAATGTCACTTTTGTGCTCATTTTAATACTAGAACTATGAGGCATAGGGCTGATTTTCTTGCAGAGTTTCTTAGCCAACAATCTGTTCAGCCATCATTTATGGTGTCTGTCTGTCATACCAAATTTGATCAGCCTAAGTGAAAAAAAAAGATGAGAAACAGAAGAAGCACAGACCTTTGGATGACAATCCATCTCCACCTGTCTCTCCTTCCAGACTTGTAATTCTTAACAAAGTGAGGCACCTATGCAGCCCCCTTTGCTTCCAGAACCAATGACTCAGGCCTCTGTCGAGACCCTTTTGGTATCTGACACACCATCTCTGACATCCACTTCCACACAAACCTTCGACAACTTCTTGTTGGTTGGGTCCAGGACCACTCAACAGGCCTTGGCGTCCGAAGAGCGTTCACTGCCCAGAGACTTGGCAATAAGGGCTTGGCCTACTACAGCTCTTGTGTATTTTCAGCATCCTCAAGAGACAGGCATGAAGGCACCAGAGACTCCTAGGCCTAAGACCTTAGCCACTACTAGGAAACCTTCGGTACCTAGGCCTGCAGTTAGGCCATCTGGCTCTGCACCACAGGGTTCTCAGAGGACCTTCTCAGACTGGCAGAATATCTTTCTCTTGTCCAGTCTAGACATACTGTTGCCACTTGTAAAAGGAAAAGGGGTGAAACTTATGAAATTTATCAGGATCCCCCCCCCCCAATGTCTGGGGAGGACTCTGACTTGGAAGGCGCTGGATCCGAAGAGGGCCCTTCATACCCTTCCTATGATGACTCTGACGAGATCCTTCCCCACCATAGGATTTCACCTTTGAGGAGACCCTCTATGCCATGAGACAGCATTTTCAATTGGAGGCTCAGGATTACCCACAGGCCAAGAAGAGGGTTAGGGAGTCCCTTGACTTACCAGAACATAAGCCTTTAGCTATCCCTCCAATTCTGGAAGTGGTGGATGATGTCTTGCAGGAATCTTCTCTTACGCCTGACTCTCTTCTCCCTGTCCCTCGAAAATCAGACAGGTTTTACCTTGTTCAAGAATCCCATAAATTTCTGTACAAGAACCCTTCTGCTGACACTGATGTGATCATGCCAGAACCTAAGGGAGCTACAGTCAGTTCTTCCAGAAATCCTCTTCCTTCAGATAAAGAGAGTGGGGCCCTTGACAGGTTCAGCAAGAAGGTCGGTACTTCTGCCTCACTCACTGTGAGTGCCCTCAGCTGCCAGTTTCATATGATCAGGTGCCAGCAGACTATCCTTGACTAACTTAAACAGAAGGTGTCTACCCTGGACGATAAAAACCTTTCCAAGGAATTGTCGGAACTCATGCTAGTGCTCAGGTAGCTTAGCATTCTGTACACTATAGATATGATGCCATGCAAGCATCTTGCAGAGCTGCCACTACTAGGTCAGTGATTAGAAGACATGCTTGGCTCTGAGAATAAGCCCTTTCTAACCATGTTAAATCTAATTTGTCAGATGCCCTCCTTGACAAGATTGTTCTTTTTGGCCCCAAAGCAGAAGAATTGCTGAAATAGATGGAGGACAAACCCAAGTCTATGCAAACAGTGAAAGGTTTCCTCCAGGTGCAGCCCCCCAGGTTCAGTAGAAATTTCCCTGCTAAACACTGGTTCTTTCCCTCCCTGCTTAGAAGTAGCCAGAGGAAACCACTAAGGAAAAGACCACATAGGTAGAGGCAGCTCCCCCAAAAATGCAGACAGTGGACCATGGAAACTTCAAGACGAGGGAGTTCTAGACCCCATGCCACTTCCAGAGACTCGCACTGACTCATCCACCCCACCTTTAACCCCCACCCCAAAGCTAGGAGGAACACTGTCTCTATTCTGTCATACCTAGACCCTAATTACCTCAGACAGGTGGGTTGTAGGCATTATTGCAAATAGCTACAAGCTCACTTTTAAAGAGCAATTAAGATCCTCAGGTTTTCCAGATGTCCCCCTAAATGAATGACAGGGGTCCTGGTTCAGATTCAAAATCTTTCTGTGCAAGGAGCAATAGAGCTAGTCCCCCCTCCTCAGCAGGGAATAGGATTCTAGTCAAGACTATTCTGGTCCGCAGGAAAGAAGGCGCTTGGCACACTATCCTGGACCTTCAAAACTCAACCAGTTTCTCTTGGTTCCCAAATTCAAAATGTTAACTCTTCAAAAGCTCCTTCCCATGCTGTCCCACAGGCCTTCATGCTTTTTCTAAACCTAAAGGATGCCTACCTTCACAGTCCTGTACAGGAAACCTACAGAAATTTCCTTCGCTTCAGGCCAGGATCCAGTAATTATCAATTTTCTGCTCTACCTTTTGGCTTATCTACTGTACCACGAGTGTTCACAAAGTGCTTGGCTCCAGTAGTAACTTTCTGCAGCACCAAGGGAATACAAATCTCTCCTTACCTGGACGACTGCCTTATACAGATCCTCAAAACTACTCCAGAATCTCAAATTCACTCAGAGCCTTCCATCTTCTCTGGGGTTTACATTGAACCCCCACAAGTATGTCACTTCACTAGCACAAAGGATTGTTTTCCTGTGGCTTTCCTGGACACCACTCTCTAGAGGGCTTTCCTTCCCCCAGAAAAAGTGTCCTTCCTGACAGATCACTTTCAAGGGATCCAAATGAAGGATCAGATTTCAGCAATGGAACTCTTAAGAGCCCTTGGGTACATGATTTCATGCATCCTCATGGTTCCCCTCGCCTGCATATGAGGACGCTGCAGTGATATCTTGGGAACATGTGGTGCCAGAACTCCCAACCACTAGAGACAGAAATAGCCCTCATCCCTTGCCTCAAACTGGAGTTTGCATGGTGGGCACATACTTGCGCCCTCAACCCAGGTCTTCATATTCTGTCTTCAGGGACAGACCCTTACAAGTGCCTCAGAGACGGCCTGGGGGGCTCACTTCCATAACTTACAAATCCAGGGGAAGTGGGAAATCAACTTCATAAACAGGCACAACAATTGGAAAGAACTCATGGCTGTAAAATAAGGCCTAATAACCTTCAAAGAAAAATGGACTCAAGGCTTCTTGCTCGTAAAGACAGACAACACCTCAGTAATGTAGTGCATCAGCAGACAGGGAGGAACGCATTCCTACCCCCTGTGCCATCCAGCAATGCAAGTCTGTGAAACAGCAGACACTCTAGGACTGCATCTCATGGCACAGTACCTACAAGGAGTTCAGAGTGTTCTAGCAGACTGCCTCAGCAGGAATGCTATGGACTGTCATGAGTGGCATTCGATCTCGGAGATTTTCCAGACCATAACCCAGTTCTGGTGGTCCCTCAAGTGGATCTCTTTGCATCCAAACAGAACATGCAATTGCAAAAATTCTGCACCAGGATTAGTCAAGAGATGGCCTGGAAAACGGATGCCTTCTCCTTCCCATGGACGCATCTATTAATTTATGCATTCCCCCCATACCCCTAATTCCTCGGGTCCTGCTCAAGATAAGGGAGGAAAACCCAAGAGCAATACTCATAGTCCCAGACTGGCCCAGATAGCATTGGTACCCTCTCCTCTTCCAGCTCTCCAGCCAGGCACAGTGGATTCTTCCTCAGAGAGTGAACCTCCTCCCTCAAAACAAAGGAAGGGTGGTTCATCCCAGCCTGTCAACCCTCAGCTTGGCAATATGGAGGATCCCACAATGGCCTACACAGACGCCACCTTAAGTAAACAGGTGCTAGACATCCTTAGGGAGTCCAGAAGATGTAGCACTAGGAAATCTTACAAAGCCATATGGAAAAGGTTTTCTGTTGGTGCAAAGACACCACTTAGAACCACAGTCAGTTCACATTTTCAATATCCTGAAGTACCTGACGTCACTGCTAAATCAGGGAGTTTCCTACTCTTCAATTAAAATCCATGCTTCTGCCAATTCTGCTTATGTGCCCTCACAAACTCCTATATTTTCCCATCCACTCTTACAGCAATTTCTCAGGGGGGGGTCATATATATTAGGCCTCCCAGAAGGAAGCCTCTGCCTCCATGGGACCTGAACTTTGTTTTAGAAAGGTTAACTTTACCTCCCCTTGAACCAGCAGTATCTGCTGACCTCAAGTTTCTGACTTGGAAAACAGCTATATTACTAGCTATCACCTCAGCTAGAAGAGTTTCTGAACTGCAGGTCCTCATGGCAGTTGAACCATTTCTTATTTTTCACAAGGATGAGGTTTCTCTTAGGACCAACCCCATCCTTCAGACCAACCCATCCTTCATGCCCAAGGTGATCTCTGACACTGCCCTGAATCAGGCCATCCATCTACCAACCTTCTTCCCCAACCCTCAAAATAATGGGGAGAGAATTCTACATTCCTTGGATGTTCACAGGCAGCTATGTTTTTACCTGGATAAGACAAAAGCTTTGAGAAAAACTAAGCAGCTTTTCATTCCTCTTTGCCACTGGTGCAGAAGGCAAACCAGCCTCCAAGCAAACTATTTCCAAATGGATCTCCCATTTTATCTCCTTTTGCTATAGCTTTCATGGCAAGGTACCTCCAGTTGGGATTTGATCTCAGTCCACCAGGGCTACTGCTACTTCTGCTGCCATCATCAAGGGGGTTACCGCCAAGTACATTTTAGAGGTAGACACCTGGTCCTCTGTGCATACCTTCACCAAACACTACCATTTAGCATCCTTCTCCAAATCTAGCGCAGGGTTTGCCACTGTTATCCTGCAGGGCATCTTGTCTTTGCCCTTGCATCCATCCACCCTCTTTTCTGCTTTGGGAATCTTCCTAATAGTCAGGACTGCAACAGTAAAACATAAAGAACATAGTACAGTTGTGCACACTTAACCATAAATGTAGATGTTTAAGTGTATTCCCTGTTGCAGTATTCTTTCCCACCACCTACCCCCTTAGCCTGTAAATAGGCTTATTCTGACTCTGCAGTACAGCCAAGGTACCCTTCCTTGGTCTGTCCTCTTCTGCCCAGGCTATCCTTTTGGATAGCTCCAGTCTTCTCAGGGCTCCTCTTATTTGGGTGCAGTAAAAGACTGTTGTTCTGATGTAGGCTGGCTACCTTTATACCTGAGTGTATTGACGTCGGTTTGAGCGTCCGCTAGCCTGGGAGCTGGAAAGAATTTTCTCTGGTAGTCAGGCCGACAGGGCTTTCAGAGCATGAAATCCCAATACTCAGGACTGCAACAGTGAATATACTTGCACATCTACATTTATGGTAAGTGTACACAACTGTACTTTTCTTTTATATCGCTTATATAGTGTATTTTACTATGTGGTGTAATACGTTGTAGATATATATATATATATATATATATATATATATATATATATATATATATATATATATATACAGGTTTAGTTATTTCTTCTCTTTGACAATGTGTTAAGATTTCACTGATAATCTTGCTGATGTTAGGTAGTGCTTTCATTTGGGCTTTGTTCCTTACCCTTCTGTTCAACGCTTGCTTACTCTTGGAGTCCTATTCCTGGTACTTTCCTGATCAGCTACTGCTGGAACACGGAATCCAAGGCCTCGGTAGAGCTCATGTTAGGTTTGCCAGTTTCTCAAATGTCCAGACAAGTGAGATTTTTACATCATACCGTCTACCAGTACAGTTTACTTTATTTCACTTTAGCACACAGTTAGTCTTACTATAGAACTGATTTTTCTATTTCATACTACATTGTTATTTTACATGTAGTTTCATTGTTTTCTGAATTAGAAAAAATGAAAACATACTGCTTCTTCTGAAGTTACAAAAATTGTAAGACATTACTTTTTTTCACTACAGATATGCTCAGATAGGGGCAGAAGCTGTACTGTGGAATGAGGTTGGAATAAGGGACAGGTGGTAAGCCTAGCCTGTGTGATTGATGTCTGCATTCATTTGTGTCTTTATGGAGGCTTCAGTGCTACAGGGCTTTACACCAAATATTTCTACAAAACTAAGGTTTCAGTCTTTGAGAACGGGAGAATGAATGTCCTTCTGCAATTGGTGGAATACTTGAGCTCATCTGTCTCTGCCCTCTCTCTCCCATCTTTTGTTCTCTTCTCTTTCCCATTCCAATTAACCTCCAAAAAGGTGACAGTGCATGGAACAAAAGGAGGTTTTCAGCCAAAAATTAAACCAAGATAAATGCTGTTTAAAAACACAATTAATAACAAAACAATGTGAAATATTTAAGCTCTTTCGTCCATACCATACTGAACTTCATCAGAAGTAAAAGATGCTTCACACTGAAACTCCACTTAATAAAAAACAATCCATTCAATTACATATTTAACTTTTCAGTATTGAAATGTTTAATTACCCAAACAATTCAATCAAAATTAAAAATCACACAGACCCCTTCTCACACATTTCCTAGTACAAAGACTTAAACTTTAAAAGCAGGTCTAAAAAGTCAGTTTCTCTTAAAATCAAAACGAAGTAAAATATTCCTTATAATTTAGTTGTACGTGATTTGAGGATAGACTGGATAGGGACATAATCATTCAAACTAGGATAATTAAAAGCATTCACTTTAAATTGCCAAAGCAGTTCCCTGTACTCCAGCCTGTTCTCCCAATCACCACCCTTTGGGTGTCTCTCTACTTGCTCTGTAATAGCAAATATTAAAGTTCATTACGTGTCTTTTCTTTTAATATGTGTTTGTAAAAAGCATCATTAGTGTTTTTAACTTTGATATTGTAAATGCCCTCATATATTCTTTTTCTGAAAGGCGTCTCTGTCTTGCATATATAGAAACAGTCACACTTTGTGCACATGGCCAAATAGACTAGTCAAATGCTTCCACAATTACCTTTTTTGAAACTTATCTTTGTTTTCATGAAATTCCCCAACATCACAGATTTCCCTTCATAAATGTATATACATTGGTTACAAAATCCAGATTTAGTTGTGTTTCTCTTTTTTCCAAAACTCAAACCCAACACTGGTTTGTTGATGATGTCCTTCAAGGATGCATCTGCAGTCCTTACAAATGGGTTGTCCTGTCGTCAGGCAACCCTTCGGTCGGCCGGATTCCAAAGTCTGGGTCTGGCCTCGGCTGATGTCGCACTTCACCCGACGTCATAGCGGCAGTTCTTCGGGTATAAAGGTATCAGCCGATGCCATTTTCCTCAGTCTTTCTTGCCGCGTGGCGCCCGAAGCAGAAGCTGTTCGCAAGTGCCGGTCGGTCAGAACCAGAGATTACTACTACCGAAGACTTCTAAAAGCTAAGTACCCGTTAGAGTCTTTCTTGCCTCAGCCGATGTCAGAAAAAGTGAATAACTGTTTAACTTGTGGGAAACAAATACCTCATAAAGATTTCCACTCTTACTGCTTACCTTGCTTAGGCCCAGACCACGATGTAGCAGCTTGTCTAGCCTGTGCTTCTTTCAACCGACGGACGCTTAGACGTCGGTCTGAATTTGCTGAAGAGTTTTTCGGCTCCACTTTTGCTTACATTATGCCGTCGGATCCTCCGACTACTCAAATTTCTAAAAAGCGCAAGGAAAAGGACAGACACCCGCGGTCCGCGGTTTCGGCCGAAACCGCGGTTAAGCCAACCGCGAGTGTCTCGGTTTTGGCTGAAACAGAGTCCACGGTTCTTCCTTCGGCCGAAAACTTGCCTCTTACCGAGGCCTCATCTAGCTTGCCTGAATCTGCTACTGAAATCCCACCTGCTCTTGCAGGTTCACAAGATTTATCTGACACTATCCCTTTGGATATATCCACCCCTGCACGTGGAGCTGCTAGGCCACCTGCATCCATGTCGATTAAGGCCTTTGCCAGGGCTAAAGCAGCAAAAACTACCAAAACTGTGCCTGCTAAGACCCCCTCTCACAGGCCTAGCTCTAGTTCACAAATGCTTAGTCTGGCAGAGGATCTCATTTCTTTGATCCGGGGATCCCAACCACATCCAGACAGGGCCTCTCACCCACCTCCAGAGAAGAGGACTAGAGTAGAGCCCCCTGAGCCAGTTTCTTCAGATGACTCCTCTGATGAATCAGATAATTCAAACCCTCCAGAGGGCCCTTTTTCTCCTTATGAGGACTCTGATGCAGAAGAGTCCATTCCTTCTGCCTCTCCGCCTGAGGAATTTTCTTTTGGGGAAACCTTGCATGCTATGAGGGAACAATTTCAATGGCAGGGCCAGGATTTTTCAGACTCTAGGAAAAGGCTTAGAACCTTTTTGCATTTGCCACAGCATAGGCCTTTAGCCATTCCTCCAGTACTTACTGTTGTGGATGATGCATTTAATGATGCTTGTACTGCTCCTGATTCTCTACCTCCGGCCCCTGCTAAGCCTGATAGGTACTACAAGGTTCCGGACACACATTATCATTTGTACAAGGCCCCTTTTGCAGATCCCAAAACTATCTCCCAGGGACCCAAGGCTGTAGCAGCTACCTCTGCCAAAAACCCCTCCCCTCTGAAAGGGAATCTAGGGCCTTAAAGAGATGGGGTAAAAAAGTTTACACTTCTGCTACTCTTTCAGCTAGGGCCTTGAACTGCCAATTCCACATGATTCAGTATCAGGAATTTATGTTAGACCAGTTAACTAAAAAACTAACCTCTGATGAACCATTAGATAAAAAATCTGTACAGGAAATGGTACATAACATTCAGCAGGTCAGTAATCATTCCTTAAAATGCGGCTATGATGCACTGGAGGCTTCCTTTAGATCAGCCATGACTGGCACAGTGATCAGAAGACATGCATGGTTAAAAGAGCAGTCCTTACCAGACCATGTTAAATCAAAGCTCCTAGATGCTCCCATGGATAAGCTCAATTTGTTTGGCTCCTGCACAGCAGGTGCTGAAGAAGGTGGAAGAGAAAGCAAAATCTGTCCAGACAGTCAAGGATTTCTTGCAGGTCCAGCCTCCAAGGTTTAGCAGGAACTGGCCTTCCAAGAATTGGTCTTTTCCAGACACCTCCAGAGCTCCGAGAGGCAGGAATAGGCGCTCAAGAGGCAGGGGTCAATCCAGAGGTGCCTACAGGGGTCGTCAGTGGCAAAATAACAACCAGTGAGGTGCAGCCACAGATCCAGCCACCACCACTTCCACAGGACAATCACAGTGACTTGGCTCTGGCACCGCCTACCAGGGAACAACTAGAAGCACCCTTGGGCGGGAAGCTAGCCTTATTTTCAGTAAACTGGCATTAGATACCTCAGATTTCTTGCAGGATCAGAGCATTATCAATCCTCAGCATTGCCCTTTGGCTTATCTACTGCGCCCAGAGTATTCACGAAATGCCTGGCATCAGTAATTGCTCATTGCAGGCTTCAGGGAATTCAAATTTACCCTTACCTGGACGACTGCCTGTTACAAGCGGACAACAAAAACAAATTAACAAAAGATTTGGAAAGGGTCATTCATCTACTACAAGCCCTGGGATACACAGTCAATATAAAAAAGTCAAGGCTGATACCATCCCAAAGGATAACCTTCTTGGATGCAGATCTGGACACATCAAAACAAATGGCATTCCTGACAGTAGAAAAACAGGAGCAACTCCCTCTCTACTTCATGGCATTAACAAAGCAGAACCAGCTAACAGCAAGAAAAGTCCTGCAAGCCCTCGGTTACATGGCATCCGGCATAATATTGGCTCCACATGCCAGACTACATATGAGAAAGTTACAGTGGTACCTAAGGAATTTATGGTCTCAGCACAAGCACAGCCTAGAAACCCAAATTCCAATAATTCCATGCCTGAAGCAAGAATTCCAATGGTGGGCTCAGGCCTGTCAATTAAACAAGGGACTGCCCTTCCACAACACTCAGCCAAGCCAGGCCATCACAACAGACGCCTCAGACCTCGGTTGGGGGGCACACATGCTGGACAAGTGCATACAAGGCTTATGGACTCAAGACCAGCTGCACCTACACATAAATCAAAAGGAAATGCTGGCAGTAAAACTGGCAATTCAGGCATTCAAACCATTTCTTCAACAGGGTCAACTGCAGATAAGGACGGACAACACCACAGTTATGTGGTACATCAACAAACAGGGAGGCACACATTCATACCCTCTACGCCGGATGGCAATGGACTTCTGGAATGTGGCCCTGAGCTTCAACATTCAGTTACAAGCAATTTTTGTGCCAGGAAAAGAAAATATACTAGCAGACATCCTAAGCAGAACTACCATGGATGCTCACGAATGGATGCTGCATCCGGACATCTTCAAAACCATTACAGGGAAATGGGGACTACCAGAAATAGACTTATTTGCATCCCCACACAACCACCAACTGAAAAACGTTCTGCACAAGGACGTACCACCCACTTGCTTGGAAAGTGGACTCCCTATCCTTCAGTTGGAAAAACCTGACAGCATATGCATTCCCACCTCTTCCTTTGATGCACAAGGTGCTATTGAAGATCAAAGAAGACCGTCCAAGGATCATCCTGATAGCTCCAGACTGGCCAAGGCAACATTGGTACCCATTACTGAGGAGTATGTCTCGAGAACAAATATGGCCTCTGCCCCTAGTTCCCCTGCTGTTAACACAGAACAACTTCAAAACCCTACATCCAAACCTGAAAACACTGCAGCTGGCTGCCTGGAACATTGCATAAGACCAAATAACCCAGATTTATCTCAAAGGGTTAAAGACATTATCTTGGAGGCTCGCAGACCCTCAACAAGAAAAAAATATTCAGCAAAATGGAAAAGATATCTCATTTGGAGTACTGCAAAAGGAGAAAATGTGTCACTGGTAAACATAGCTAACGTCCTGGAATACTTGGCAGAGCTCTTCCACAACGGCCTGTCCTATTCTTCCATTAAGATTCATGCATCAGCCATTTCAGCAGAATACAACTTGGATCCTCCAGTCTTCTCACATCCTCCGCTCAGGCAGTTTGAGAGGAATTAAAAACGTAAAACCTCCTAGGAAGCCACCATTGCCAGCATGGGACTTGAACTTTGTGCTAGAAAAGTTGACACTCCCTCCTTTCGAACCAGCAGCAACAGCAGAATTACAGTACTTATCATGGAAAACTGCTTTCCTGCTTGCAATCACTTCAGCAAGAAGGGTATCCGAGCTACAGGCATTAATGGCAGTACAGCCTTTCCTGATCTTCCATCAAGATAGAGTGTCCATGAGAACTAATCCTACTTTTATGCCAAAGGTGGTCTCCAGGGTATCTTTAAATCAAGCTATCCACCTACCTACATTCTTCCCCAACCCACAGAACAGGGGAGAAAGACTGTTGCATACCTTGGATGTACATAGACAATTACGTTACTACCTGGACAGGACCAAGAGCAATAGAAAAACTGACCAGCTACTGGTAGCATATGCAACAGGAATGGAAGGAAAAGCAATTTCAAAACAGACAATCTCTAAGTGGATAGGAAATTGCATTAGATTTTGTTATTCCTACCATGGGAAGAAAACTCCAGAAAACATCAGGCCTCACTCTACAAGGGCTACAGCCACTACCACAGCTTTCTTACGAGGAGTGGCTACCAAAGACATTTTAGAGGCTGCTACTTGGAGCTCCGTGCATACATTTGCCAAGCATTATAATTTACCTTTATACTCCAGATCCCGAGCAGGTTTTGCCACTGCTGTTTTGCAAGGGATCTTAACTACACCATAATCTTATTTCTCCTCCTCCCCAGTTTGGCTATGGTATTCTACCCATTTGTAAGGACTGCAGATGCATCCTTGAAGGACATAGTACAGTTTTGTACCTACCATAAATGTAGATGTCCGATAGGCATGCATCTGCAGTCAGGATTACCCACCCTCCTTCCCTCTGTGGTACTCCTAGGGTATTTGCCCATCTTGTAGCTAGCTGGGGAATCTATTATGGTGTATTTGTTTGAATATATGTACATACATGCTTATTTTTGTTTGCTCTCTACTATTTGGAACCATTTGCATTTATCCAAATTTAGCCTTCCTAGAGGGCACCTGGCATCTGGGGCAAGAAACACTGAGGAAAATGGCGTCGGCTGATACCTTTATACCCGAAGAACTGCAGCTATGACGTCGGGTGAAGTGCGACATCAGCCGAGGCCAGACCCAGACTTTGGAATCCGGCCGACCGAAGGGCTGCCTGACGACAGGACAACCCATTTGTAAGGACTGCAGATGCATGCCTATCGGACATCTATATTTATGGTAGGTACAAAACTGTACTTTCTTCATGTTTCACTGTTGCAGTCATCACATTTGGGTTATCTGCCTGCAGGTAGCCCTCAGTTGGCCTGAATACCAGAGTCTTGGGTCAGATGCTGTCGCTTCTTCCATGACGTCAGGTCATCAGGGGTACAAAACATGCAGCCAACGCCATTACATCAGTCTTTCTTGCCATGCGGTGCCCAAAGCAGAAGCAGTTCGCAAGTGCCGGTCGGCCGTCTCCTGAAATGTTCATTTTACAAGTTTCAGACCTGAAGTCTTCTCCCCGTTGGGGATCCTTTTTTCTTGCTGTAACCAATGTCAGAAAAAAATAATAATTGTCTTGCCTGTGGAAAGCAAATACCTCACAGAGATTTTCATTCTTACTGCATCACCTGTTTAGGCCCAGACCACGACGTCCCTCACTGTTGGTTTTGTGCTTTGTTCAACACCCGAACTGTTAGTCATAGAGCTATTTTTGTCACTAAATTCTTTCGCTCTCGATCTTCGTATTCCGAAATGGCTTTGATAAACCATCCGACTACTGATCTTCCGAAAAAACGTAAGGATAAAGACAGAGACAGACCGCATAAGTCCAAAACTGCTGACAACTCTACTGTTAAGCTAGTCGCCAGTCCGCCAGTACTCAGTGAGGTGCTTTCGCAGCCCCTGATACCCACTTCTACAGATTTGCAGGCCTCTACTGAGACCCATCCGGAGTCCGGTATGCCACGAGATGCTTCTTCGACTATGGAACCTGCGGATATCTCTACCTTGGATGGGTCCAGAACCGCTGTGCAGGCACTGGCCTTTGAGGGTGCATTCAGGCCTTCCAGTTTTCATATTAAACCGAAGACTTCATTTCAAACCAAAAATACCAAATTTTTCAGGGCGAGAGTTCACACTACGCCTAGGAAACCGACAACCAAAGTGCATTTTCAGGCCCACATGCCACAAAAACAAATGGTTAGAATGGCTGAAGACCTTATTACTTTAATTATGGAAAGTTAGCCTTTCCCCTCAAAAAGACCTAGAACTGATTTTCCTTCTGATTCTTCAGATCAGGAGTCTGATAATTCTGACCCTTCTGATTACTAGGACTTGCCCTTATCTACCTATGACGATTCTGATGCAGAAGATTCCATTCCCTCTGCTTTTCCACCAGAACATTTTTCTTTTGGTGAAACCCTACTTACCCTTAGAGAGCATTTCCACTGGGAGAGCCAGGACTATTCACGGTCCAAAAAGAGTCTCAGGGAATTTTTAAACTTGCTTCAGCACAGGTCTCTAGCTATCCATCCTCTTATGGAAATTGTAGATGGTATCTTCTTGGAATCCAGCCTTACCCCTGATTCTTTGCCTCCAGCTCCCAGGAAACCTGACAGGTACTATAGAGTACCTGACTCCCACAAATTCCTCTTTAAGAATCCTGATGCTGATCCAGAGACCATTTCCCAGGGACCTAAAGGCATTAAGGCTACTACGGCCAAAAATCCTACCCCTTCGGACAGGGATTCTAGGGCTTTAGACAGATGGGGTAAGAAGGTATACACCTCTGCTACTCTTCCCATCAGGGCTTTAAATTGCCAGTTTCATATGTTAAAGTATCAGCAACATATTATGGAACTAATTAAACAGAAAATTATATTGATTCCTGATTGTGCAGAACATAAAGATTTGCAAGAGTCAATGCATTCTGCTAACCAAGTTGGTAAACATACTTTGCAGTGTGGTTTTGATGCCTTAGAAGCATCTTGCAGGGCTGCTGTTACTGGGTCTGTTCTTAGAAGACATGGTTGGCTTAACGAACAAACCTTGCCAGACCATGTCAAATCAAAACTACTAGATGCACCATTAAACCAGGAGAGTCTATTTGGCAATAAAGCAGAAGTCATCCTCAAAAGGATGGAAGAAAAAACTAAATCTATGCAAACTATTAAAGATTTCTTACAAGTGCAGCCACCTAGGTTTAGTAGGCATTGGCCTTCTAAAAACTGGTCTTTTCCAGTCCCTCCCAGACCTTCTCAGTCCAAACCCAGGGGCAGCAGACCACCAAGACTACAGTCTCAGGGTGTGCACAGATCTAAGCAATGGAGTGCTCCCACGTCCAAAACGGGGAGTAGTAAACCTCCATCCTATGGTAAAATCTCGCAGTGACTTATCCTTAACTCTTCCAAGCCTTGCCCAAGTACTTGCCCTACATGCCAAAAACTGGGAGTACATTACACAGGACAGATGGGTCTTAAACATTGTTTCCCAGGGATACAGATTCCACTTCAACTCTCTTCCAACCCTAAATGGATGGCCAGACCTCCCACCAAACCAGTGGGCAGAGGCCCAAAAGCAAGTACTTTCTCTTCTCAGTATCAAGGCTATTCAACTTGTCCCAGCAGAACAAAGGGGACAAGGCTTTTATTCCAGACTGTTTCTGGTACCCAGAAAAGAAAACTCTTGGCATCCTATCCTGGATCTGTCCATTCTCAACACCTTTCTGATGATTCCAAGATTCAAAATGCTTACTCTCCAACAGCTGCTTCCTATACTAGCCAAGGACTCCTGGCTAGCAACCCTAGACATAAAAGAAGTTTATCTGCACATCCCCATAAGGGAATCTTGCAGGAAATACCTACGTTTCAGAGCAGGCTCTGTACACTATCAGTTCTCTGCACTTCCCTTTGGCTTATCTACTGCGCCCAGGGTATTCACAAAATTCCTAGATCCAGCCATTGCATATTACAGGCATACCCATACTTGGATGATTGCCTGATTTAGGCGGACAGTCAGGAATTGCTACTACAGCACCTGGCATTTGTAAAGAGACTTCTAACTTCACTGGGGTACACCACCAACGAAAAGAAATCCCATCTAGTGCCCAGCCAACAGATTGTATTCCTGGGAGCAAGCTTGAACACAACTTCCCAGATGGCATGCCTCACCCCAGAAAAACAAATTTATTTGACAAACTACTTCAATCTACTGGCCACCAAAACCCAGCTAACTGCAAAAAGAATACTGCAAGCCCTACGGTTCATGGCCTCTTGCATTCTACTAATTCCATATGCAAGACTGCATATGAGGAAACTACATTGGTACTTAAAAAGTCTCTGGTGTCAAGATTCTTAGGACCTGGAAACCATGATTCCTGTCATTCCTTGCCTAAGGACAGAGTTCCTTTGGTGGGCAGAGAGCTGCTACCACAACAAGGCACTCCCTTTCACTCAACCCCCTACTGCCAAACCCTAACAATAGACACATCAGACTATGCATGGGGGCTCACATGGCAGGACAGTGCATTCAAGGCAAATGGAGCCCAAATCAAATGCACCTGCATATCAATCAAAAAGAAATGTTAGCTGTACAGAATGCACTGACAGCCTTCAAAGGCCTTATTCTTCTAGAACAGCTATTGGTAAAGACAGACAACACCACAGTTATGTGGTACATAAACAAGCAGAGGGGATCCCATTCCTACCCACTCTGCAGATTAGACATGGCTCTGTGGAATACAGCCTTGAGCAACCAAGTGCACCTGCAAGCTCAATTCCTGCCAGGCAAACTAAATTCACTGGCAGACGACTTAAGCAGAAATCTCATGGACCCACATGAGTGGAAACTGGAACCCAAAATATTTAAGCTTTTGAGGAACAGGTGGGGGGGGGCACCAGAGGTGGACCTCTTTGCTTCCCCTCAGAACTATCAATTGAGCAAAAATTCACCAGAACTCCCCACAGCCAAGCTTGGAAATTGGATGCCCTGTCCTTTACCTGAGAAAGCCTCTCAGTCTATGCCTTTCTCCCTCTGCCCCTCCTCTCAAAGGTTCTAGTAAAGATCAAACAGGACAAACCTGATTGCTACAGACTGGCCACACCAGCACTGGCTACCCTCTTTTGTGCAGTCTGACAGTAGTGCCACCATGGCACCTGCCTCAGACCCCTTCCCTGCTGTCCCAGCAGGAGGGCCAGATTTTGCACCCTCAGCTACAGATCCTGAACCTAGCAGCCTGGCTCATCCCTTGAACTCATCACCAGCAACCCTCAGTAAGCAGGTGCTGGATGTCATTCTTGAGGCAAGGAGGCCTAGTAGTATAAAATCCTATTCGGAAAGGTGGAAAAGATAGTGTTCCTGGAGCCAGTCTCAGGGAATGGACACAACTGTGACCAGCTTACCTCATATACTAAATTTGTTTGTGTCTTTCGGCTTTTCCCAGTTAGGGGTCGCCACAGCGGAACTCCGGTCCGCTAATGATTGGTAGTGGATTTTTACGTACCGGGTTACCAGCCCTGACGCACAACCTCACGTATGCCTCCACAGAAGACGCTGTAGCTGAGAATCGAACGGGACAACGTCTTGCTATGAGGCGACAAAGCCCTCGTATACTAAATTACTTAACAGAAATGCTGCACAAAGGCCTGTCCTTCTCTTCAATTAAGATTCATGCCTCTGCCATCTCATTTCATTATAATACTGAGCCACCCCTCTTCTCTCATCCTCTGGTCAAACAGTTCCTGAGAGGAGCCAAAAATTTAAGACCCCCCCCCCCCCCCCCCAGGAGAGCTCCCACTTCAGCCTAGGACCTTAACTTTGTATTGGAAAAGCTCACGTTTCCGCCCTTTGAACCTGCTGCTATAGCAGAGTTAAAATTCCTCTCATGGAAAACAGCTTTACTTCTAGCCATCACTTCAGCAAGAAGAGTGTCTGAATTGCAGGCCCTTATGGCTGTGGAACCCTTCATTATGTTCCATGCGGACAGGGTTTCCCTCAGGCCTAATCCATCATTTATGCCCAGGGTGGTATCTAGTGTGCTTTAAACCAATCCATTCATTTGCCAACTTTTTTCCCTAATTCCCAGAATAAAGGAGAAAGGATCCTGCACTCCCTGGATGTGCAGCGGCAGCTTAGGTTCTATCTGGACAGGACTAAGCCTCTCAGAAAGTCTGACCAGCTGATAGTCAGCTTTGCTGCAGGGGCAGAGGGCAAGGCCATTTCAAAGCAAACCATTTCTAAATGGATAGCGCACTGCATCCATTTCTGCTACAAACACCATAGGAAACCTACCCCACAGGAGATCAGAACACATTCCACTAGGGCTACATCAACCTCTACAGCATTTGTCAGGGGAGTCTCTACCAGGGACATCCTGGAAACTGCAACCTGGAGCTCTGTACACACTTTCACCAAGCATTACCACTTACCTGTCTTTTCTAAATCCAGAGCTGGATTTGCCACAGCAGTCTTACAGTGCCTGATTGCCAGCCCTAATGCTTCTTAACTACCTCCACCCATCTTCATCTTTGGGAATCAATCCAAATGTGATGACTGCGACAGTGAAACATGAAGAACATAATACAGTTGTGTACACTTACCATAAATGTAGATGTTCGAGTGTATTCACTGTTGCAGTCCTGGTTTCCCTCCTTTCAGCCACCTAACTTCTCTTTACTTCTACTTATCTTTTTTATTTGGAATATTTTATATCATTGGTATTTGCTTTTTGCTGGGGGTGTTCCATACCATGGAATTGCTTCCTATTTTGGGAGCTCCTGACATCTGAGGCAAGAAAAATTGATGTAATGGCATCGGCTGTATGTTTTATACCCCTGACGACCTGACGTCATAGAAGAAGCGACAGCATCCGATGCAGAAATCCCAAGACTCTGGTATTCAGGCCGACTGAGGGCTACCTGCAGGCAGATAACCCAAATGTGATGACTGCAACAGTGAATACACTCGAACATCTACATTTATGCTAAGTGTACACAACTGTACTGTCTTGCTCCCATTGGTATGATCTTCGGGTGGTTGTTTGAACCAGACGCTTTCATGGATTCAGATAAGTGACCCATTGGGGTACCTTCCCTTTGCTTATTCTACTTGTCTATGATTTGTTAGATGTCATCTTGAAGAGGAAATTGTGAGTGTGGCAGGCATGAATCCCTCAAAGATCTCCATTCCCAGTGCCTTTTCTGCTGACGCATAGAACACTTCAGATCTTGTTTCATCTGCCAGTCCTTCATATCCAAGACTTTCTGCTCCCATTTGTCATCATTAAATACTTTATGCTTGAGACTCAATGACTAAAGCATTTGGCCCAATCTCAGCTGGTGGATTACTCCACACTTGATGCATTGTCTGTTCCAAAGAGAAAAAAAAATCAAGAATCCTAGGCCTGATATTCACTCTGCCTAGTTAGATTTGGATGTACCTGCTGAGGTTACAGAACCCACCATGGTCCAACACTTCCTCAAATGCCATCTAGTGCAACCCAGCTGGAGGCCGTTATGGCATTCAGGGACCACATGTCCAAAGTGACTGTCACTGCAGTAGAGAAGGGAGAACACTTTCATTGTCTCGAATAATCCGGACGATATCTCTCAGATTTAGTATGGGAAGAAATTCTGGGATCAGTGATTGTGGCATGTTAGGGGTCAGAACCTCCATGCTTAGTCCAAGCAAATGTCTCACATGAAAAGCAGCTGAAGACCAGGCAAGTTCCCTCCCTCTAATTTTCTATGGAGAAGCAGAAGACTGTTCTTTGGAACTTTTCAAGGCCATTATGGCTCTCCAGCTTTATTCTTTTTCAGCTTCTCCATGCATTGCGCAAAAGATTACCATGGATTCTTTCACTGAAGATGGGGGGAGGTCCTCAGGTTCAAATGATCATTCCTTGGCATACTCCTCTCAAATTCATGTACCTAGTCAGGTGCCCTCAGATGATAACTCCCTCTACTCTGATTCCCCATGTGGAGACATCTTTTGCGGAGATCATTTTGAGTATGATGAAACAGTTTGAGTGAGAGTCTAAGCAAAGCTCTGATGTTCAGAAAAGATGCTACAGCCTTTTAGAACTGAGCACCCCCAGCCCCTTCCCTTGTCCCTTAAGTCTTGGAAGCTATTCTTGATGGTTTTGCATTCATGTCTTCCGCACGTTACTCTTAGCATACAGCCCCCTAGAGGCCCGATTCTATAAAGTTCCTGATAAACTGAAGTTTCTTTTCAAAAATTCAGTTGCTGCTCCTTCAGCCATTTCCGTACCCTCAGACAAACCATCTAAGCTTCTGCCAAATGCTAATGCCTACCCTCAGACAAGACAAGTAGGGCCATGGATTGGTAGGGGAAAAAAGGTCCATGCTCCCTCTGCCTTGGCCCTCAGAGCCATTATCAAACCCAGATGACCATGTACCTTCTGTCCATCCTTGGCAGTCTTAATAAGATCGTTATTGGCATGGTAAGGTCAAATTCTGCGTAACAGATTATGTCTTCAGTGGCTCAAGCCACTTTGGTATCTAGGTATAGCTTAAAATGCAGCTGTGATCCTGTTGAGGCCTCTTCCAGAGGCACTGTTATTGCTCAGTTATTAGGAGATATGCATGATTTAGAGACTAAGCCTTTCACCGAAGATTTCAAGACGAAACTCCTACATTCCCCTCTTGACAGGAAACTTTTGTCTGGACCACAGGCAGCTAGATTATTCAAGACATTGAAAGAGCAAGGCAGAATTATGAAGGACTGCAGAGAAATTCTTCTTACCTCTACTCCAGTACAGAGGAATTACCCTGCCAAGTCCACGTCTGTCAGAAGAGAGCATGGAGCTTCTGTGAAACACAAGAAGGCACCCGGAAAGAGCTTTCTAGACAAACCTGAACAGGACCCCAGATCTAGGAGGCCTGTGTTCACAGGTAAGTCAGGGTGACTATTTTTCCGAAGACCTAGTTTTCTTGGGATGCACACTACACACAAAAAACATGCAGGTCTTCTTACCCCAGGAGAAGATACCGAGCCTTGTCATTCTTACCTCTCCGTACCTGCTCCGCCTGGCAGATTCTCAGACACTACATTACATGGCAGCAGCCATCTCAGTGCTACCACTAACCAGGCTGCGTGTGAGAAAAACACAGTGCTACTTGAAAAATGTATGGTGTCAACACACTCATCCCTTGGACACACAAATCCTTCTCATTCCATGACTAAAGAGAGAGATCCTTTGGTGGATGTTGTAATAAATATGCATTTAGACATGTATACTTCTGTTTAGTAGAATATGTGTGTAGTAAAAATAACCATGCATGTACATTTCGGTTTGCTAGAATATTTGTAGGAAAATGTAGTCAGATGCATGTACATTTATGTTCGCTAGCATGTGCACATTAAAGGGCTAAACTGCTCTTAGCTGAGAAGCAAGGAAAAAAATGGCATCCAAACTGAATGTATTACTTGGTACAAACAGCAGGGAGTATGGGAAAACCGCTTCCATACGGAAACATTCACAATAGGAAAGACTCCCTAAAGTTATTCACCTTGAAACAGAACAGAATGCATTAAATCAGAAAATACCCAAGTAACAGACTGCCAATTCCAGAGTTATTAAACAATAACATACTGTTTCATACTCAGTTGCATACCGCCTACTTTGAGGCGATCTATGCCTGACATACAAAGCTATGTCAAATCCAGAATTAATGGACATGCTCCACCTCAGTAAATCTAAATCCCATAGAGCCACACGCTCGAGGGACTTGAACCTCAGCACAGAAATAAATAGAACTTGCTGGAGGGACAGGTTCATAACCCAGAGGCTCCCTTCGCTCTGGAATAGAATTCCAGTTCATGTGAGGCAGAGCACCTCACTGAATCTCTTCAAGAAAAATCTCGATAGGTGGATGGGGGATCGTAGGTTTGTCCCAGGGATTACTCCCGTGTCACTATTAGACAGAGGCACAGTAAACTAAACCTTAAAAAGGGCACAGTATACTCAAATCAAGGGGGTGGCGTAAGCCATACAGAATCGGGCTAGGCTTATAATTGCCCCAGGGCAGATAGCCTTAGGTTCATACTAGGCTAAGATCCAGATGGTACTGAATAATATACAAAGGATGTTAAAAGTGTATGATGATTGATCTGATTTCTTGTTATATCTGTATACTGCAGGTTATCATCCATGCTGTCTAAAAAGTTTAACCTGAGACATTAAAGCTGTAAATAGACAAGTTATTTTGTTAGTACTGCATATAATGTAGTGCTAAAAAGGTTATTTTAACAAGGCAACAGCACAGACATCTGCATTTAATTTTTCAGTGGCGAGCCTTGCCTGTATTCGAACACAGGGGAAGTTGTGCCTTGTATAAGGTCACCAGTAAAAGCGCAGTAACTAACATTTATGTACATGATTGAATCCTGAATAGGAGCACTTCAGTTTCCACATTTTGCAGCAGTAGAGTTTCCCAGACATCTGGATCCGGAGTGAGACTGCCATGCAGGAAGAAAGCAGTGCCATAAATTCTCCAGGTTGATAAATTCTCAGGTTTCAAATCTGCAACTGCCAGCTTCTTTTCACCAGCTTTTCAAATAACTACAGAAGTTTTCCAGCCATGTATAGAAGCAGCGTGGGCAACTGTCGTGTAGAATTGGTAAGAGATCTTGGGTATTTACATGCAGCATGGATGCCAGACAGGGTAGTAAACACGGTATTACTCTTATTGTGTAAATTTTAGACAGACTACAGAGGTTGTATAAACAGCATATTTGCAAATGTTGTTGTTGTCTTTCGGATTTTCCCGGTTAGGGGTCGCCACAGCGGAACTCCGGTCTGCTAATGTTTGGCAGTTGATTTTCACGAACGCCGAGGTGAAAGCTCGACGTTCAACCTTCAACGAAGGCACGCCCATTTACTAAAAACCTTATTAGGGCAAGTTGACAGAAATTATACCAATGGATTACTTTTGACTGGTATCTTAAACAGAAATATCTGTGGTACCACAATAAATATTTATTGTGCAAGTCATATAAAACTGCTTTCTGTGTGCAGTGTCATAAAAGTACAGTTCAGACTGTTGTTAATCATAAACAACCAGATAAGGGTCATATACTTGCATTATTTGCAAATGTTAAACAGTTATGTCCTGTCACCACATGTAAAATGTTAATTTCAGAGTTACAGCAGCAGTCAAATCAGTTATTAACAGAATCTCCTGTACATTTTGTTAGACCTTTTAGACAAAAGTGAAAAAAAGCCACTGCACAGTGCAAAACAAATAAAAACAGTGACGAGGTTCATGGTAAACTGACAGAAAAAAGTTAATAAACTTCTAAAAGACAGATAAAATGAGTTTAGAAAGTTTCGACACATATGCAAACACTTTTTCGGAAGTGCATAAGAGCTTTAGAGTCAGCAGAACAGAATACTGAAAAATATCAGTCAGCCCGTGCAAACTTACAAGACAAAATCAATCTGGTTAGTATTGTGTTAGAGAGATTCCAGGTCTTACCCAGGAGTTAACTACGCTGACAAAAAAGTAATTTACAACACACTATTCTACATTTACAAAATGGTTAATGTACACAACAGGCTCTGATGTATAAACAAATGCATTACTCAAATGCTTTTAAATTTTTATTCCCAAATGTTTTAGAATTTTCATCCAGTTAAAGCAAAATACTTAGAAATGTAAATGGTATGACTCTGTTCTCATAGCGTACACGCAGTGGCGGCCTCTCATAGCTTAGCTGTTACATAATTTCAAGATCAGCATTGCAAATAGAACAGTTCTTATGCATAAAAATCAAATGAAAGTAGTTAAAAGCAGTAAAGACAAAGTTACAAGAGTGACATGCATGTATTTTTTTCACTTAAAGTGCATCTGTTTAAAATGCACAAGAGCAAAAGGCAGACAACAGCAAATGTAAATAATGTAAATATATCTGTTGTAAGCATGTGTTAGTTATATATCTCTTGTTTTTACAATATTTTGTAATTGTATAATAACACCAAAAATAGAGACTCCAGCAAAAACAGTATTCAAAAGTAATGTTAGTAACATAAGGCTATACTGGGCAAATGAGATTACAAATAAAACTCAAGGTAATTTCTCTTGTACAGAGAAATAAAAATGTCATGTTAAAATCTTTCCTTAGACCAGAGTGCCACGGTTTAAAAAAAAAAAAAAAACAGTCAGAGAGCAAGCATATGTACAGCTCTCACAGCATAAAGCAAATATATCTTTACAAAACTATACTTCAGTAAAGTACTGCATACTACAGGGGGGAAAGGGCACTTTCTCAATTTTACGCTAACTGTGTAAGTAGCACTGCAAAAGAAACTGCAGGAAAAGTGCATAAAAAAAACATATTGGTCTGTGTTAATGATTCAGTAATTATTAAAAGACAGCCTTCCCTTTTTATTGACATCAAGTAATTAGGGTACCATCAACATGCAGGGTAGTGAAACAAAACTACCAAAAAACAGTAATACATTTTAATGTTTCAGTAAATGTTTAATTAGCAGGCTTCAGTTTAATACTAAGTTTGTAAACTGGACTGAGTGTACATTACAGCCCATGTATGTACAAATGCAAAAACATTCTGTACAAGCAAGTGCATGCTGTACAGTAAATGGTTTAATATGTAAACAGCATTCTTTAGTGTCTAAACCATATTTTCTGTCTGTGTAAATGGACAAATTTGCTGTCAAATTTTAAACTGTTCACAAAAATTGCTCCTGAGTTCATTTGTATGTGTACACATGTGGTGGTACATTTTTACAGAATGGTCTTCAAAAGGAAAAAAAAGTTGTTAAATTAAATAATTCATCCAATTCTAGTAGTAATGGTTGTTATCATTGTGCTGACTGTGTAATGTGTTTTTTGTGTGCAATAATGAAAATTATGATTTGACCAAAGAATATATAGCAATGTAGACTGTTTTGTGCGTTTTACAACAAGAAAAGGGAGAACTGTTACTTATATACCTTTAGACATATATATTTCTGTTTAGTAGAATATATGTATAGTAAAAATAACAGTGCATGTACACTTCTGTTAGCTAGTTAGATGCATGTACACTTCGGTTTGCTAGAATATATGTAAGAAAATATAGTCAATTAGATGCATTTACATTTCTGTTTGTTAGCATGTGCACACTAAATGGTTAAACTACTCTTAGCTGAGAAGCAAGGGAAAGAAATGGCATCCATACTGAATGTATTACTTGGTACAAACCGACAAGAAGCAGGTGCAAAGAGTATGAAAAAACTGCTTTCATACGGAAGCATTCACAATAGGAAAGACTCCCTAAAGTTATTCACCTTGAAACAGAACAAACTGCATTACATCAGAAAATACCGAAGTAACAGACTGCCAATTCCAGAGCTATTAAACAATAGCATACTGTTTCATGGATAAGATCCGGATGGTACAGAAGAATATATAAAGGATGCGAAAAGTGTATGATGTTGGATCTGATTTCTTGTTAGATCTGTATACTGGAGGTTATCATCCGTGCTGTCTAAAAAGTTTAACCTGAGACATTAAAACTGTAAATAGACAAGTTATTTTGTTAGTACTCCATGTAATTTAGTGCTAGAAAGGTTATTTTAACAAGGCTCCAGCAAGCATCAGCAAAGACATCTGCATTTAATGTTTCAGTGGCTAGCCTTGCCTGTATTCGAACACAGGGGGAGTATAGAATATATGTAGGAAAATATAGTCAGATGCATGTACATTTTTGTTTGCTAATGTGTACGTTAAAGGGTTAAACTGCTCTTAGCAGAGAAACAAGGAATTAAATGGCATCCATGCTGAATATATTACTTGTTACAAACCAATACGAAACAGGAGCAGGGAGCTGCTTTCATACAGAAACATTCACAATAGGAAAGACTCCCTAAAGTTATTCACCTTGAAACAGAACAGACTGCATGACATCAGAAAATACCAAAGTAAGAGAATGCAAATTAAAAAGGTATTAAACAACAACATACTGTTTCATGGACAAGATCCAGATGGTACAGAAAAATATATAAAGGACATTAAAAGAGTATGATGTTAGAACTGATTTCTTGTTAGATCTGTATACTGGAGATTATCATTCGTGCTGTCTAAAAAGCTTAACCTGAGATATTAAAGCTGTAAACTGTACAGTATTGTACATGCCGTCTGTTATATAGACAAGTTATTTTATTAGTACTGCATGTAATGTAGTGCTAAAAAGTTTATTTTAGCAAGGCACCAGCAATCAGCAGCAGCACAGACATCTGCATTGTAATTTTTCAGGTATCACAGGTGAATCTCAGTCCAGGCCTTGCCCTTCAGTATGCAGGCTGCAAATCAGGAGCTGCACACAGATTCCTCCAATGAGGCTTGGGTTGCGTGTACAAGGGGCAGTCAAGGTTGAAGGTTGCTGTTAACCCAGTCTGAAGGCAGAGCACATCAACCTGAAGGAGAGGCGAGCTCTCAATTCAGGCTCTGCAAGTCTTCTCCCATCTCTGGAAACCAGGACCTCTAAAGGTATTCACAGACAACATAAATGTCATGTGGTGCATAAACAAGCAAGAAGGAACAGGAATCTTACCAGTTGTGCTGATTGGCTTAGATTGCTTGGGACCTGACCATGAAGGCAAACATGTCCCTTCAAAGAGTATACTTCACTACACAGGACAATGTCTTGGCAGACTCCTTCATTAGGTTCATTGAAGACCCTCCACGAATGGATGCTCAACAAACAAGTCTTCCCAGAAAAAGTCCACAAGTGGGATACACCACAAATAGATGCATTCGCCTCAGAAAACAGCAGTCAGTTCCCTCTTTTTTCACAAGGACTCCTTGTCCCTAGGCTTTGAGGATGGATGCCTTAGCCTTCCAGTGTGCAGGAAGGTTTCTTTACATCTTCCCCCCCACTGCCTCTGATCCCAAAAGCTTTACTTAATATCCAAAAAGAAAAAGCACACATTTTGTTGGTGAGCCCTTTTTGGATAAGGCAGCATTGGTGAGCCCTTTTTGGATAAGGCAGCATTGGTTCCCCTCTTCTATCTCAGCCAGGGGCAGTCACCGCAGGCTACTCCACAAAATGGACTTGATCACACAACAGAAGGGTTGATTGCTTCACCACGGTCTGTCATCTCTTAACATAACCGTGTGGACGATTGGATTTTGATCCCTTCCAAGCACGAATTCTCTGAAAATGTGCTTTGGGCTCCCCAGGAGGTAAAGAAATCTACTCTTCAGAAATCCTACCTGGCCAAATGGAAGAGATTTTCAATTTGGTGTCAAGCTAAAAATGTGAACCCTGTAAAATGTGAGGTCCCTGTTGTTTTATCTCATTTGACCGTTTTTCCCATCTTAGCTGACCACATTCTTCACAGTTGTCTTCAGGCTGCTAGCTTGGAGATAGACTGAGGATTTACACTTACACGTTTCCTTATGTACTCGTACACTCATAGACTGAGGTTATACATTGGACATGTGGCTCATAGGCTAATAGGTTATAGGCTTTGGTCGCCTGGCCGGATGTCTGTGGTGAAAACCCATCTGTTTGGAATACTGCAACAGTGATCAGTAGGACATCTACTGTTGTGGTAGGTTCTTACACAACTGTACCAAAGGAAACAAAGGACCACAGGCTCATTTTAGACTTGAGCAGCATGAACTGTTTTATCCCCAAAGAAATCTTTCTGATGGTCATGATGAAGTCCATCCTTCCTTGCTTATCAGAAGGAAACTGAACTTATACTTTAGAACTCCTAAAATGTGTGTTTCTACATAAAGATAGCCAAATAGTCCAGACGGTATGTGAACTTTTAGATAAGATCTGGTATCTGTCAGTTCAGGACTCTTCTGTTTATTTTCACTTTGACCCCCAAAGACTTCACCAGATAGATGTATGCAATTGCCGCAAACTAGAGGCTACTAAAGGTAAATGTGTTCCCCTTCATGGGTAACTGGTTCCTCACTGCTTCATCCCTCAACATGCTAATTTCTTCTTAACAGTCTCTGATTGGTCTGTGTCAGTCCTTACAGGTCAGAGTGAACTTTGCAGGGTCTCAGCTATTCACTTTTATTGTCTGCAGTCTGTCCAGATTTCAGAGCTTGACTTCCCTGAGAAAGGATCCTTCCGCTTCAGCACTTGGTATCACAGTTAACTCGGACGGCATCTGCCACAGCCCATCTCTGCCTCAGACATTTGGAGTTGAAGAGAGTGGCAGTACCAGTGGTACTCTCCACAAAGTACTGTGTGAGAGTACTGCAGTCAATACTGTAAGTTCAGTGGTCCCAGATCAGACCTTTGATTCAAATGTCACAGCAAGTCAGGATATCAGAAGTGTGCAGGTCACATCTGAGATGGTGATTGCACCTCTCCGGCCTATTACACGATGATCCATTTCTTATTCCCACCCATCTAGTAATTTTAACCATAGATACCTCTTCCGTGGGGCAGCAAAGGGCACACTATCCAAACGTATGATGTCAGGCATCAGTCTTTTAGTGTTGAGGACATTCTTCACATTCCAAGTTTTCCAGAGCTCACTGCCTCAATGGATAATAGAGATCCACTCCAGCAGCATGGCAGTGGTTGCTTATTACTCCTCCTCTCTTGGAGAAACATCTCCACGTTTGGCCTTTTAGAACTCTTCTTTCTATCTGTTTGGTAATCACTATCCAGAGCTCTGAAATGTACTGCAGTCATTCCGTGCATTGTCATTATTCCTGTCTCCTAGCTACTCAAATAGAATTGAAATATTTTTTGCATTGCATGAATTTGCACAGACAATTCAGATTCTATGTAGGTAGAACAAATCTGTTAGAAAAAAAATACTTAGCTGTTCATATCCTTTGCTAAAAAGAAGCATGACTGTAATGTATCCAAAGCAACCTTAGCTAAGTGGTTGACCCAAAACGTTACATTTTTCTGTGAAAAATAACCATAAGCTTTTGTCCTCTGTGCTTAGGACACAGTTTGCTAGAGCTGTGGCTGCCTATTAAGCATTTTTCCTCACTACAGCCTTGGATTAGATTTGTGCAGAAGTTGTGTAGACTTCGCTGATTATTGTCCACAAGACATATTAGCTGAATGCGATATTCATGTTTTGGCCTGGCTTTGGGACTATAGAAATTAGAAGTGTATTTCCATGAGGGAGACCACCGAGAAAAATTAACTTTAGACTCTGTCCTGCTGTTAAAAAAATGGACCTCCTCATACTAAATGTAGATGTTATATACTTAGTATAACAGTAGATGTGCATAAGCAGGTCCATTCTCACAGAATTACCCATCCTTCTTTGTCCTGCTCTTTGCTGACCTAGTCAAGAATGTTATGTTTATTTTTGTCTGTTTTGTGTGTCATACCAGAGATTGAGAGGAAGATGTCAGTTGGTGTATTATGGGTAAAGGATGGAAATAGCCTGAAGAAGTTTCAGATGCCAAGCTGTCTTAACTCCTAATGGCACTAGTCATGTTGTTGTTGAGGCTGCACCTGCTCATCCAGCTGTACTGTCACGGTAATTCCATGACTTTTGTTTGCCCTCTACATATAACTTTTTTTTTTTTTGTTACAGATGTTTACTGCATATGTGTGGTGTACATATACATACACACACACATGTAATATGTGTGCGTAAGGCTTACATGCAACATATCAGTGATCAGCACTCTAATGTGAGATTCCTATGTTATGTCTTTGAAAAATCAAGATTGTAGCATCTTGGAGAGTTCTCCTTTCCCTGAGATACACAGAGTGATCTTGGAGTGTAAGTGATTCAGAGGGGACTTCCCACTGACAAAATGGGTTTAATTAGTTTGTGTGTGAAGTGGTTGTGTTACGTGATTACACTTAGGAATGTTCTTCATGCAAAAGTCAGATTTCACACACGCACACACACACACACTGCACTGTGCTTATTTTGCCCTAGCTTTTGACACTATTCCATTGCTGGCATTATTGAAAAATTAGACTAGCTTAATGTAAACCCATACATTGTCCTCTGGAATTGTAGATTGGCTGTCAGCAGATCCCAGGTTGTGGAAGTTGTTGGTTCCTTCTGGGATGCCACAGAAATCAGTTCTGAGCCATATCCTTTTTGTCATTTATTTTCTTCACATCCTAGACAATATCCCATGAGTATGCTTCACCAAATTTGCTGATGACTGCAAACTGGACATTGTTATCCACTGATCCACAGATACAAAACAGCTACAGCAAGGGCTGGAATATGGACATCGTGGTTTTTATAAAATGGTCTCAAACTAAATGAAAAAAGTGTAGTATATTAGTGTTTGGCAGAAAAGTAGCTTCCACCTCATATGTTATAAATGGTCCTTCTCTTTAGACAGATATGGTCATGAGACCAAGATACTTTTGTGGATGACTCTCTCTTTCAATCATCATGTTTCGACCATAGTCAGGAAATTCTTTTTTCTGGCAGAGTTAATTTTGAAGGAAGTATCTTTAAGATCCAGAGACGTCATCTTACAACTCTACTTTTCCTTTGTAAACCTGTCATTCAATACACTGCCCCCTTCTGTATGTACAAATTCAAAAATATCACTCAGCTTTAAAGGCACCAAAGATTTCTAACCAAGCAAATTAAAGATTTTAAATCAGTTGACTACCCAGATACATTGGCACAACTGTCCTTGTACTCAGTAGCCTACAGGTTGCCGAGAGGAGACTTGTGTCTCACTTTTTGAGCCATGAACAACCCAATCATAAACACCCACACTAAGTAACTAAGGGTACACCAGCAATTAAGACTTGTGGGATAGGTTCCTAACTCACTGTATTCCTAGTCTATGGAATAAGTTGCCACTACAGGTAGAGTGTTTTTCTTTGGGTACCTTTAAGGATAATCTTCCTGATGGACACAAATTTACAGCAGGATTATCATGTACAGTCCTGCTTAGTTTACAAGGTGAGCACTATTAAGTGCTTGAAAATGGTGGCAAGAACTTAAGTTTATCTGGTTATTGGCTAGGCATTTTATGCCCCCCCATGGTCTCCTGCGTAAACATAGTGTACATCACAAACCATGTAAAAGCCAAAAAGATAGCACCACAAAAGTCCACACAATGAAATTAATTACTGAATAGTAAATGCACAGCAAGTCGGGTTACGTTCAACAAAATAGCCTGTTCAGTGCCAATTTCTTCACCATTACAGAATGTCCTGTTCCACCCTTTCCAGTCATGTAACATTTAAACATCACATGTTGTAGATTAATATATAAGCCATTTCCAGTTCTGGAAGTTACATAAAACATATAGATTGATTAATCATGTTCATTTAATCCAAGTTTATGTAAGGTACCCAGATTCAAAGTCAAGAGTTTCACCTTCAGCTCTCTTTTCTCAACTGATATGAGGCTTGTTTTAATCTGCAGGCAGGAAGAGAGTCAGCATTTGAATACCTTTAGAGAGTGATTTCCAAGACTAAGATAAAGTGTATAGCCTACAGCAGACAAGAGACACTTTTCATTCAGTAGGTTGTGATAAGTTAAGTTTTTGAAGTGGCACTGAGACTGTAGTTTGCAGAATATATGCAAGTAAAAAAAAAAACGCACAAACTACCAGAGTATAAATCTAGCTTTATTGTCATTACAGACTGGGCTAGAGGACTATAAAAGCTAAAAATGCTGCATGAAAAATTTTTTTTTTTTTAATGGGATCCACTCGCACAGCTTTCTGTTGTGTAGACCTTGGTTATAAAGAGTTCTGTTTTTCTTTTTTTTTTGACTGATACTGATCTGACAGTGTTCAAATGGTACATTTTTAACTGATATTTTTCTGTTCTTCAGATACTTTCAGTTTTTGACCTGTTCCGTTATTGTGTCAGTGTCTGCAGTCAGATAGCTTCCCACCTTCATATTCATGTATTCAAAATCAACACGGATGCAGCACACTTCACTGTGCAAGGACAAAATCACCATTGATGAATGATTTAACTGTTGTCATGATGAACATAACAAGATGAAAGAAGTTTGGACAAGAAAGTGAACATTTCCTCAAGAAGAGCAAAAGAAGAAAAACATAATAAATGGAAAATATATTAAGTTATGTTAATCAATGCTATGTAGTTTTTTTCACAGCCTTGGTTTGTGGTGAAACCAGCACTCCTGAAACAACTGTTTACAATGGAGCTTGTTTTTTTTTTTTTGTTTTTTGCCCTTTTCAGTACTTCACTTATCAGTACTAATTATTTTAACTGGATCATTTATTTGCAGGATCTGAGCATGTCAAAGAATTGTTTTACTTCCTAATGTGACAGAATTGTGGTAAGACCTAAGTAAATTCAGCCATACAGATGCTTTTAATGCTTTTGTCAGAACTATTGTTTTCTGTTTTATGAACTGGTGATTTGAATTTCAGTTGAGGTGACCTGTTGTAACTGGTATGAATGTGTTAGTTTCAGTGACTTTTGTTAATTACAGGCTTATTTTTCAACCCAAGGTTTTAAATCATTTTTTTAATACTCTTCACTGTTGACTAGGTTTTTATTGCTCTTGAACAAGCTTATTTTTATGCATTTTTTGCAAGAAATGTATCTGATTTGATGCAAAGCATTTTTAACTTTCCCCTGCTTAACATTGGCAATTAAGCACTACATTTTCTTGAACTTTTATAGAGATCACAACACGATCCTTTTGTAATTTCTTGAAAAAATTACTTAAGGTGGCTAGGTTGTGGGGTATACTTTTTATTTCTAATTCTGCACAGAAAGCGCTGATAAATGCACTCTTTGCTCAGGCAGGTATATTGACAAAGCATACTGTTTGTGCATGTTTTAGTAAATAGTGTCTCCCTAACATGAAAGATTCCCAACCTCCCCCCTTTGGAAGCTAGCTATTATACTAACTTAAATGCCTAAACATGTAGGTTCTTAACTTAATTATTGTATTGTATTGTGTTTGTACATTAAAATATTGGTGGGTGTGATCAGCTTAACTAGCTGTACCGTTCCCCATTATTTAAAAAACATCAGAATGTATGTGTTCAAATAATGGCCCCTTTCTTGCGAAAAATGCTGGTTTGAGTACATTGCAGCAGTAGGATTTGTTTCATGTCATCTTCTGATATTTGTCCAGTTTTTCTATGAGCCAGTTGTTGCCACATCTTGACTGTTGTAATGGCAGCTACAAAACACCATGATTTGTGGTTGTTGACATTTTTTGTTTTTAACTGGAGATACCACATCCTGAAACATTTGTTTCACTACTTGAATTATTAATGTGTACTTTTCAGTTGCTGTTGTACACTGTGTTGCCAGCTAGAAAACCTTCATTCCAAGCATGGATTTAAGATGCATAGCACAAATTTCTAGATTTGAAAGTTGCAATCTGGCATTTTGAGTTCAGACTGATTCTGTATGAGTGTTTGATCTGCCAGACCATTTATGATTTGATTGTTTTTCTTTGTACGTCTGTGTGTGGTTATGTGTGTTGGAAAGACATAGTGTGGAGAGGAATTTCCAAGTGACCTTAGTTTAAGAATGTACATTGTTTAATGATGTTGTCAATCCAATGAGTTAGTTTTCAAAACTTTGAGAGTTCAGAGCTTGGACTATGCAGCTTCAGGTATAGTGACCTGGATGCAGACAATTTAGTTGTGCAAGGAATTGTCGGCCTCTTCTGAAAAGCAGATTTGTGATTGTGAGCATACATTGGTAGATAGTAAGGCTGCTGCCATGTGTGGAGTCCCTTGTTCAAAACAAGATTTGGAATGTAGTCCAAGTCTATGTGTAATACCCACTCAAACCGTATCAGTTTCAAACAGCGAGGAACTCAACCAGTCATTGGTTAGTTGGTCCATTCTACCAGAGCATGGACTTAGAGAATTACTTGTGTTAGTTGAATGTTGGAGTCTGGGAAGTGCCAAGATTGTTGTTAGGAAAAAGATTCTGCAGTGATACAAGAAGAATATGACCTCTAGTTTACCTGTGGTGGTGATAGAATTTCATAGGGGTGAGAGGGTTAACAAAGGTGTTAGTTTGCTATGAGAGAACCCCTCCCCCCCATTCATTCTTTTTGCTACTTTTAATTTGCAACACTTGGCGTAAAAGAGCCTCCTCTAAAGTGTCAAGGACGGTAATCATGGATGGTGCTTAGGAAACTTTTTTTTATTATACCAGTAATGGTGTTGCTTAAGAGCTGTTGTTTGGCTTTATTGTTTTAGAATATTAACATAATTACTTCTTGCAAATCTGCGTTTTCTCACTTCTTATTTTGTTGCTTTGCTGGCTAGCGTAATGTTTGTGAATAAATGGAAGAGATGGATTTTTCCAGAATGATGTAAAGTCCAGATCTACACAATGCCCACCCAAACCATCTCACAATCCCAGCAGCTAGAAACTCAAAACCAGTTGTTGGTTGGTTAGTGTGTTTTAGTGAGCAAAGTGTGATTTCTCCTTTTGGAGATATTGAAAAATCATAAATTAGGTTTGGAGGGGATGGAGGATGCAGAGTGGTAAACTTTTTATCTTTAGCCATTTGAGTTTCAGGATCACATGCACGTTTATTTCTTTGTGTAACACCATACCAAATTGGGGTTCATTTGATAGGTTCCCATTTACTTAATGTTTTGTTTGTAGTCAAATTTACTTCAGTATTTACAAAGTATGATAAGAAAGGCGTTATCTATGCAAATGGTGTAAACATGGAAAACTGATGATGTTCTTCATGTTTCACTGTTGCTGTCATTACATTTAGGTCATCTGCTGGCAGGTTGCCTTCAGTCGGCCTGATTAACAAAGTCTTGGGTCCTACGTCAGATGCTGTCCCTTCTTCCATGACGTCAGGTAGTCAGTGGTATAAAACATGCAGCCGATGTCATTACATCAGTCTTTCTTGCCGTACGGTGCCCAAAGCAGAAGCAGTTCGCAAGTTCCAGGTCGGCCTACTCCTGAAATTTTCGTTTTCGAGTTTCAGAACCAAAGCCTTCAACTTAAAGCTAAGTACCCCATTGGGGAAACTTTTTCTTGCTCCTTACCGATGTCAATAATAGTTAATAATTGCATTACTTGTGGAAAGCAAATACCTCATAAAGATTTTAATTCGTACTGTATTCCTTGCCTAGGCCCTGACCACGACATACATTGCTGTTGGTTTTGTGCTTTATTTAATCAGCGCACTATCCATCGTCTGTACATTTTTGCCTCTAATTATTTCGGTTCTCGGTTTAATTATCCAGAAATGTCATCAGTTAGCCTTCCAACTACCAGAATTACAAAAAAACGCAAAGATAAAGACAGAGACAGGCCGCCGAGGTCCAAAACTGTCGACAACGCTTCTCCTAAGCCAGTCGCCAGTTCGCCGGTACTCAGTGAGGCGCTTTCACAGGCTCTGATACCCGCTGCTTCTGATTCACAGGCCTCTACTGAGACCCATTTGGAGTCCGGTATGCCACTAGATGCTTCACCTATGGAACCCGCGGATGTATCGACCTTGAATGGGTCCGGAGACGCTGTGCAGGCACCAGCTTCTGAGGGTGTATTCAGGCCTACAGACTTGCATATTAAATCAACACCGCCTTCATTACTACGGCCTAAATCTCGATCCATGTTTAAAAAACTGATGCCTAGGCCACGTGTTCAGGCCCCTGTGCCTAAAAAACAAATGATAAAAATGGCTGAAGATCTAATTTCTCTAATCGGGGGTAGTCAACCCCACTCTCTAAGAGGCCTAGGGCTGAACTTGATTATGAATCTTCTGATCAGGATTCTGTTTCTTCTGACTCTTTTAATGACCTGTATTTGTCCATACCTACTTATGCAGATTCCGATGCAGAGGACTCCATTCCCTGTGCTTCCCCTCCTGAGGACACTTCTTTTGGGGAAAGTTTACATGCTTTGAGGGAGCATTTCCACTGGGAAAGCCAGGAATTTTCTGATTCAAAAAAGTGGCTTAGGGATTTCCTGCTTCTACCTCAGCATAGGCCTTTGGCTATACCTCCTGTACTAAGACATTGTTGATGATGTGTTCTCGGAATCCAGTTTGGCCCCTGATTCCCTGCCTTCGACTCCTAGTAAACCTGACAGATACTACAGGGCTGCTGAGTCCCACAAGTTTCCTTTTCAAAAATCCTGTTTCAGATCCAGAAACCATTTCTTAGGGGCCTAAGGGCATTAAGGCTTCTACTGCTAAAAATCCTACCCCTTCTGATAGAGATTCCAGGACGCTGAATAGATGGGGTAAAAAGGTTTATACTTCTGTGACCTTGGCAGTCAGAGCATTAAACTGCCAATTTCATATGTTAAAATATCAACAGCATATTATTGGACTGCCTAAACAGAAAATGATGTTGATTCCTGACTGTGTGGAAAATAAAGGTTTACAGGATTTAATGCATTCTGCTGAACAAGTTGGAAAACATGCTTTGCAATGTGGTTTTGATTCTTTAGAGGCCTCCTGCAGGGCTGCTGTTACTGGGTCTGTGCTTAAAAGGCATGCTTGGCTTAAGGAGCAATCTTTGCCTGATCATGTTAAAGCTAAATTGTTGGATGCTCCTTTAAATCAGGACCGCCTGTTTGGCAATAAGGGTGAATAAGTTCTAAAAAAGATGGAAGATAAAGCTAAATCTATGCAAACTGTTAAAGATTTCTTACAAGTGCAACGTCCAAGATTTAGTAGGCATTGGCCTACTTAAGAATTGGTCCTTTCCAGCCCCTTCCAGATCCTCTCAAGCCAAACCCTGACACAGCAAAAACCCCAGGTTTCAGTCCCAGGGTACTCTCAGAGCTAAGCAGTGGGGGGCCTCCACATCCAAATCTAGAAATAACAAGACCCCCCCCCTACAGTAAACAGTTTCAATGACTTCCTTTTAAAATTACCAAGCACTTATCTTTCAACCGTCCCTTTGGGGGGAAAGATTGCTCTTCATGCAAAGAACTGGGAACTCATAACCCAGGACAAATGGGTTTTAAATAGTGTCCCTGGGATACAGGTTTCATTTCCACACATTGCCAACACCAATCGGGTGGTCAGACCTGCCCCCAAATCAGTGGGCAGAGGCTCAAAAACAAGTACTTTCTCTCTTAAGCATGGGGGCTATTCAACTGGTGCCAGAAGAAGAAAAGAGACAAGGTTTCTATTCAAGGCTTTTCCTGGTACCCAGAAAAGTCAAATCATGGCATCCAATCCTGGACCTGTCTACTCTAAACACCTTTCTGAAGATTCCAAAATTCAAGATGCTGACTCTTCACCAGTTACTTCCTATGCTAGGCAAAGACGCCTGGTTGGCATCTCTAGATTTAAAAGTAGCATACTTGCACATCCCAATCAGGGAATCTTGCAGAAGTTACCTATGCTTCAAAGCAGGCTACTTGCATTATCAGTTCTCTGCACTGCCCTTTCGTTTGTCTACTGCGCCCAGGGTATTCACAAAGTGATTGGCTCCAGTTATTGCATTTTGCAGGCAAAGAAATATTCAAATATATCCATACCTGGACGATTGTCTAATTTAGGCAGAAAACCAGGGCATACTTTTAAATCATCTGGCATTTGTAAAAAGGGTTCTAACTTGTCTGGGGTACACCATAAACGAAAATAAATCACAACTGGTACCCTGTCAACAGATTACATTCCTAGGTGCAATCTTGAATACAACTGCCCAGATGGCTTTCCTCATGCCAGAGAAGCACATTTATTTGGTAACTTACTTCAAACAAGTGGCCACAAAAACCCTGCTGTCTGCAAGACAAATACTGCAAGCCTTGGGATTCATGGCCTCCTGCATTCTTCTAATTCCATATGCAAGACTGCATATGAGGAAACTACAGTGGTATCTAAAAAGTCTATGAGTCAACATTGTCACAGCCTGGAAACAATGATTACTATCATACCTTGTCTATGCCTGGAGTTCCTATGGTGGGCAGAAGCCTGCCACCAAAACAAGGAATTACCATTCACACTACCCCCTGCCTCCCAAACCCTAACTACAGATGCATCAGACTATGCATGGGGGGCTCACCTGGCAGGGAATTACAATCAGGGCAAATGGAACCCAAGTCAAATGCACCTACATATCAATCAAAAAGAAATGTTAGCTGTACAGAATGCTGTGACAGCCTTCAAGGACTACATTCTTCCACGACAACTAATGATAAAGACGGACAACACCACAGTTATGTGGTACATAAACAAGCAGGGGGGGTACAAATTCCTACCCCCTCTGCAGACTAGCCATGGCATTGTGGAACACAGCCCTGAGCTACCAAGTGCATCTACAAGCTCAATTCCTGCCAGGAAAATTGAATACACTGGCAGACGGACTAAGCAGAAACCTCATGGACCCACGGATTTTCAACATGTTGGCAAACAAATGGGGGAGCCCAGACATAGATCTATTTGCCTCCCCCCAGAACTACCAGTTGGACAGGTTTTGCACAAGGACTCCCCACAAACAAGTGTGGAAAGTGGATGCTCTGTCCTTCAGCTGGAAAAATCTGTCAGTCTATGCTTTTCCCCTTCTGCCTCTGCTCTCCAAAGTTCTACTAAAAGTCAGACAGGATAAACCAAGGATGATTTTGATTGCTCCAGACTGGCCACGCCAACACTGGTACCCCCTCCTATTTAGTGTGTCGCAAATATCTCCTTGGCACCTGCCTCAGACCCCTTCCCTGCTGTCTCAGCAGGAGAACCAGATTCTGCACCCTCAGCTTCCAACATTAAACCTTGCAGCCTGGCTAATCACTTAAATTCACCCTTATCATCCCTCAGCAAACCTGTGATGGATGTCATCTTAGAGGCGAGGAGACCTAGTACTAGAAAATCTTATGCTGATAAATGGAAAAGATTCTGTGCCTGGAACCAGTCATTAGGGATGAACACAGCAGCGCCCAATTTACCTCAGATTTTGCAATAGCCTCAGCTATTTCAGCTCACTATAACACGGAACCACCCCTCTTCTGTCATCCTCTACTCAGGCAGTATCTCAGAGGGGCAGAAAAACTTGAGACCACCCAGGAGAGCTCCAATCCCTGCCTGGGACCTTAGCTTTGTTTTGGAGAAACTCACTCTACCTCCTTTCGAGCCAACTGCTACTGCAGAATTAAAATTTGTTTCTTGGAAAACAGCCTTCCTTTTAGCAATCACTTCAGCTAGAAGGATATCCGAATTACAGGCCCTTATGGCAGTGGAGCCTTTCATCATCTTTCATGCGGACAGGGTATCTCTCAGGACCAATCCATCCTTCATGCCCAAGGTGGTTTCCAGTGTGGCTCTTAATCAGTCCATTCATTTGCCAACCTTCTTTCCCAATCCACAGAACAAAGGGGAACGGATTCTGCATTCCTTGGATGTGCACAGGCAACTAAGATTCTACTTTGACAGGACTAAATCTCAAAGAAAATCTGAACAATTGCTGGTAGCATTTGCTGCAGGGGCATAGGGGAAGGCTATTTCAAAACAAGCCATTTCCAAATGGATAAACCATTGCATTCATTTCTGCTATAAGTACCATGGAAAACCTATCCCCCAGATCATCAGATCTCACTCCACCAGGGTTGCATCTACTTCTGCAGCCTTTCTCAGAGGTGTCCCTGTCAGGGATATCCTAGAAGCTGCTACCTGGAGTTCTGTGCATACTTTCACCAAGCATTATCATTTACCAATTTTCTCTAAATCCAGAGCTGGCTTTGCCACTGCTGTCTTACAGGGCCTTATAGCTGGCCCTAATGCTGTATAAACTCCTCCTCCCAACCATAGCTTTGGGAATATACCCAAATGTAATGACTGCAACAGTGAAACACGAAGAACATAGTACAGTTGTGCACTTACCATAAATGTAGATGTTCGAGTGTATTCACTGTTGCAGTCCTGGTTACCCTCCCTCCAGCCCCCTAGATCTTCTGACTATTCCTATACTTTCCTTTGCTATGCTTAAAAGCCTTTTTGGTGTATTTGCTTTTGGTTGGAGGTATACTTTTGTGTTTTTGTGTTTATTTGCTCCCCATTAGGGGGCACCTGACATCTGGGGCAAGAAAAACTGATGTAATGACGTCTGCTGCATGTTTTATACCCCTAACGACCTGACATGGAAGAAGGGACAGCATCCGACGTAGGACCCAAGACTTTGTTAATCAGGCCGACTGAGGGAAACCTGGCAGCAGATTAACCAAATGTAATGACTGCAACAGTGAATACACTTGAACATCTACATAAATGGTAAGTGTACACAACTGTACTTTTTTATATCAGCATATTGTAGAATTATCAAAAGATTGCCAGGACATGCCATTTGCTGAAGTATGGCAGAAATACAGACTGCACAGTTTTTGCGCTGTTTTCTAATGGAATTGTTTGAATTATAATGAGTGCGCTTCATATATTGTAAGTTGTACTGAATGACAAGTCAGTTCATGGGTTTTTGTTGTGATAAATAATTTAGGATCCACTGTAATGTGTTATATTATCTGTTTATTTATTTATTTATTCTGTTTACCTGGGTAGTACTGCCAACATTTAAGTGACTGTTTACCACATATAAATGTTTGTTACCTCATGGCCCAGGTAATTCCTAAAAAGGGTCGACAGAGCAGTGTACTTCATAATTACCAAATTGAAATAACTCAATAAAAATAAATACGTTCCAGCACATCAGTCATGTTGAAGTTTAGCAGTACTAGTCTAACAACTTTAATAAATGTATAAGAAAGTCCTACAATACTTAACTTTTCATTCTGCAACACCATGTCATCTTTTTCATTCTGCAACACCATGTCATCTTACTTTCTCATATTCAGATTTATACGTGCATCTCTGTAAATAAGCTATACCTCTCAGAACTGGACAAGCTGCAGGCAAATTAAATTACTTTATCTTGTAATTTTCTTAACCCTGAGAAAGCAGTAAACGCAGGCATTCAGTATGAAGAAGCAAGCTTGTCTGGCCTGCTGAAGTGAGTATTGTTCAGTTATACTTTGTAGCTTGATAGAGACACCTTCAGGCTATGTTTAGTCTAGATTTTTTTTTGTAGAAATCCCTCCTTTTTTTTTACAAATCAAAACTGATTTACAGCCATTTAAACTGCAGTGGAGTGAAATCCTCTGTGACCATTGCTAACTGATTTGTAAATGTGAGCATTTATTCTGTTTAGCAACATAAACACCGATGAGTAAAACTATGTTTTGCCATAACATCATACTATTTTGGGAATTTTTTTTTTTTTGTTGTGCAGTGTCCGTGGCATAACAAGTAGCACATTCACCTTTTGGTGGTGGAAGAGCAGAAGGCTGTGGGTTCTATTCTCTCTCCAGATGATTGGATTGCTGACATTGCAGTGCAACATTGGGCTGGGGCTGCATTATTGAGTGTGTTATCCTTCAGATGAGATGTTAAACCAAGGTCACTTTGCTTGGGTTCGTGGTTATTCAGAGGCATGTAAAATATACCACAGCACATACCAAAAAGATTATGGAAAGTTCCCTGATGACTGCCAAATTTCACATAGCAGAAATACCACTTCTGGTCTCCCCTGAAAAAAGGCCACTATCCTATGGAACTAACCTGGACAACAATGGATAAGTAAAGCATCTGTTTGCTAACCATGCAAGCCCATTGGACGCACATTTCCTTTTTCAGAAATGACCCACTGCCTGGTTAAGTGACTTGCTCAAAGTTGCACAGTAAGCGTATGGATGTGAAAAGAAGCAAACTTTGTACCCTTGACTACAAGAAGCAGCTTGTCTAGAGCTCAGCGCCTTAATCCTCTGCACTAGCTGCTAGACAGATTGTACATTCCTGTATGACTCGCACTGCCTTTGAAAGCTAAAAACAAAATCTTGAATGTCAACATTTATGTGAAAAAGAACCTAAACAAGGAAAGTGTTATTTATTTTCCATTTATTTAACCAGAATAGTCCAACTAAGCAAAGCCCATTTTTGGCAGTAGCCGGGAAAGAAAAACACCAGAAATCGGTTATACACATCATACATTTACAATAGTTTAGCATAATACATGTGTGAAACGAAAAGTGGAATTATCTAGAAAGTAGTGTGAGAAATACAATACCCAGATAACTGATGGAAGACAGAGATGCTAGTGTGGAGCAGATTACTATATAAGGAATAAAGTGAAAGTGGGGAGGGGGTAATTAGGTTCATTATCTAAATTTAGAATTAAAAATCTGTTAAAATAAGTAAATGAATACTTTTAAAACAATTCAGAGTAGTCTGTGTTTGGTTACAGGAAAGAAAATGCTCATTCCTTAATGAAACAGTTATGACCTAATGCTTCTGATTTTATTGTAATTTGTCAAAGAGCATTATTAAATTTTTAGTGGTGTAACTTTAATTTTTACATGCCTAACATTTGCCACATTTTTTTTCATTAACAGAAAGTTAATTTAACACTTTCTGTGTTTAGCCACTATTTTTGATTCTGGGTTCCATCATTCAGAATGGGATCCTCATTGTCTTGTCAGTCCACTTCAGGGACCAGAGCAAATGTAACAATCCCTGACAAAGGCCAGTGCTGTTCACTTGCATTGGAAATAGTAAGCATGTAGTTTGTAAGTCTTGTTGTGATAGACTAAATTTAAATTGATCTAGAAGAGTCTACTTTCATAGACCGATGGTGAACTTCTTATGTTCCACTATCTCACCAATGTATCATGCTTCCCCATAGCTGTTTCAGAGTATTTTTGTGTGGTATTGGTGTCCTGCACAGCTCTAGGTGTGGAGATTTTATCCCATATTGTGAGTCTGTTACGTGGACTACTTTTGACTTGGAATACAATTGTTCCCCTCTCTCCAAGCTTGTGAGACCTTGGAGATGGTGTATTTAGAAAAATGACAGCGCGCTAGAGAGCTTCCAGATGTGGGGGTGCAGAGAACAAAGCCCTCTGCAGAAAAGTATATAGGCTCATGTTTGTTTAACTCTGCTGCAGTGGTGTAACGGGCAGTAGAGTAATGCACTCTGGGATAGTAGTGCTGTAATCAGAGAGGCAGGAATTTAAAGTAGCTCCTGTGCAAGTTTGTGGAAGTCTAATTTTTTTTTTGTCATAGAATTTGTTTACTGTTGGTTTAATAAAGTTTGACTGAGTGGGCAGTGCACCATTTTTGCTCATTTGTGGACTGTATAGTTATTGAAACCACTGGCTTTGCCATACAGATGCTTATGGCACTTTTTGGTATTTTCTTTTGCAATAACTCATAAATGGGTCAGTACTATAATTTGTGACCATTATGTTTGATTGGTTGTAGGCTTTAGTAATCATTTTTGTATGTTTGTCTCTATAACAACAGTGTCAAAATTCACACTGACGTCAATGCCTGATTTACATTTCATCTGTTTTCTCTGTGTGCAGTAATTTATTCTTTCTTGCTTGTTAAGGCCTTCTGTTTGACAGCTTGGCATGTGAAATGTGAATGAAGACTTTCAGTTTTAAGGCAGGGGATGTGTTGCTCCGTGTAGTATGAATGTAAAGAAGATGAAAGTGCACTCTGGGAAAGAGACTGAAGAGATCGTACCTAGTGGTAGTCTTGTGGTATAAGCAAGTGGAGGTTGCCTGTTGGAGTATTACTCACTTTATGGAGTTTAGCAGCAGTATACTTTTGTCTCTCTCTTCTTATTGTGATCTTGTGGTGGATGCATAGTGTGAGGTTTTAGATGGTTGAGTTCATCGTCTGTTCTGCAGGGCAGAAAATGTTTGAATCCCTGAAAGGAAATTATATGCAGTTTGCTGGTGCGTGAGGGTTGTTTAACATACCTGCTTTGCCCAATTTTCTTTTCCTTGTAGTATTGCTGCAGATTTCACTTCTTCATTGACTGTCTTAGTAGTTTTCCTGTCCCTAACATAATATAGCATCTGTCTGGGTGTAGTTTTGAACCTTATGACTGTTTTCATCCTACTGTCTCTCTCTCTCTCTCTCTCTCTCTCTCTCTGTAAGATGATACTGTTGGAAATCCATTCTGTTTTTCCCAAGTTCTGTCATGACATTTTGACACACTTCATATGTTTATGCATTAAGGAGTAAAAGGGTGCAGCTATTGGAAAATTTACCTACAACTCATATTGGTGTCATGAGAGGCATCTCTCTAATTTACCCCATCATAGGTGGGCAGTTCCCTATACCTCATGCCATGGAATGACACTGTGTGCAGTGGATTAATACTGAAGTCTTTTGTGTTACTTATTTTGCAAATTATATTTCTCACCTTTGCAGTTATTTTAAGTTTTACCATATTCGCATTTTATGCTGTGATTATAGTATTTTGCAGGTCCATTGTGTAGGTTTTTTTTTTTATTTTATTTTTTTTGTATTAATTAAGTGTCTGTTAGGTGCCAGGTGGCCCTTTCATGAGGTAATATGGAAGTGTTACATGGAACTAGCTTGTATTTGAAACATGATAATTAATTTGAGGTTTTTCTGATTTACTAGGGTTATTTAAGAATGGCTAACCTGAACCACTATACTTTACTACCATCTTACATTTGATCACAGGTTATATTTATTTTTACCAGTATTCATTGGTTGCTGTGTTTAGGTTGCCAGTCCATTCTTATAGTTGTTTTCATTACTACCCTGATGAATTCTGTCACTTCTTTAAGTTCATTTGACCTCTAGTTATACTTTTCTATGGTGCCTTAGGTAGTGGCTTAAGCACTTTATGCCTGTGATATTAAGACTTATCTGCTTTTATTTGCCACTAATTTCATTTTCTGAGTACTGCATACAATCCCGCCCTTTCTTTGTTACCTTTTCAAACTGCTTGTCCACTGCTTGTACATCAGTTGATTATGACAATACCCAGATCCATTTTTTTTTGTTGTCCATCAGTGCCTGTTTTCCCAAGTCATATTTTGATCTTGATGTTAATATCTTGTGTGTGTGTGAAGCATTGTAGGCTTTTCATTAAAGCTAAATCTGTGTGTGCTTTAGGTAATTCCGATTTCATCAGGGTTAGATTTTTCTTTCTAAAGTATATCTGTATTCTTGCCAGCTTCAGTACACTCTGCTTTTCTGGTTGCTGAGAAGAAAATAAAATGCATCAAATATTAATTCAGCAGTCTTTTTTGCAAGGACAAACTGCTGACATTGTTTCATCAGACCTCCTCAAACCAAATGTATATTTCCACATTTCATTTCAGAACGTGAGACACAACACAATTTTCTAATCTCTGCTGTTAGACACACTGCAGTCTGGGTAATCCACTTGACCAACACTATTCATTGTGACTTCGGTTCAACTTCAGTTTTGTCAGTTTAATCTGTAAGCATCTTTAAGAGTAAAAACAGTAAAACATAAAAACACATCAAAAATACAGATGGTCATAAATAGCTTGTAGCAGAAAGAAAATTAATTTCATGAGTCATTGAGAACAAAACCAGAGATCTTCAGGGAGCTGTTCTATCAGGCAAAAGTGTTGCACTCCCTAAGCTGCCATTGCAGTAGAGTAGAGAGGCTTAGGGTCTGATAAACAATATAATACCTATGGTTCATCAACTATTAACTATCCCAGTTTGGCAGAATGTAATGCTGAAAGCAAACAGTGGGGAACAATTTAAACTCCTTCTGGTGAGAGAGTCCCAAGTTAGGAAGTGGTGGTGGGAGTAGGGACATATACCTAAAGAGGGAGCCATTTGCATCCACTGAAGCATGACAGAAATATGTTAATGATACATACCATTAAATATCCACAGGATTTTGCAGACCAGAGGGGAAATAGCAGAGAGTTTTTCAGGTGGTATATAGTGCTTAATGGTTTCCATCCTGGACATAGTACCAGTAGAATCCTCATAACATTCCATGGTCTCATTAGATATAAATGGTCAACTTGCTGCATTAATATTTCTTGATTCATCCAAAGTGTTCAATACAATTTCCTATCCCATTCTACTTGAAGGGCCCAAGTGATCCATTCCGTAGTTACATTAGTTCAACCAGGCAAGGCTCCGAACACAGAATGCTTTTTAGTAATATGATTAGAACTTCATCAGAAATAACTAAAACTGCAGTTTAAATAGGTTGCCAAAAGGTCATGTGACATTCAAAGAACCAGTAACTGTGAAGATGTTAATAGGTGTTGCCTCAGAAGCTCAATACATATAACAGACCTTAAAGAAAAATGACATGTAAAATATAATTAAATTAATAAATAATGAAAAAAAGATTTGCAGGTAGAAAACAAGGTTTCTTGTAAATGTAATTAAAGCATTACTCCATGAAGTTTCTGCAAGAAATCATTTTATATTCGTTGCCTCGTTTAATCCAGGATAATGGTTAGCTCGTAGCTTGATCTGCCATTTAGACTCAAACACTGTAGTCTCCACCAAAGTCTTCAGTGCTAACTGAATCCAGCAGGAAAAAGGAGAATTTTCTAAAATTTGGGCAAACAGAAGCGTGTTTAGCTAGATCATCATATTCATCTTTTTTTCCCCAACAGCTAACATATGCTCATATATTCTCAGTGACAGCCACCTGACTGTCTTTCTGATGTAAAAACTGGGACAGGACTCACAAAAGGCAGGGTATATGACACAGATGGACTCATAGTCATATCTAACATGTGACCAAATGGCCAAAACTCACTGGCTTAAAACACACAAAAGGAGAATTACAAATGTATCTGCATTGCTTACATTTTCTACATTGGAAAGTCCCAGAGATGTTATTCGGGATGTGAATATATACTTTTTTTTCAAGGAGAACTTTCAAATTAAAAGGCTTCTTGTGAGTGAGCAGCGCCTGCTAACCTAGAACTTTTGCTAGTTCAGCATTGCTCAATATGATCGTCCAATTCTCCATGATGATGATCTTAATCAGTGCCATATCTACTGATATCAGAACAATTAAGGCTTGTCTGTATTGAATTTCATAGTTTTTGGAACAAAGAGGAATGTCACTTGTGACCACTTAGGGTGTAGAAAAGTCACTAAGCAAGATTGGTCGATCCTTATGGTTTCTGAGCAATAGGATTTCTTTCTCTATATTAGTTAACTGATCTGGTTTGTACCCACGGTAAATGAAAAGTTCTTTTAACCTAAAAACTTCATCTAGGAAGGTGCAATTGTCCATAGTGAGTCTGCTCAGTCTGATGAACTGTCCCTTCAGAGCACCCCTTTTCATGTGGAAAGGGTGTTGACTGTCCCTGTGCAAGTACTGGTTTACAAAAGTTTCTTTTCTATAAAGTTTGCTGCAGGAGTTGTTAGACTTATCAAAAGAAAGGGAAATGTCTAAATAATTGACAGTGCTACGAAATCCATTCACTGTGAATTTAAGAAAATCAGTACTTTCGTTTAAATACACTACAAATGTGGAGAATTCTTCAGAGCTTCCTTTCCATAGCATAAAGAGGGTTGTCTATGTATCTTCTGTAAAAAAAAAAAAAAAAAAATGTTGGATAAGTAGTGGGACTTCAAAAACTTTTGTTCCACCATGCCATTACTAGATTGGGAAAAATATGTGCAACCCTAACCCTCATAGCAGCACCAAATGTCTGCTTGTAATGTTTGTCCAGAAAGGTGAAAAAAATTATCCAACACTAAATCGAGTAACATACAGATGGTGTTAATATTGTCTAAGGAAATTAATTTGCATAAATATTCTCTCTCAAAATCAACCCTGATGTCTAATACAAGTATATAAAGACATGACATCTAGATTTGCTAAAAAGAAATGTTCTTAGTAGTCTGTGAAACCACTCAGCAATTCTAGTAAATGCCAGGAATCACATAGATAGTATTCCGATTCCTGGACTGTCAGATTGAGGATGTGATCCAGGAAGATGGAAATGGACTCAGTTGTTTTAAAACTATCTCTTATCTTCTGGAACAGTGGATTCTGCCAGTCTTTAATCACTTTAGGTATTCAAAACAAAAACTGGTCATATTTGGAAATTCTACTTGTAGAAAGGAATAGATGTCATGGTCAAAATTACCCTGACTGAACATACGGTTCTCAGTGGCAGAGAAGCATTTATTGATTGTATCTGCAGTGACCTCTTTGTAACAGCAGGTGTTTGATAGTGAAGGATGGCCAGGTTGTAGTCCCAGCTATTCATGATGACTATCATCCTGCCCTTGTCAGCCATCACAACACGTATCTGTGGATTGTCAGATAATTTTTTAAGGGCAGACCTCTCTGTTTTGGCTAAGTTGTAATAAGTCGGTTTAAAACCAAGGTTGTTCCTCAAGTCCTCTTCAACTGAATTATTGAAAACTTGCACTGTGCTGTTCCAGGTGGGATTGTATGTAATACAATGTATGTATGTAATAATAAGGCTGTCAAGTTTATGGTTAAAATTGGGCATGTCATTCAAAAGTTCATGCCTTACAATATAACTGCCTTGTCTTCCATAGCTGACTTTTCTTTCAGGGCCCACATAGAAAAAGTAATGAAGTCAGTTTCGGACATGGAGAATTCTGCACTGTTACTAGTCACCTCACCCAATAGGCCATATGAACCTTTGTCGTAAATGTGCTTATTCCACAGTTGGAAAATGCTTTGCCAGTTGTTGCAGTACTCATCTCGTAGTACCCGTCTCATCCAAATAACACTAAATAAAATTCTCCGAATTCATTTACCTCTTCCCTCAAATCTAACACAACTGTACCTCCCTGAAAAGGTTAACAAGCTCTTAGTAAAAGCTCGGGCCACCCTACATCTCTCTGCCTTCACTTTTAAGCTCATCTAGCTGCCATCCTTCCCTTCGAAATAAAGTAAATATATCTTTTATCTGTTTCGTCTGCAGTCAAAGGGATGGAACTCTGTCCTTCTCCAGATCTCCTTTCCATAAGTCATTTGGAGGAAAAAACAAAGCTTTTACAAAATTGTTTCAGCAAATTGGAACAACCCCCATTCCCCAAACTGCACACTAAAACTAATTACTCGTAACTATGGAAAAAATCATTGAGCACTTGAGAAAAAAAAAAAAGAGTGCAGCTACATGCTGTTTTACTGTCAGCACGTTGGATGGCCATCTGACAAAATACATACATATTGAATAACAATGCCTGTGCTGTACATCTGGGTAGTTTGCCTTATTGTGAATACTTATGTAAATTTATGGTAAAAGTTTTTAAATACTCTATAGTAGTTATGTGGCTGAAAAGGGTAATACCTTCTTGTACATCCTTAAATAACATAAGCAACATAAGATCTGTTGCAAAACTGTATTGTCTGACTGCCTGCTCCCTTGGCTGTCTTATTGATTAGCATAGTTTCAGATGAGTTATAGCAGTTAATGTCACTCTAGTCAGTTATTTCTGCTATTTTTTACTTGGTCTTTCTCACAGTGATTGGGTTGTGGCTGAGAGACCTGTTTAGACCAGTCCACTTGCGTAGTGATTGGGTTGTGGCTGAGAGACCTGTGTAGATGCGTAGTTGTCAGATATGTAAATGAAAATTTTAACTCAGTTGGTTATGAACAGCCACAGACTTGGGTTAATCTTTTTTGCCTCAGTTCAAAGGTAAAAGATGGTATGCTATGCATCATAATAATTTTCACATTCCTGTTAAGCACCCAGATAAATCAGATAGGGTATGTGGTAACTCCCCTGTCCAAGGGATTTATGTCCATAAAAGCTCTTCTTAGAGTGGTGGATATAGCAGAAGACCCCATTTCAAATGTTTGTACTATTGGAAACTCACTCAAAAGAAATTATGCCAGAAAATTTGGGAAATAAGAGCCCTAAGTTATCGTTTTATCAGAGAACAGTTTTATTTTTTTTAGATTACTTCCATGCTAATTCAGTCTTAATATCCCCCATTACTTATAGCAGTTCTTCCAGCTAGATATGTTTCTAATCCTTAAACTCTAGCCTTGAAAACTTAATGTTAGTGCACTTTGAGCTGATAATTCATTTACAGCTGTTTCCATGAGCGTCTTGTTCTTGTTTATGCTCTTCTGATTACTAAGTTGCATAGCAATTAAACAAGTATACAATAGTACGCTTATCATTCTGTAACCTCTCCAGGAACTTGTCTAACCAGTGTTTCCCAATTTTGTTTTGTCTTGTTTATATAATCTATACTACTATATAACAGTAGGACTTTGATAAAGAAGTATTTTGTCATTTATATTACAATTCCTTCTTCGTGTTTTGTGCTGCTATTACTTTGTATAACTGTAGTGTTCTGATTTTAGGTGTAAAAGTACTTTGACAAGGTACACAGTCTATTGGTGGTCTGAGTATTACATTTTTTTTACATGAGTGCATTTCATCTTCTCAGTCAAGAGGAATTTCTCTCACAGGAGAGTCAAAAAATGTTTTTGCTGCCATCCATTTCAGTAGATGGGGGTGAGACCATTGCTGGCTATGCGGGATGCAAGAGCAATGTGTGCTAGAACTGCTTCACACATACTGGGGAAAGCATGCTACACTAGGCTGAGGAAGGCAGCAGCACTCTAAAATTTCTGCCATTAAGTTGAGTACCTTACTAAGCTGCTCCTTCCAACAGTCCTATAATGTTTTTTTGAACACTTAGAGATGAAGGGTTTCAATTTTGCATTTATCATGGCTTTTGTGCTACCACCTGTTTAGATTTAATGGTCATACTGTTTTTTTTTTCTTTTCTGGATGGGAGGGGTCCAAAGAAGCACATATGCATTGCTTTTGTGAGTCCTGGGAGTTGCAAATATATTTCTTTTCTGTTACTATTTGCCACCTTATTTGATGCTTGCAGTCTTGTATGATTACAGATGCCTCCTGTGGAACTGTTTAATAAAATACAAAAATGAAGGTCAGTATTTGTATTTGATGCAGCCTCTTTTCCTAAAAGACTAACATTTTGTTTGTGTGTGTGTGTGTGCGCGCGCGCGCTCTTTCTTCCTGTATGGAGTGGCATTTACATTTCAGTCTTACATTGCAGCTCCATGTACAGCTGCACTTGTCGGGTATTAGTCAAAATAAAGAGGCCTGACAATTTCAGGGTTGAATAATCGTTTACATACATTTGTTGTAGAATAAGCCATTTTGATTCCTACAGTTGTAGGTTGTTGGGTGGTGATATGCACATTATGATCTTTTATTTATAGCCTTTTAATTCTCTAAATGTATTAAAAACATGGTGTTATATTAACAGTACATGAATATGATTTACATTGTATGTATCTGTTCTTTTCATGATTAAACATTTTTGTATGTATATATTGTTTCTTTCTGGTTTTATTTTACTGAGTTAAAAAGTAAAACTTAGTGTAATGCAGCAGTTAATATGAGCATAACTTCAGCAGTAGTTTAGATCTACTTTCTGTAAATATTGTTGGTTGACCATTTTGCAAACGGCAACTACCTAGACTGATCATATTGATAAATTTCCTGTCCTGTATGTCTGTGTGATTATATATTTTCACATCTACATAGACATGCTCATATACACATCGTGTAATCTTGTGCGCTTAATTTCCTTCATATTTAGCTGGTTAACAGAGGTGTGGAGTGGGGTTTAGTATACTGATGGGCAGTGCTAAAGTATTCCAACCTACCTACTTATTTTCAGATGCTATTTGTGTGTGTTGTGGGCAAACAGACTGCATATCACAGAAAAAATGGACTGAAACCACACTTCTTCAAAGTAATAAAACTGAAGGCACCACATAAACAGAAGCATGGACATATATGCCTTTGGCACAATAAGCTAAATATCTGGCTAAATATCTTTTTTGGATAATGTTCTTGGTGTCAGGATGCAGCAGTAAAAATCTGTATTACATTCTAGAGCTGTAAAAATATCAGGTAGGTTTGTCAAAAAGGTGTACGTTCTGCTAGTAAACCAACTTCCTATGAGTACTTAACATCACTTTTGTATTTTCAGTTCTGTTTTCCCACAACTTATCCTGTGGTTCTGTTTCTCTGTGCTAATGCTGAGGATCCCACTGCTGCTGTACAGTCTCCTGTTCTGAATAGTAGAAGAGGTAGAACTGAGTCTTGGTGTTAGTGGAAGAAACCAACACAAGTAGGTCTAGCACACACAGAGCCATCCTTATTTGCTACATTAGCAAGAAACAGTGGCTTTACAGAAGTCCTGCTTGCACACATTTAATTTCTTCAAATGGATGAAGTTAAACCGACAATATAAATTATCTTGCCTTTTACAGCACAGTGGGAAAACAGATTAAATGACCAGTGCAAAAGTGGGTTATGGTAGGTTAAGGGTCAGCAGAATGGTTGTCTGCCTCAGTTTAAGTAGGTAGAGTTAATTCTCAGTCTAGATGGCAGCTGCAGACCTGGAAATTAACCTTGTCCCATTCCTCTACACACCACACCACCCAGCCTCTACAAACAGGCCAAATTTCTTTAGCTGGCACCTGCTTGACCACTCTTGCTAATTAAGCTGCTTTTAATTTTCTGATGTATAGTTCCTAACATACCTGATAATATGCAATTGCAAGCATACTGGTAAACTGTCCAGATTTTTTACCTCATGTATTTGGTCTGTTCCTCATAATAATTATGGTTTTCTGGCAATACAGTGAGAACTGAGGTCACTAAGTAATGACAGATATTTGAGCTTCAGACATCATAGACTGAAAATGCATTCTAATGCAAAATCTATTATTCTGTCAACTTTATATAAGCAATATTTAAAAGTTGCCCCCCCCCCCCGATTGTCATCCCTTTTACATCTCCCCTCAATTATTTTTGTTTTTTGTCTGGAATTCTTGTGCTAAAAGGTTGAGGGGTATGCTTGCAGTCTTATACTAACTTGTTATGTGACAGCAATGCATCTTCACTCCACACCCCTCATAGTATTTTATTTTATTGGTTACAGATTATCATTTCTGTAATATTTGATTCTATTGCACATTCTATCTTCATAAATTTTAAATAAAGCCAAAGTTTCATTTATGTAGCTTGCATGCTTGTGCTGATGTACTTAACTCTGTTGCAAAGAGATGCCAAAACCTCCCTGAGAACCTGCAATCTTTTTCAGTAGGTATTTGAAGGATTGATGTTTCATAGATTACAGTATAGTTTTGCAGATGTTTTAATTTTGCCCGCATTTTAATTTGGGTATTAATTTTATGTTTGCTGCTGCTGGTGACCTTTAATGCTTATGTTTAATAAAGATTACAATAAATACATTTTTGGTTTTAATTTCAAAAGGTACACATAAACAAAAGCACTGAAATACTGCTTGTGCACAGTCTTATTTTAGCAACTGAAATAGTTGTGTTTTTGTGGTAGGTGATCATCTTTAAGTGAAAAATAAATGTTCTGTGCCACTGTCCACAATTTGTTCCACGTGAACAAACATCTATCTGAAAGCATTTCCTCATCCTCCCAGTATACACAACTGGTCTAGATTTCATTTTCTATGAAGTGTCATTGTACCAGATAGCTGTGCTTGTAGAATACAGCTATGCACTTGATGATTGTGTGCTGTCATAGTGACACAGAACCTGCTGCTGACCATAGGAAGAATTTGCAGAGCAAACCACTGATACCTAGACTGGAGCTGCCTTCCCATTCCTCACCTACCAACTCTCCTATTGGTTTCACTCTCTTATTCATAGGTTTATAGGTTGGTACTAGGCTATTTGCCCTAAGGCCTATGCAAGCCTAGCCATAACAATTCCCTGGAAATTTTTTCCCACAATATTTACTTCTCTGGGCCCCTGTCTAGCAGGGTGACTGACATGATCCCCGGGGTGAATTTCCCATCTCCCATCCAACCATCAAGGTTCCTTTTGAAGAGGGCCAATGAGGTGCTCTGCTTGACATGTATGGGCAGTCTATTCCAGAGTATGGGGAGTCTCTGGGTCAGGAACCTATCCCTCCAGCATGTTTTGTTCAATGTGATAATAAGGTTTAGATTCCTGGAGCGTATGGCTCTGAGGGATTGGGATTTCTTTAAGTGGAGCATGTCCAACAGCTCAGGGTTTGACATGGCCTTGTATGTTAAGCAGAGATCGCCTCTGAGTAGACGATATGCCACAGAGTATAGCTGGAGTTTTTTTTAGACGGTCAGCATATGGCATCTGCTTTAGGCCTGTGATTCTTTTAGTGAGGTATTTCTGTGGCCTTTCCAGCTGTTGCAGATGTCTTGTGAGGTACATACCAAATGGGGCATTATACTCTATAATGGGTCTAATGAGGGATGAGTACAGTGGGACAATGACCTCCTTTTTTCTGGATGAAAAGCCCTTAGTGATGAGGTGTGCCACGTAGAAGGATTGCCTGACTATTGTGGCGATGTGGTTATCAAAAGTGAGACCACTGTCCACTTGTGTCCCTAAGTCTCTCATCACACTTTCAATGTTTAGTGTCCTGCCACCTATGTGGTAGTTCATGGGTACATGTTTTTTTCCAAAGGGGATGACTATACATTTCTTGGCATTAAGCTTGAGCCCATGGCTCTGGCACCAGGCATCTGTATCTGTAAGGCCCTTTTGTAGAATATCCACATCATTTGGGGATTCAATAATGGCTCCCAGTTTGCAGTCATCTGCAAACTTTGTTAGCCAGAGTCCCTTAATGTTGGCCTGTACTTCAGAGAAGTAGATGCCAAACAAGAGTGCTCCCAGGACTCTACCCTGAGGTACTCCATTTGTCACTTGTCTGGAGCTGGATTTGGAGTCGGCTACTTTTACAGTTTGGGTTCTGTCAGTAAGCCAGTTGGCAACCCATTGAGTGACGTAGGGATTTATGCCCAGCTTAGTAAGTTTATCTATGATTCCAGAGTGGGGGATGGTATCGAAGGCCTTGGCGAGGTCTAGATAGGCTTTGTGGACCTCCTTACCCTCGTCCACAGCTCTGGAGACCGAATCGAAGAAGTCAGTCAGATTCAGGAGACAAGATCGGTCCTTCACAAACCCAAACTGGGTGGGGTCCAGTGTCTGGAGGTTGCCAATGTCTTTGTTTATAAGTTCCATAATAATGCGTTCCATGCCCTTGCAGATCAGGTTTGTCAGACTGATGGGACGGTAGTTCCCGGGATCCAGTGTGGATCCTCCCTTGTGGAGCGGGATAACTGTAGCTGTGCGCCACTCAGTGGGCATGAAGCCTGAGGTGAGGCTATGATTAAACGACACTTAGGTGGGGTGCCAGTTAATTTTGTAGTTCATGTAGTACACAGCCTGGGATGCCATCTGGTGCCATGGATGCTGTATTCTTAGCTTTGAAGAGTGCTCTTTCTGCCTATGTGGCTAAATTACCCCTTAAGTAACCTAATACAAAAACAGCAGAAGTTAGATTTGTAGACACATGCATATAAATCATTTCCCTGCAATCACTGGTCTAGTAGACTGCCTTTTGGTCATGTTGCAGACAAGTGTACATAGTACCTGTTACCTGCAGAACACTGGCATCCACACCCATTGTAGTATCTCCATTATTTCTTTATTGTAGACCCTTTTGTGTCCTTTTTAGCAGCACCATTGGCTCAACAGATTGTATACTTATCTTTGATTGTAGAACATCAGAAGGCTATGGGTCACATCTGAAGACAAGGCACTTGTGTTCTTATTCCAGTACTAACATTGCACTTTATTGCAGCATGACTGGTGCTTCACTCTGGAGGTTCTGTCTTTCAGTTAGAATGTTAAACTGTAGGCTTATTATTCTTTTAAAGTAGTAATTCAGCTACATGTTAACTGTCCTAAGGGTGCTAGTTGTCAAAGAGTAAGTTCAGCTTTTATCAAAGTGTGCACATGTGTAAACTAGCATATCATAATTTAAAAATTTCTCTGCTGTACATGTATGTTTAGTTATAGCTTTCAGAGCCCTCACCCATGCCTTTTTAGACTTCTGACCCATGCTGATAGTAGTGCATCCCCTTTGGGTATACAGATAACTTTGCAAGGAGCATGGGTATACTAGTGGTTTCCAGTCACTCAAACTGTTCAGGTCTTCTCTTGAAAAGTTCCTTTGTTCAGTGCTAAGATGTACAGATCCTCAAAATGTACTTGCTGTCACCGGGGAATGTATTTGGACAGCCACATTCATTGCATGTTTTGCTTTAGGCTGTAGAGCAACATTAAGAATTGTTATAACTGCCAGCACTTGACTATAGTGATGAGAAAATTTACAAAACTGGCCTGAGGCCTTCATACTTATCCAGCACTTAGAAGCCATGGAAACTACTAAACAGAAGGATTAGTTAAAGGAACATCTGGAGACATCATCTAGAATTCAGACAAGCTCATGGTAAGTGACCCAGACACCGGACTTGAGGTGTCTAGTCCTGGCTCCTGTTCAAAGTCTACTATAGTAACTGCTGCTTTTATTGAAGATTCTAAAAATAGTGAGGGGATCTGACATGGTCCTGCTCATCCTCCTTGAGTAAGAAGATTATTCCTGCAGTATGTTTACCCAGTCTCAGAGGGCAGTCAAAGACTAAAGATAGAGGGCAAAAAAAGGGTCCTGAGCTTGGCGAGAAAGCGAAATCACAATTTGTATGTTTTCTATGCAAAGGTGTTTTGTGAAACTCTAAGGATGGACACAGCCTTTCCAACAATGAGAAGCTCTGGCTATCATGGGAATCAAAGTTCCATGTTTGTAATTTGCCAGTGTGAAGGGTTAGATATCTCATTTCCAAGGGGTGACAGCATTGATTAGGAAAGGTTGACGAGCTTCAAATCTCAAATTGCTTGCTGGTGGTGGTTTGTTTGTCTTTTTATAGCAGAGGGGCATTGGAGTTTACCATTTCTGTTGGTTATTGAAAAGGGAACTATATCTAACACAACCAAAATAGAGCTACCGGAATTGGTAATTTCAGACATCAGGCCTTCATTAAGATATCTGAATGATGGAAAGAGGCAGAAAGGTATAGAACAAACCCTGGGGGGCAGAGAATGGTAAATCATCCTTAGAAAAGCTTTTCTCTTCGGCCTCCACTAGAAGTAGGCACCACTCAGATAAACTATCTGGCTAACAAATGTAAAATAAGAACTTAAGCAAATTACTTGTATTTGGCATTCTTGGACTACACACAGATCACAGAACAGATATTGTCCCTGAAAGCAATTTGTCAGCTAAGAAACAACTCATTGTTTCCTAGAAGCACATCTGACGCATGTAATCTACTAAGCAAATGAGCTCATGTGGAATCTGGACTGTTGTTAAGAAGGCCTTGGTCCATTTTCAGCACATTTATGTACAGACTGGATGTCAGAACAGACCTAGTATCCCCTGATGATCGATCATCTATAGAGACCATCCACGTGGGTGAAATGGTTTCATCACTTATCCAGTCAACCAGGGTAAGGAAGCAGTGACTGTGTTTGAGGTGGAAGGTGGCAACCACCACCACCACCATGCACTTAGTAAATGTCTTGTAGCTAAGATTCAACCAAAGGAATTGTTTGAAAGTAAAGATATTGCCCTGACTGCATGTGAGACTTCATGTGCAAATAAGTATTCTGGATGACCAAACAGCACATCTAAACTCCTGTTGACAAGGAAGAGGAAGGATTGAAGTGTGACTATCCATTAGCTTTCTTTGTAGATGTAATTGGTTTATTTGCCCCTAAAAAGAAGGATATGTAATTTTGTTTTTGCCTCCCTGGTCATCACAGCTAAAGTAGATGGCTCCTATTTTGAAGAACCTTCACATCTTCACTACTGCCATGTTTGTCTTGTGAAATATCTGATAAAGGAAGAGACTGTGAGAATAAAAGGATGAATAAAGCACCTTTAACCACCATGTTGCTTACCCATAACTCATTGGTAATGTACTTCTCCTACTAACAATGCCCTGAGGAGACAGTTGCACTTGGTTGCTTTCTACCACCTTGACCATGCTGAAGACCTTGGAATTTGTTTTGTTACCTTGCTGCTCCTGCAGATGATCGTGAGATATGTTAGGACCCGGGCCTCTGCTGTCTCTTTGACCTTTTAAAGCTACACTGTCAAGGAGGATAACTTACTCCTGCAGCTGATTGCCAGATCCACACTGCCTTTGTTTATGATGCTACAATTGCGTGTTAGCCTACATACTTGGTTGCAGAAGAGACAGTGTTTGCCATACTGGATCATCAGGAATGACTGTATAGCCTTTAGCTTTCTCAATATGTCCTTCAGAAAGCACTCCCCACAAAGAACTACCCACACATCCAGATAGTTTGTTAGGCCATTCCCCGGGGGGGGGGGGGTCACGTCATCTGAGCAACTGAGAAGGCAAGAATGCTTCCCACCCCACTAGCTCAGAGAGAGAGAAGAAAAGCTTGTCATAGATGGTGCGAGGTAGGAGATATCTGAACAAGGTCAGGGTATATGATGAGATTAGCTGCAGGAAGGGATAGCCAACAATTAAGCTAGTAATGATTGCCCAACACTCAAAAGCCAGATGACAGAAGTCTGGCAACAGAGGATCCAAGAGCACATAGTGGCTATATAGCTAATAATACCTTACCATTCAATAAAACTTCCTCATCCTTTGATCAGTAAAAGGCATTGCAATGAGAATGTCTATAAACGTTCTGCTGTGTCTTCACTCAGGTTGCTCATGACATGACCTCCTGGGCCCTTGCAACATGTAGGGATACCAACAGTACCACATGCCAAGCTTTTTCCAGGTGAAGGCTATCCACTTGATTCTACTCTGTAACAACTTCCATTAACAGCCTCCCAGACCTTGCAACCACAGACTCACCAAAGCAGGGCACTCTATCAGAGAGTCCTGTGAGGGCACCATAAACAATTCATCCAGGGGAAGCTCATGGAAGTTCTTTTCTTATAAATTCTCCTCCACAATGGCTAAGCGCTGCACATAGGGTATTTTGCATGTTACGACCAAACATCAGTATGTTGTAATGAAAGTGGTGTCCACCTCGAATGATATGAAGGAACTTTATGTGTGAACCTTGGCAATGATGTAGCGGAAGGCATTTATTATGTCCAGTAGCACCATCTGGGCAATCTGTGGAAGCAGAATTGTGGCCCCATCAAGCATTACCATGTGTGGGACTTGACATACTAAATGTGCTACCTGAAGTCACTGATATCTAATATGGGATGGAAGTGTCCAATCCCCTTCAGAACTAAGAGAAAGGAATAAAATCCTGGTCTTGTTCAGCAGAGGAGACACCACCTATGGCCCTTTTGAGGATGAAAGTCTAGATCTGTCTTAACAGCTCTGTAGATAGTTTAATCTGTAAGCAGAACCTTTCTGAAACAGGGCTTAAAAACTCAGATGCATCTACCCTGGTAATATGCCCAGGATATGGTAAAAACAAAAAAGCAAGTTAGCTGCTTTGTACTTCACAAAAACAGTTTATTGTAAGCGCTTTTGTCGAGGCACATGCCCCAACTTCATCAGACAACTCAACAGCTAAGAAACTTCATTTTATACTCACATTCAAAATCATTAAACAATTAAATCATTAATTAGACCATTAGTTAAAACTACTTCATATTTTAAAGTGCCCATGCTTCCAAACTTAGAATGGCTTAGAAGCTATGGCAGCAGTATAGGAAAAAATGTTTTGACACATTATTAAAACACCTAATGAATAAACCATATTATTATAAAATCCTAACCATTACAAAAACTTTTTTGTTTGTGTTTATATTCAATCTAAATTTCGAAAAATCAAAAAAAATCATAGGCACCTCTAGCGAACCCTAACTATCCTTCTATGCATAAATTCAATATTAATTCATAAATTACATAAATAACTAAATATCTAAAAGCTATCAATAAAAATCAGATAAATTCAATAAACATCAGTTTATGTATAAACATAGCCTATACTAATCTAATAAACTTAATACAAATGTATTGAATTAAAAACTACATATGCTTAAAAATTAACATTTTATCTAGAAAGTGCTTTTAACTTCAATATACATTTTATAGAAGCATATTCATTCAACCCAGGGGGTGTATGCGCTGATGTCTGAATTTGCCACATAAGTTCACATTCCTCTAATCTTAATTCCCATGGTCCCCCTCTTAGATTAGGTTCAACTTTCTGTATTACTGTAAAAGTAAACTTATGTATTGGATTCTCGGCTATGTGCTTAGCCAGGGCATTTGTCAAAATTCCCTTTTGAATGCTATATTGGGGCTCATAAATCCTTTGCTTCAACTTTCTTTCTGTTTTGCCTATATAAAATGATGGGCAAAGTTCACATAATGCCACGTATACCACTCCCTGGGAATCAGAAGTATATTTTCCTCTTACTACATATTGTCTATCTCTAATGGTGTACTGGTTTCCTGATTTTATGTACTTACACTGCTGGCAATGTCCACATTTACCCATACTATTTCTAGATGTATGCTCATGGCTTTGTCTTTCTAAGAGGCTTTTCAAATTTGGCCCTCTTCTATATGTAAAATGTGGTCATGGCTCCAAAACTTTATTAATCCTATTTTCTTCCAGGATTATAGTTCAATTCTTCTGTATGATGTCCTTAATGTAACTAATGTCTAAGGAATATGTAATCAATAGACTAGTTGTTACATTTCTATCTGTTCTTGGTTGAGTACCCATATGTCCTGTTTCAACAGGATTTTGTACATCATCACCCCCAAGGTTACCTTGATAGCCATTCTGCACTATAGGTCTAAAATGACCCGAAGTTTTTTTTAAATTTACTTAATCTAAAATATATGTAAGGAATGGTTCTGGACACTCCCTTTTAAGAAACATGTCTTTCAAATTTGCACATTCCTATATATAATCACTATCTGCAGAAACCATTCTGGCTGCCCTTACTATTGTCCCTTTACAACAGCTTTCTTTTGGTAATACGGGTGGCAGCTTGTAAAATGTAGAAAGGCATTTGAGTAGGTGGGCTTTCTATAAATTGTTGTCTTATACCTATTGTTACTTTTATCTTTTGTTATCTGAATATCTAAGGGATTAATAGAATCCATTTCAACCTGGTATGTGAATTCTAAGAAGTTGGTAAACTCAGTTATTTTTGTAATAAATTCATCCACCATAAATGTTTGGCCCTTCCATACAAAAAACATGTTGTCTTGGTACCTTGTGTACCATACTACATTGTCCTTGTAGATGTTATTACTAAAAAGGAATTGCCTTTCCCAAAATGCCATTACTCAATTAGCAAAACTGCCCCCACAGGGTGACCCCATGGCCACCCCTGTTTTCTGCAAGTAAAGGTCTCCATTAAAATACATAAAATTATTTGATAGCACCAATTCTAGTAATGTTTCAATCACATAAATATCCAAATTACTAGCTCCTTTAAGATGTAGAAACTCCCTAACCCATTGTATTCCAAGCGTTTGTGGAATTACGGTGTCGAGATCCTTGATATCCACAGTTAGGAAGGCAAACTCATTATTATATTCTAAGCTATTAATGCCTTCTAAGAATCCCCATGGATCAGTACAAATTTGTGTTTCAGTTCTGAAAGCTTATTTTTTGCATCCTTGTTTTTATTTGTTACTGCTGTGTACTGAGAATGAAGGAGAGTATTCATTTGCTTACGCCTGGTTACTAATAGTTACTGCCATCCTTGGGCACAATTGTGCATTTTTTGAAAGCTTACTGCATCTATTTTTATTGGTTACTCTGGCTAAGGTTTCTACTTGTTTTAGGTTGCCAGGGATAGCATTAATGTGCTTTGGTGTTTTTACTATTAAGGTTTACTTTTGTCTGCTTGACTGTCTGACAGCTTTCACCACTTCATCCTATGGGGTTGTTATTTTCTGATAAACTAAGACATCTTTCTATCTTCCTTAATAACTCTCAGATATGTTCCAATACCCATTACCTACATTTCTCAATGTTTAGTAGGTAAGTGTGAACATACCGGTGTCTCATTTTTGCTTCGTTATCCTGCATCTTTATGTTAGTTTTTGTTGGTGAACGATCTGAAATGGTAACTGGGTGTGTCAAAGCTGTTAATTAAATACACCTGCTGGTGTGAGATAGGTTCTATCTATTCTGTCCAGGTTCTTGTAAAAATGTTAAAAAAAAATCTGAATCATGTTCCTGCATCGTATCTGTATAATTCTTACAGCCTGGTAAGTTAAAAAGTAGGCTAGACAAAAAGAAAGTCTGTTTAGTAGCAAGTGCTGGCAGTGAAGCAATGTATGCTTTATTTAAGCTGCAGTCTTCGAATACCCTGCATGTTGGCAGGTATCAGTTTGCCTTCAAAAACTCCATGTCCAGAATTTCTTTAACATTTTTACAGACATTATAGTATTAAGCTCACTGAACTCAATGAGGATCATATATATCAGAGCCTAGTACGTTGTATGAACCAATCAGTGTCCTTGCTACTTCAAAAAATAACTGGTTATGTGCACTGCTCGATGTATTATTTTGTTGATTTTATTTTACTGACACTGGATTACCAGGAAAGCCTGGCTGGGTAGGTACCCATTTTCAGCAGAGGCCCAGGGAGAAAAGCTCCAAAGTATTAGAAAAACATTTTAAGAACAATAATGTTACAGTCCTCAAAAATAGTACAAAGCATGTACAGTTTAAATAATTACTCCAAATTAGACACGATCTGAATATATTGGTTAAGAATAGATATAACTTATATGACAGTGATTTAATAGTTAGAGCCAGTTTAGAGAAATTAAAGGTAAGTTAACATAATGCAATCAAGAACTGCAATATGAAGTTGGGGAAAAACAGGCTCATAGCATATTTAGATAGAGGCCAGGGGAGGGAAACTGATTGAACTAAGGGAGTGAGTGAAGAAGGGGGAGTAAGCTGGTGTCAGATATGGACAGGTACTTTTCATGGGCACAATAGGAGCAATGTCTGCTTAAGCATCTTGCTTGGAGTTACACAGTAGGCAAATGGAAGATGTGGGAATCAAAACTAGGACTGCTGATCCAGGTCTAGTAGCACAGTCTCAAACCTATACAACAAACAGTCTCTGAAAATGCATACCTGGTACAGTGATAATGACCACACTTTTAATGTCAATGAATGTAAAATCCTGAGACTTGCAAAAACTACATAAATTATAATTACAAAATAACATCATTGAAGATCCAGGGACAGTGACTCACAACAGTGTAAACTTTAACCGGTGTACCCCCCACATATGTCATAAATTGTAAACATACATATGGATGCATTTAACTGAGTTGACTAAATTCATGTACATAATGTGGGGGGCTATGACCCCCACACCCCCCAATGTGAGGGACTGTGCCCCCCACACCCTCCCAAACTTGTTATTCCTACTCCAGGGTCACCCTACAGTGAAGAAAGGGTGTACTCCTTTGGTTTCATGTGTCGACCAAATGAGCTGTCGATCAAATAAGCTTTCAGTGTTTTGAGCTGTCAGTGTTTTGGTTTTCAGTCATATGAGCTGTCGACCATATGATGTAGACTATATATATATATATATATATATATATATATATATATATATATATATATATATATATATATATATATATATATATATAGACAGAGAGATAAAGAGAAAGACAAGGTGGGTGTGGGGTAGAAAATGTCCAAACTTCTTGAAGGCCCAGTATGTCATAAAGTTGCTATTTCAGTCTACAAGCCTACTTGGCAGTGAAAACACAGTTTCTTTTTAGACGGGTAATAAAGGCATAAAAAAAGAAAAATAAGAATATAACATATGGCAACCTTGTTTATTAATCAGGTCAGTTTCTTTGTTGGTCTGACTGTTGATCATTTGTTTTGTCAGCACAAATACTGATAGGATAACTGCAGTTTATGGGCATTGAGGACTGGCTAGGGAGATGAAGGGGGACAGAAGTACGTATTCTGATGAGTGCAGTTTATAAAAGGAGGAGGGTAACTAGTGCCGCTGTAACCAAGTTGAATCATACATCAGAGGTGGCCAATGAAGGGTGATGTGCTCTGGTACTGCACTGCACTGAATGCTCATTTGTCATTTTGATAAACCCCATCTTATAAAATGGGAGAACAGTCACTCCCAGCAAAGGATCAAAAACGAGTCTTTTCCAGTCTTGCATCACTGGCTGTTTTGTCCTCTGTGATGAACCCAGAACTCCATTTGGTGCTGAGGTGTCCTGTTTCATCTCTCAAAGTGAAAGAAGGTACAGTAAGATCTCACAGAGTAACTGAACAAAGGGTGCTGGCACAGATGGGGCATAGCCTAAGAAAACAAGTGTAAATGTTCATATTGCACTGTGAACCACAAACAAATTATAAGATAATCAGTATTTTATTAAAAATTATGGAGCTTTGTGATATAATTTTCTTCTATGATATATTTTAGAGAATGCCAGTTTTACCCTCTTTTAATTTTAATTACATATTGGGATGAAACATGTTTTGTTCACAACTGTATGGTCAGGGAACCACTCAATTGCTTAAATAAGAAATATTTTAATTGGCACAGTGCTGTATAGCATACAGTGTTATATAACTGAAGCAGCTTCCTTTCTCAACTTTGTTTATAAGTTATAAAAGGGGTGCTACATCTGAAAACTCCTGTAATGCAGTATGTATGTTTAAATAGAATGTTTCATATCCAGGGTATCTTCATTAGAGAAAACTGCCATTTACTAAATATGTTACTTCTCTATAGGCCTGAACAGTTGCGTCCGCATCCTTTCACCATCTGTCTTAAAATGACCTTCTTCTCTAAATACACCTGTATCTTGCCTAATGCTAACATATACATAACTTTAGAGGGTTTAATTTACCTTTTCAGCTGTTAAACTGAGTCAATGTCTTAGGACCCATTTCATACACCACAGAATAAAAGCGTTGTTTCAGTGCTGGCCAGGTACTAGTTCAGTAATCTGGCTGTTGTCTATGTGGTTATTATTACTATCTCTGAATGCTTATTCCAGGTTTAATTCTTTGCTAAGTATCTTGGTTTAATTTCTCCAAATGCTTAGGTTTTTACATACCTTGACAGGAATGGACTTCATTCCTAAGCCATGGCATAATTCATAGGTTCAAGAAGGTTACTAGGCTATTGGCCCTACAGCCCTTACAAGACTAGCGATGTTAATCCTGAGTTGCCTCAATTGTCCTTGGTTAGATGACATAATTCACAGAGAGAGTCTATGATAAACACCAACTACCCCTGCCATGGAGGACATAGGTGCCACCCCAGGGTGAATTTTTGGTCTTCCGTGCATTTGCCCAGGTTGTAACTGAATTGGATCAGTGAGGATCTCTGCTTCATGTGAATTGGGAGTTTATTCCATAGTAGCAACAATCTCTGGGAGATATATCTGTCTCTCCAGCATGTTCTGTTAATGTCACATGCTAGATTTAGATCCCTAGAGCGAGTGGGTCTTATGCCATTTGACTTGCAGATATGCAGCATATCCATTAGGTTAGGGTCAGAGACTGCCCTGTAGGCCATGCACAAGTCACTGCTCAGTAGCCTATATGATATAGAATGCAGTGACAGGGCTTTCAGTCTATCCATGTAAGTCATGGTTGGAAAGCCCTGTATTTTCTTGGTGAGAAAACTTTGTGGTCTCTCCAGTTACTGCAGGTGTGTGGTGAGGTACATGCAGAAGGGACCATTGCACTCTATTAATGGTCTGATGAGGGTTGAGTAGAGTTGAGTTATAACATCTTTAGACCTGGATGCAATGCCCTTACTTATGAGATGCATAGCATAGAAGGCTTTCCTTGCCACTGTAGAAACTTGGTGGTCGAAGTTCAGATTGCTATCTACATGTGTTCTCAGATCTCACACCACTGGGTTTAAACTTAGGGGGTGCTGTCATTATTGTAATTAGCAGAGAATTCTACTTTACCAATGGGGATAATAATACACTTTTCTGCATTTAGTTTTAGACCGTGACTTTGGCACCAATTATTTGATTGTGTTAACCCCTCCTGTAATATGTTAATATCATTGGGGAACTCAATTATTGCTCTCAATTTGCAGTTGTCAACAAACTTGGTAAGCCAAAGGCCATTTACTTTAGGCTGGAGAAATAGATTCCAAACAGTAAAGGGCCCAGCACAGATCCTTGTGGTATGCCACTGGTGATGGGTGTACTGGTAGGGGTGGAGTCACCAACTTTTATAGTATGTGTTATGTCATTCTGCCAATTGGCTACCCATCTAGTGACATAAGGGTTAATCCTCAGCTGGTAGAGTTTCTCAGTGATACCTGAGTGGGAGATTGTGTCAAAAGCCTTGGCTATGTCAAGAGAGGCAGTATGCGCTGTCTTACCTTCATCCATGGCTTTGATGACTTTCCTGAATAAGTCTAATAGGTTTAATTAGAATGAATTATCCTTAACAAAGCCAAGGTCACCTATGTCCTTGTTGATAAGGTCCATGGTGATTCTTTCCATGGCCTTGCAGATGAGGCTGGTTAGACTTATGAGTCTATAGTTCCCAGGGTCAGTTGATGGCCCCCCTTTGTGCAAGGGGATTACTGTTGTTCTCCACTCTGCTGGAACAAAGCCAAGCAAGGCCTTACTATGTCTAGGCAATTCTGATTCTCTATCATAGCTCAAAAAAATAATTTCCTAAGTTACGTCAATTTGCCCATCCAGTATTTCTGACAGAGTAGTTTACAGGGAATTTTCAAAGTCTGCAAACTCATTACACTCCCAAAAGTATGTTCCTAATTATCTCCTTTTTCCCCCCTCACACCTGCAATATTTTCTATCTACCTGAGGAAAAATTCTTTGTAGTCTGCTTGGGGTATAAAATAATTTCCTTTATTACTGGTGGTATTTCAACTACTGCCGTTTTCTTTCCTAGCTTCCTGTAGAATTTCTTCGAGTCATCCCTAAACTGGCTGTTTTGTATGCTTTTTATATTTTTCATTGTATCTCCTATGTTGTTCAGCATGCACAGCGATTTTTAATTTATTGTTAGATATAACTCAAGTCCTAATTTGTTTGCTATTGTATTTTTGTTTTAGTTCAGTCACGTTTCTAATAATTTTTTAGATTGATTTCCTTTTTCTGTATTCCTGTAATATTGATACTTCTTTGTTTTAACTGTTTCATATGTGTTTCTAGTCATTGCTGCCATGGTGGTGATCTATGTGCCCCTTCATTTTTTTTTTTACTAATGTTTGCTTTCTTTGTAATATCTTGTCTGTTATTAGTTTCAGTGCACAATAATGTATTATGTTAATGTCTGTTATAGCATGTGGATCTTTCTTTATAGTTCCAGTTGGTTTATTGTTCATTTTTTGACAACCCATGTCTTATCCACTTTTGGCAGCCTCTTGTCTCATACATATTATCCCATTTATCTATTTCTATAAAATCTGGCAGATTTTCTCTTCAGCTATTTTCTACTTGCTTGAGAGTTTCTTCTACTGTTTGTGTTTCCTGATGTTCATCGTGTTACCCTGCTGCAATCATCACACTTGGGTTATCCTGCCGTCAGGCGGTCCCGCAGTTGGCCCGAATTCCAAAGTCTTGGTCCGGCGTCGGTTGCTGTCGCTTCTTCCCTGACGTCAGTGCTCCAGGGGTATATTAAGAGGCATCCAATGCCATTTTCTTCAGTCTTTCTTGCCGCGCAGTGCCCGAAGTAGAAGCAGTTCGCAAGTGCCGGTCAGCTGACACCTGAGATTTTCGAATCAAATTTCAGTCCGAAGTCTTCAAAGCTAAGTACCCCGTTGGGGAACCTTTTCTTGCCTCAGTCCGATGTCAGAAAAAGTTAACAATTGCATTTCTTGTGGGAAGCAAATACCTCATAAGGACTTTCATTCTTATTGTATACCTTGCCTAGGCCCAGACCACGACGTCACTGGTTGTCGGTTTTGTGCTAGGTTCAATAAGCAAACTATAAAGCGACGCTTTGATTTTGCATGACACTACTTCGGTAGGAAATTTAATTACACTATGCCGTCGGAGCAAACGACTACCGGCGTGCATAAAAAATGCAAAGATAAAGACAGGCAGCCTAGATCCAAGCCAGACTCCGAGGCCTCGGCTGGGCTGGTCACCGGTTCTCCGGTTTTCAGTGAGGCGCCTACACAGCCCCTGACGACCGCAGAATTGGAACCCCAGACCGCTTTGGATTCTCAAGCAGAGAGTTCTAGGCCGACACAGCCATTTTCTTTAGGCCCTACCGACAACATTGCAGAAGGAGAAGCCGGTGCTGCAGAAACACCTTCGGTTACAGAAGGTGTCTTCAGACTGACTACTCTCACCATAAAATCTTATGCTAAGCTTAAGACTCCTCTAAAACCAAAAAAGACTGCACATCAGTCTCCAGTTCAAGGCCCCATGCCTAAGAAACAGATGCTTAAAATGGCTGACGATTTGATTTCTTTAATCAGGGGTTCCCAACCCCCCCCCCAGACAAAAGGCCTAGACAAGAGGAGGATTATGCCTCCTCTGATCAAGTGTCCATTTCCTCAGGCTCCTCTGAGGAACAGGATTACTCCTTTTCCCCCTTATGAAGATTCTGATGCTGAAGATTCCATTCCCTCAGCTTCTCCCCCTGAAGACTATTCCTTTGGGAAAACCTTACATACCATGAGGGAACATTTCCACTGGGAAGGTCAGGACTATTCCGACTCAAAGAAAAGGCTCCAAGAGTTTATTTTACTCCCCCAGCACAGACCACTTGCTATCCCTCCAGTTTTAGACATCGCGGATGATGTTTACTTAGAATCTAGTCTGAATCCGGATTCTCTGCCAACTGCTCCAGCCAAACCAGATAGATATTATAGAGTGCCTGACTCACACAAATTCCTTTACAAAAGCCCTGTTGCTGACCCAGAGACAATCTCCCAGGGTCCCAAAGGGGCTAAGGCTTCTGTGGCTAAAAATTCTATACCCTCTGAAAGGGACACCAGAGCACTAGATAGGTGGGGGAAGAAGGTTTACACCTCAGCTACTCTAGCTATGAGAGCACTAAATTGTCAATTCCACATGCTGAAATACCAGCAATTCCTAATGTCTCAAATAAAACAAAAGATGAGCACGTACCCTCAACAGTCTGAATTCAAAGAAATGCAGGATCTGATGCATGCAGCTGAACAGGTGGGCAAACATACTTTACAATGTGGATTTGATTCCTTGGAAGCTTCCTGTAGAGCAGCTGTTACTGGGTCTGTTATACGTAGGCATGCTTGGTTAAAGAAACAAACTCTGCCTGATCATGTTAAAGCAAAGTTACTAGATGCACCCTTACAACAGGATGTCTTATTTGGGGTTAAAGCAGAAGAGGTTTTAAAGAAAATGGAGGATAAGGCAAAATCTATGCAGATGGTCAAAGATTTCTTACAGGTACAACCCCCAAGTTTCAGTAGAAATTGGCCAGCAATAATTGGTCCTTTCCAGCTTCTGACAGACCACAGAGGGGTAAATACAGATGCCCAAGGGGCAGAGGACAAGCACAAATCCCTTACAAACCTCGCCAATGAGGCACTGCAACACAGAAGGGAGGAGAAGACAGGTCCCAAACTACCAGAAGACAAACACAGTGACTTAAACCTCAAATTGGCAAGCAAAAATCTCTTGGCAGCTCTCTTGGGAGGAAAATTAGCATTTTTTATAGACAACTGGCGCATCGTCACAAAGGACAAATGGGTCCTAGACATTATCTCACAAGGATACAGATTCCATTTCCACACCTTGCCAAGGATAAAAGGAATGCCAAACTTGCCACAAAATCAATGGGCAGAGGCACAAAAACAAATTACAGCTCTCATGGACATGAGAGCCATTCAACTGGTACCTACACAGGAGCAAGGCCAATAATTTTACTCAAGGCTCTTTCTAGTCCCCAGAAAGGACAATGCTTGGAGACTCATTCTGGACCTTTCAATTCTAAACACCTTCTTGCAAGTACCCAAATTCAAGATGCTAACACTACAGCAGCTTCTTCCCATGTTGGGCAAGAAAGCTTGGCTAGTAACGTTGGACCTCAAGGAGGCATACCTGCATGTCCCTATCAGACAAAATTGCAGAAGATACCTCCATTTCATTGCAGGTTCAACCCATTACCAATTCTCTGCACTGCCCTTTGGCTTATCTACTGCACCCAGGGTCTTCACAAAATGCCTGACACCATTAATTGCATACTGCAGACAAAGAGGAATTCAAATATACCCATACCTGGACAACTGCCTCATCCAAGCAGAAAGCAAGGACATTCTCTTTCAACATCTGGCTTTTGTAAAACACCTTCTAATTTGCCTAGGGTACACAGTAAACAAAAAGAAATCAAAACTAGTGCCCTCACAAAATATGACATTCCTGGGTGCCAGCTTGAATACAACGGCCCAGATGGCTTATCTGACGCCAGACAAACAACTACAACTAACTCAATACTTCAAAATAATGGCAACAAAGACCCAACTCCCTGCAAGAAAAATTCTGCAGGCCTTGGGCTTCATGGCATCTTGCATACTACTAATACCATTTGCAAAACTGCATATGAGGAAATTACAATGGTACCTGAAAAGCGTATGGACTCAACACAGCCACAGCTTGGAAACAATGATACCTCTCATTCCCTGCCTTCAACAGGAGTTTCTATGGTGGTCACAGGCATGTCACCTCAACAAGGGTCAGCCTTTCACCTTACCCCCAGCCAGGCAAACTATGACAACAGATGCATCGGACTATGCCTGGGGGGGTGCACATGGCAGGACGGTGCGTTCAAGGCATATGGACTGCAGATCAAAGGAATCTGCACATCAATCAAAAAGAAATGCTAGCTGTACAGAATGCTCTGACAGCCTTCAAAGACCTCTTACATCCAAGGCAGCTTATAATAAGGACAGACAACACCACAGTAATGTGGTACATAAACAAACAAGGGGGTACACACCCCTACCCTCTATGCAGGCAAGCAATGACCTTGTGGACTAGAGCACTGGCTTACCAAGTTCAATTACAAGCTCAATTCCTGCCAGGGAAAAAGAACACATTGGCAGATGACCTAAGCAGAAACATCATGGATCCCCACGAGTGGAAACTGGATCCACAAGTATTTGCAATGATAACTCAAAAATGGGGGCGCCCAGACATAGACCTGTTTGCCAACCCCCAAAACTTTCAGCTTTAAAAATTTTGCACAAGGACATTTCACTATCAAGCTTGGAAAGTGTTAAATAAAATCAAGAATTCAATACACAGGAGGTTCAGATTCAAAAGTTTACTAGTGTACACCAGGAGGCAAAAAATGTACAAGTACAGAATTTTGTCTAACATGAAACAGGAAGCACACAATTTTATATAGGTTTAACATTCAAGCTTACTGACATGGTATGTCACAGGGCATCTACATCACTTTAGCTTACAGTCCTCTATTCATAAAAACTGCTGATGCTGTATATTTTAAAAAAGTTTTCCTCTGGTAACAATACGGCCTTGCTATCTACCTGGTCAGACATAATGTCTTTCTGTAAAGTTACTTCTTCAAGGTTTCATATCAGTTCGAATACAATAGCAGATTCAGTCTTTTAATACACATCTTTGTTCTCTGTTACACTTTCTCACCAGCTGCATGCTATCTCAGTAATACATATACAAGGCCAAATCATCCCAGCAGGAAAGAGCAGAAGATTTCATTATTTCACACATTTAATTTCCTGACCCAGCAGATAATCACTTGTGAAAAGCATAAACATTAAAACTTGCTAAGCTAGCATCTGCCAGGGTCGAAGGTCAGCTTGCTTCAAGCCACACTGCAGTTTCAAAACTACTTTACATTTAAACATGAATTAATCCTCTCTACTATATAATTAATAGAATAAAATGCATTATATACTACTTTGCTTTTAAACTAGCATTTCTCATATATTCAAATACACATTTTTCTAACATTTTCCCCCCTATTAATACTTTTTATTCTATTTTGAAGTATGCATAGTGTCATTTCATCTCCCAACTTCTTCCACTTAGGATTTTCAGCTAGGTGAGTCATTCAATCTATACTTCAGAAAAAATGTCATCTGAGATCAATTTTTCAATCTCAATATCTTGGTACAAAGTTTCAGTAACAGATACATCAATAAAATCTTTGATTAATCTTTTCATGCAAGGAATTCCACAGCAAACACACGCTCCTATTAGGAGTATACCCACACAAATGGCAATCAGAATATTCATTAGGATGGAACCCCACCCCCCAAATAGATTCTGGAAAAAGTCCGTCAGTGGGTTTGGGCCTGGTTCAGTCATGGCTGATACTTGCTGAATTACCTCTAGGTGGTTATTAATTTCATGCCTGTTATCTGGTATATACGTACAGCATTCTTCTTTGATAAGCGCGCACGTACCACCTCTCGCCGCTAGGGTGAAGTCAAGAGCCATTCGATTTTGTAGCACAACAGTTCTCATTGCATTCAATTCATCAGTCACCAGTTCTAGGGCAGAAAAAGTTGCATTACTCATTACTTCGAGAAGTTTCGACAACTTCCTCAGCTCCCAGATCGATTTGACTGCTCCGTAGGCTGGGAATATTCCTGCCCAGGTTATAACACTGTCACTCAAGTCCATATGAGTCAATTTGCTTTTGTCTTTCACGGCATTATGATCTTTCCAGCCAGCTTCCATCTTTCCGACTGGATTCACAGGTTTTTCAACTGGACCTTTGGGTTTTCGAGCTGCTTCTCTCACGTTTCGTATCTTACCCAAAGGTAATTCTGCAGTATGTCTTATTGCCGGAACCAAATAACCCAAAAAACAACTGCCGGACCAATTCTCAGGTAACCATTTATATGCCTTTTTCCCACAAATAAAATAACAGTTTTCTACTTTAGTACTAATACGCATCAGCCCTGCATGAAACATTTTCTGATCTATAACTGACAATTGTTTAAACAAAACTGGATTCTTGCGAATGTCATTCATGGTTGTTTTCAATGAGTTCAAATATGAATCATAATTAGTATTGCAAAAAGTATTGCCATTACTATTCTTAATATAACATTGGTAAGATATGGTTATATTACAATTGCTCCAGCCCACCTGGAGGGTATCATTTTTATAAAAACATACAATTCCTTTTTGTGTGACAGGTAAAAATAAAGCTATTTTGTCCTGTGATCTCACAGTTCCTGTATCGAAGAGTAAATTCTCCCAAGTCTCATTTATCGCCAAAGGGACAGCGAACATTATCAGTCCTCCATATGCTGTTGGTATAGCTGTACAAACCCAGCAATTTGAAATGTTCATAGTCTCTGCATATACACATTTCATGGCTAGGTATGTGTTAAAATTTGGATGCCAGTCTATAGACGTTTCATCACGCCTTCCCACTTTCACTTGTGTGGTTGTGTGTAGGATAAACCACAACAAGAGGAAAATTGTCACAATTACAGTCAATAAATGTACACTCAACAAAATGATTATGCCACATCTCTGTGGTTGATCTAAATTTCTATTCGCTTTGTTTTTGGCCATCTCGGTCTGGTTGTGTATCAGTCACAAAGTTTTTATCAAGTTGAAAGTTCTTTACAGGTTTGCAGTGTGTCAAATGAACCCAGGATGTCTTCTCGGCCACTCTAACTGCAGTAGGCATTGCCAACAGAACCTGGTACAGTCCCTCCCACTTTGGACTCTCCCAATTCTTCCTTTTCATCACTTTCAGCCACACAAACGTCCCAGGGGCCAAGACTGCTTCCACCGGTCTGGTCTGTTCCTTATCTGAAAAAGAGTTAAACTGCAAAACAGATTTATTTGTTAACAGTTTCCTCATATAACTAGCTAATGAACTGTCAGCCTCTTGCTCTGCAGGCATGAGATCTTTCCACTGAGGCACATAATATGCTCTGCCAAAAAACATTTCAAAGGGAGTCAAACCCTTTACATTTGGAACCGTTCTCATACTCAGCAGTGCCAAAGGCAGACAGTGTATCCAATTCTTTTGGGTTTCCTCAACTAGCTTCCTAAGCTTATTTTTGAGGGTACCATTGTACCTTTCCACCAGTCCTGCTGACTGTGGGTGGTAGGCACAATGGTTCTTTAAGGAGATACCAAAAAATCTCCCAAGTTGCTAGATTGTCTGGTTTACGAAATGAGTGCCATTGTCACTATAAATCCTTTCCGGAATGCCAAATCTAGGGATTATCTCTTTTATCAGGGCTTTCGTCACTGTTGCTGCATCCGGGTTTTTGGTTGGAAAAGCTTCTACTCATTTAGAAAACATGTCTACAATAACTAAACAAAACTTTTTCCCTTCACACTTATTCAATTCTATGAAATCCATACAAATAGTATGGAACGGATATGGTGGTATAGGAAAACTTCCTTGCTTGGTTTTAAATGCCCCTTGTGCATGATGCTTGTTACAAGTATGACAAGCTGCACAAAGTTTTTGTGTGTAATTTGTGAATCCATATGTTTGGAATATTCGGTTTACTAACTGTACCATTCCCCCTTTTGAGACATGGCACTGCCCATGGCTCAGCAAAGCTGCATATCTAAATAAATTAGACGGCAATATCGGTTTTCTCTCTTTGGAAATGTACAGTCCATTCTCAAGAATTGCACCTCGTTTTACCCATTTTTGTTTTTCTGCTTTTGTGGTAAGCGTCTGCATTGTTTTTAACATGTCTAAATCTAAAATCTCAGAGGGTTGTAATTCCTCATTCAAAAGTAAAGTTTCTGAGTCTGAGGCTGCTTGCTTTGCAGCTGCATCAGCTCGTGCATTGCCTTTTGAAATCTTATCCTGTTGTTTCGTATGAGCTACACATTTACAAATAGCTACTTCGGTAGGTAACTGAATAGATTCTAATAACTCCAAAATAAATTGCGTATGATGAATAGGTTTTCCACTAGATGTTATCATTCCTCTATTTTTCCATTGTTGCGCAAATACATGTACTGTAGAAAAAGCATACTGACTATCAGTATATATGTTTACACACTTGTTTTTTGCTAAAGTACATGCCCGCGTCAAAGCTATCAATTCTGCTGCTTGTGCAGATAAGTTATGTGGTAAGGATTGGGCTTCTAAAATTTCAGTGTCTGTAACTACTGCATATCCTACCAGATTCTTCCCTGTAGGACCCCTTCTGCATGAGCCATCCACGTAATATGTCACCTCGGCATTATCCAAGGGCATATCCATGAGATCTTGTCTAGGTAAAGCTAACTGTTCAATTTCCTGCAGGCAGCTGTGTGGTGTGCCATCCGCAGGAGTTGGAAGTAATGTTGATGGATTTAATGTCGTACATCGTTCAATTGTCATATGAGGTTGGCTCAGCAGTATAGTCATACATGAAAGATGTCTAGCAGGAGAAAGGTATGCCACTTTTTCTTGCAGTAAAATTATTGCAACTGCATGAGGCACTCTCAATTTGAGAGGGTAGAATAACACCACTGAGGCTGAAGCCTGTACTGCCATTGCAGCTGCAACTACTGCTTGTACACAGTGAGGCAAAGATTGCGCCACTGGGTCTAACTGCGATGAATAATAGGCTATGGGGCGTTGCTTATCCCCATGTTGTTACTTCAATACTGACGTCATATATCCTTGCTTGCAATCTACGGTCTGAAAGAACCATTTGTGATAATTTGGAAGTCCTAAAACTAATGAAGAAGCTATCAACTGCTTCAACCTGCAGAAAGCTGTTTCTGCTTCGGGTGTCCATTGTAAGATATCTTGTGCTGCCATTGGTGTCTTATATATCAAGTCAGTCAGTGGAGCAGATTCCAAAGCATAATTTGGTATCCAGCTCCGACAGAAATTAGTTGTACCCAAGAAAGACATAATTTCCTTCTTGGTTGCTGGTTTGGGTGCTTGCAAAATCGCTGTTTTTCTTTCCTCGTCTAATATTCTACCTTCATTGGATATTACATATCCCAAGTATCTAACTTGTTTTCTCCAAAGTTGTAACTTACTTTTGTTTACTTTGTGTCCTTGTGTTGCTAAAAATTTCAATAACGCTACAGTATCCTCCCTGCATTGTTGGTGGGTGGGGGCTGCTAGCAAGATGTCATCTACATAAAGTAGAATTTGACTACCTCCCGGTGGGGTAAACCCTGCCAGGTTGCTAGCCATTTCTTGTGCAAATATTGTTGGGCTCTCACAATATCCCTGTGGTGTCGAGTATATGTATACCTTTTACCCTGAAATGTAAATGCAAACCAATATTGACTATCAGGATGTATAGGTATCGAGAAGAAAGCATTGCTGATATCTACCACAGAGAAATACTTCTGTTGCGGTTTTAAATCGTTTAACAAGGTATGTGGGTCTGGCACCATAGGTGCTCTAGGTATTACTGTATTATTCACAGCTTGTAAATCTTGTACCATCCGCCATTCCCCGTTTGCTTTTTTAACAGGAAATAGGGGTGTATTACATGGTGAATCAGGAGATTCTACCAGTACTCCTTCTTTGAGTAATGCTGCTATTATAGGCTTAATTCCTATTTCTGCATCCTTTCTCAAAGGGTATTGTCTTTTCTGTGGTCTAAAAGCTGACTTTGGGGTAATTGTAACTGGTCCTGCTGTTCGAATAAGTCCTACATCTGACTTGCCTGTTGACCAAAGAGTTGTTGGAATTACACATAAGGCCTTTTCTTCTTCTTCTAATAAAAATGCTAATCAGCTGTCCTCACTAGATTGCAAGTGTACAGCTGGATGTGTCTGTGTCAACCAATTCAGTTTTTGTTTTTGTATCCCTTGTTCTGATAGTTCTAAATCAGTCTGTTTCTCCCATCTTATTACTTTTTCTCCTAAGTCTGCCCATTTTACACTTTTGTTCTTTGTCAAGCTGACATGTGGTAATCGATTTGATCTATATAATGCAAGGAATTCTTGAGGTAATGAACAGCTAACTACACTGTTCCCCTCAGTATCCCAGTACAAAGTACGCAATACTAGTCTAGTTGCACGATTTCTGAACAATTCTTGCTCATACTCTCTATCGGGTCCTGGTGTAGTACAGTAGTATAGAGTACAGTGTAACAAATGCTGTTGATCAGTGTCAAGGGAGGGGGCTTTACTGATGGCTATGTTCATCAGTTCCTCAGTCACTGCCCCTGGACCAGTCGTGACTAGGTCCTGGCTATACCAGTAAAAAGTTTCACCCTCCGATCGCACTACAAAGGTATCCATTTGTCTCTGTGCCTCCATACCTTGTACATTTGGAACTACTGCTATGCAAAATATCTGCATAAGGTCCCTGCCCAATAAGTTTACTGGACACTTTGCAGAAACAACTATTTTACTTCTCTGGGTCATACCTGAAACAGGATCAGTTATTGCTATATCATGAGAAAGTGGTTCCCTGTATAGCTGTCCATTTGCTGCTTTTACTAGTATATAATCAGGTGATTTGGAATGTTCTGGTAACTTGGAGGGGTGTATCAAAGTCCGTGACGCTCCTGAGTCACACAGGAATTTGACTTCCCTTCCCTCCACCAGAAGTGTAACTTCTGGTTTCGTATCTGCTAAGTAGAGCTCTAAGCTCAATAATGTTAAGTCCAAAATTTCACTTTCTTCATCCTCCATATCTACTTGCACTTCCTCTACTCCTTCTATCACATTTACATTTGTTTTCTGTTTATTAACTTTTCCTGATGATTTCTGACTTTCACATGATGTATCTTCACTATCATATAGTCAGTCCTCATCTCCCTTATCTTCTGTAATTACCTTTTTGTTTTGCTTACAATCCCTTGCTAGATGTCCCTTTTTCCCACACTTGAAGCATTTACCTCTCTTTTTCCTCTCTTCAAAATCTTCTGATCGTTTGTCAGACTGTTTGTTTCCCTGGGCATTCTTCTTGCCCTTTTTACCTGACTGTAACACAAATACTTCAGCTCCGTCTTCAGCAGTGAAGACTTGCGCCTTCTTTTTCTTTTTACTATTAAAATGTCTTTCAGCATGTCTAGCATATTCAAGTAAGGCCTGTAGCCTCCCTGTTCGATGGTCTATCATATGCTTCGTAATGAAGCTACTAATAGGTGCAATGCAACCTTTCAAAAATGCATTTTTCAATTTTTGTTCATACGGGGAATCATTCATTTGGTTCTCAGGAACCGACATACCGCTATGATTATTAAAACATTCTAATAATCTAGCATAGTACCCATCTATTGTTTCATTTTCCTGTTGTATGCATTGATTAATGCAAGTCCAGTCTGCTCTAGGTTTCCATTTCTCAGAGATTCGGTCTGTTAGACCTTTCACTCTGTTGTCTAGCTCTGCGTCACTATGTGGGAGTGGTTTAAGCTCTGCATTACGAGGATTCCAGGCGCCACAAATCATGTGCCAATCTGGACCTATAATTTGTCTTACTACTTTTTCTACTTCTTCCCCATTCAAGTGGTAACTCAACCTCATGCCTTGTAAATCTTCTAAAAATTTCGTAAAATTAACTTTCGGATGGGGAATTCCCTCAGTAGCCTTCCGGATATCGTCCGGTGTCCATGGTCTATATACTAAGAGTGTTGGGTTTTGCCCTTCCTGTCCTGCCTGAGGATTTGGAACTTCTATAAGTGGGCATATTTCTTCCTCACTCTCATCCTGTAGGTTTCTCTCTATTTGATATGATTCTGTGTCCCTATGTGTTTTACGTGTTCGGGACCTAGTTTCAATAGGATCTCTAACAAATGGTTGTGGTCTTGCTGAAACTTCAGGATAACGCGGAGGCGGACCAGCCTGTCCACTCACTTCATATCCTGAAAAGGGTAAGGGAGGGGGCAAGGGAGGAGGAGGAGGAGCTGTCGCTATTACCAAGTTATTATCTTCTTTGTCTAAAAACAATGTTTTTGAATTTGTTAGCTTCTGTTCTCTACAATTTGCTTCCTCAATCCACCTGTGTGCCTGAGGAATGCCTAATTGGCGTTGCCTTTTTGCCTGACCTCCTGCATCAGATTTAAGCTGCTTAAGGAGTTTAACTAGTGAAGTTTTATCTAGTTTACCATCAAATTCATATTTGTTAACCCATTTCGTATAATACCTAACGTTATCGGAACGTTGTGATTGCATGTATTTTGCATCTTCGGTTAGGGGCGGATCTCGCGATGTTTTAGTGCACTGATTTCCCATAGTAAAGAAAATGTTACGTAACCCTTTTTTATCACGTGATATCAAATTCTCAGTTCCTGTTCACAGTTTATCTAGAATAACTGCCTACCTTATTCTGTTACCCTGATCTATGACCAAATATACAGTACTTTATTTTGTCCCTGATCTGCAAAACAAATCTTGACAACAATATACTGTAACCTAGTCCCTGATCTAAAACAGAGAAAAGGCAAATTCTTTCTACCTGAGCCTCCGGTATTGAGTCGTCCAATATCCGCTCTTCGGCCACAGATCAGAAAGTGGCCAGCCTCTTTAAACGACAATTCAGTTGGAGGTCTTTTCACCCAAGAAGAACCGTTTTGGTAACTTCTCCTTCGCAGTATTCAACCACCGGTAGACTCTGATCTGCAGCTGTCCGAGGGAATTCCGGTCCGAAGGACCAAACTGTTAAATAAAATCAAGAATTCAATACACAGGAGGTTCAGATTCAAAAGTTTACTAGTGTACACCAGGAGGCAAAAAACGTACAAGTACAGAATTTTGTCTAACATGAAACAGGAAGCGCACAATTTTATATAGGTTTAACATTCAAGCTGTGCCCACCTTACTGACGTGGTATGTCACAGGGCATCTACATCACTTTAGCTTACAGTCCTCTATTCATAAAAACTGCTGATGCTGTATATTTCAAAAAAGTTTTCCTCTGGTAACAATACGGCCTTGCCATCCACCTGGTCAGACATAATGTCTTTCTGTAAAGTTACTTCTTCAAGGTTTCATATCAGTTCGAATACAATAGCAGATTCAGTCTTTTAATACACCTCTTTGTTCTCTGTTACACTTTCTCACCAGCTGCATGCTATCTCAGTAATACATATACAAGGCCAAATCATCCCAGCAGGAAAGAGCATAAGATTTCATTATTTCACACATTTAATTTCCTGACCCAGCAGATAATCACTTGTGAAAAGCATAAACATTAAAACTTGCTAAGTTAGCATCTGCCAGGGTCGAAGGTCAGCTTGCTTCAAGCCACACTGCAGTTTCAAAACTACTTTACATTTAAACATGAATTAATCCTCTCTACTATATAATTAATAGAATAAAATGCATTATATACTACTTTGCTTTTAAACTAGCATTTCTCATATATTCAAATACACATTTTTCTAACAGAAAGTGGACACACATTCATTCAGTTGGAAAATGCTGACAGTATATGCCTTTCCTCCATTGCCCCTTCCCACAAAGGTGCTGCTGAAAGTCAGGATGGAGAGACCTGGAATGATACTCATTGCCCCAGACTGGCCACGCCAGCACTGGTACCCTCTACTAAGAACATGTCCCAGGGCCCACCATGGATTTTACCACAAATTCCTCATCTACTCACACAGCAAGGCAGTCAGATTCTACATAGCCAGCTCAAAACCTTAAATTTGGCTGCATGGCAAATCACCTAAGCAACCAGCCAGCCCCTCTTTCACAAGCTGTTATGGATGTCATTCTGGAGGCCAGGAGACCCAGCACCAGGAAAGCCTACTCAGACAAATGGAAAAGATTTTGCGCCTGGTACCAAGCTAAAGGCCAAAATACCCTTCAGCCGGACATGCCTCAGATTCTACAATATTTAACTGAGATGTTACACAAAGGACTTTCTTTTTCATCTATTAAAATCCACGCCTCAGCTATTTCAGCTCACTACAACACGGATCCTCCCTTATTTTCACATCCACTTCTAAGGCAGTATCTCAGAGGGACAAAAAACATTAGGCCTCCCAGGAGAGTGCCAACACCAACTTGGGACCTAAATTTTGTTCTGGAAAAACTTACGCTGTCACCTTTTGAGCCAGCTTTCTCAGCTGACATTGTTTATATTATGGAAGACTGCCCTGCTGATAGCAATTACTTCAGCCAGAAGAGTCCCAGAGCTACAGGCACTAATGGCAGTAGAGCCTTTCCTCATTTTTCATCAAGACAGAGTTTCTCTACGAACTAACCCCTCCTTTATGCCAAAGGTGGTATCCAGTGTGGCTCCAAATCAAACCATCCACTTACCCACCTTCTTTCCAAATCCACAGAACAAAGGAGAAAGACTACTGCATTCCTTGGACATTCACAGGCAACTACATTACTACTTGGATAAAACTAAGGCTTTCAGAAAATCTGACCAACTTTTTGTATCCTATGCTACAGCATCACTAGGAAAGGCTATCTCAAAACAGACCATTTCCAAATGGATAGGACATTGCATATGTTTTTGCTACACCCATCATGGAAAACCAGTTCCTGCTAGCATAAGGCCCCACTCCACCAGGGCAGCAGCTACATCTACAGCCTTCCTCAGGGGGGTGCCAACCAAGGATATTCTGGAAGCTGCAACTTGGAGTTCAGTACACACCTTCACCAAACACTATCACTTACCACTTTACTCTAAGACTAGAGCTGGCTTCGCCACTGCAGTTTTGCAGGGCCTTCTAGCCTCCTCTAACCCTGTTTGACTCCACCTCCCATCCTTAGCTTTGGGATTCTACCCAAGTGTGATGACTGCAGCAGTGTAACACGATGAACATAGTACAGTTTTGTACCTACCATAAATGTAGATGTTCGAGTGTATACCCTGCTGCAGTCCAGGTTACCCTCCCTCCATCCCCTCTGACCTAACTAAAACCTTTCTATACCTTAAAATCTGATACAACCTTTGTGGTGTATTTGCTTATAGCTGGAGGGATGTTTTGTATGTGCTAAGCTTTTATTATTGGTACTATCTACTGACCATCTTTTGGGGGGGCACCTGACATCTGGGGCAAGAAAAACAGAAGAAAATGGCATCGGATGCCTCTTATATACCCCTGGCTCACTGACGTCAGGGAAGAAGCAACAGCAACTGACGCCGGACCAAGACTTTGGAATTCGGGCCAACTGCGGGACCGCCTGACGGCAGGATAACCCAAGTGTGATGACTGTAGCAGAGTATACACTCGAACATCTACATTTATGGTAGGTACAAAACTGCACTTTCTTTCTGCTTCTGTGTGGAAATATTTTTTTTTTCAAACACCTTTATTGAATTATCACTTGTGATGTAGGCAAATTTACATTCATATAAAAGTAATCAAACTATATTAACATAAACATTATACTTCACGTATAATGTTATACAGTATATCATATAACCCTAGCAATATTTCATAAATTATTCAATTCCTGCCTTTTTTAAAAGAAGAAACATCTTGATGGTTTTTACTACATAGGCAATCATACATTTATATAAATGAAAACAAACCACACTGACAAAATCCTATTGCAAGCATTTTACATCACAAACCAAACTGACACACTCTCAGGTGCAAACATTAGACATCACTTATAATCTGCCCAATTTTTCTCACTCAAACATTACATAGCTCATTTAAATCCTGCCGCCTTTTAAACCTCATTCCTCCCTTGTATATATTGCTCCTACGATTCCCATTTTTTCTGATGTAATTTACTCCTTCCCCTATCTAAAGATCTCGATTCCAGTTGTTTTATCTGTTACTATATCCACAACCTCCAGTATAGTTGATTTAGAGTTTGATTTCCATTTTCTCGTAATTGCTTTTTTGGCAGCCTTACCATGTCAGGCTAATTCCGATTCTGTATCATAGCTCAGAAAATTCATCTCCTTCGTCAGACCAGTCTGCCCACCCAGACTGTGTAGAAATATCTTGGCTGTGAAATGACTACAATATTTCATTTTGTGAAACATCTTTACTGCTATCAACATTTAACTGAATTAACAAGTAATTTTCTCTACTACTGCATTACTTTACATCCCGTCACTTCTTCAAGCTGTACCTGTTTTAATAAACCACCATTCTGAAGTGGCCTTTATGTCTGGAATTCCCATTCAAGCCCTTCACTCCACAGCTGAGCTATCACTTAATTTTCACTTTCCTTCATTTTTGTATAAAACTGCTTACTTGTCACTACATTAGACTTCTGTATTACTCTTCCCATTCTGTAATGTTTACCATGTGTGGGTGCCTTTGCCTATATGTATTTCAAATATTTTTTATTTTGTTTTACAATTATTAGTGATTTCCTTCCTGCATATAAACTGCACCATATTAGGTCTCTCTTCTTCTCTTGTCCATTCCTGTCTCTTTAATGTAAATACTTGTGGACTTTTTTTCTTTATTTCTCAATATTTCATTTTTGCTTTTTTCCAACTCGCTCAATGTTTTCTTATCTACATATCGTTTGGTTTTTAATCAGTCAATTAATGACCTTAAAAAAGGCCTCTGTAATGTTTGCCATTTTTCCTGTTTTGATGATTTTTCTCTTCTGCATTTTTTTTCCTTTTTGGAAACTTTGTGTTAGCGCATAGAAGAAACAAAATATCATTTCTTTTTTTTTGTCCAAAAGTGCCCATTTCTCTGTTTCCAAGCATCTTGCCTAGCTGTTCAAAATGTTTTAACTTTTCTGTGGACTATGTTTTTTATTGCCACAGTGGGACCTCTTAGACCATCTTTTGGATCAGGGCCTAACACAGCAGGAAGATCTCTTTCATTCTTGGAGGACTTTGCACTAGTCTTTCTTCCAACCCAGCCCTAGTACCTGTACCAGGGCTGGGCATTGTTTTTTTTTTATCCTGTGATGAATGCACCCAGCTCTTCCCCTTTTTGCTTATTTCTTTCATGATATCTATGACAGTCTCTCTGTCTCTCTGTGTATATATATATATATATATATATATATCAGTTTCACTTTGGTGGAATTTAGTAAACAGGTCCATTGTGTAAAGGTACACACCAAGGCTTGAACATGATTTCAGTTCAAAGCAAAAACTCCTTTTTTGCACTGATTTTATCTATCTATCTATCTATCTATCTATCTATCTATCTATCTATCTATCTATCTATCTATCTATCTATCCAGACCTTCTGTGTGGTGTTTGCATGCTCTCTTCAAGTTCTCATATTTTTCCACCAGGGACTCTGTTTTCCTTGTACCCCCCCCCCCAAAAAAAATATGATGGCAAGTTAATTTGCCGTGATAAATTATCCCTATCACTTCTCGGCCTTTTGCCTACAATCACATGTAGCAGTACTAAATTATTGCTGGTGTGTATATATCTTTCTATGTCAACACTGCACTGTTATCTGTGTGCATGTACACTGTCATGGACAGGCAACATTGTGTGCAAATGTAGATCTGTGATCTGTGAGTTTGAGGAGAATCTGAACCAGTTTTGCTTCCTGTCATATCCATTACCTGCTAAAATGGGCATAAAATGACACTGTTAATTACTGTCTTCAATTTAACACCTTTATTAAATTATCACTTAAGACACAGACAAATGTACATTAATAGAAAACAAAAATATTACTTTTTCTCATACATTATATAGTACAAGTTTTCTTTCTTTATAACTGTCATTCACTCCAATATTATATAACATGTTCAGTTTCTACATTCCCTTAAAACTCTCTCCTTCATCTGAACATTGTCTTGCATGTATTATTCCCATAAATTCAATTTATTTGTATATAAAAACCCACTTTATTCAGCTTCTTTTACTGTATTTGCATTTCCTCCTCCTACTCCATTACTTCATTTTGCTTTTTCTGCTACTTGCTGCGGCTTGTTCTCTAAAGTGTTCAATTGCATCTTTTCTGTTGCATTTGTTACTGCTTGTTTGTAGCCTATTTAAATTGAGTTATTCTAACCGGGAAAAGCCAAAAAGACAAACATTCTAAGCCACTTAGTTTTGGTTTAAGCACTTGGGCTTTAGGCTAACCCCTTAACTCTCCCTGGCCTTTTCTCTCAGATTCTGAAAAATATGGATGGACGATTTCCTACAGTTTCTCCTGCCAGTTTGGTTGATATGGGCATCCTGAGATAGTGTAACAACTGCCTTATGTACACAGACAACCACCTACTACTACCACCTAGGAACACACAATTTGCGAGACATGAAATTATATTAGGAACCTAGACTCCAAGTTATCTCACTCACAAGCCAGCATATCTGGCACTGAGAAGGTTGTCAACACCTCAAACACCACCCACACCTACACAACACACACCCACATATGTGAAGGTCCTCAACAAAAGCATATCCAAGCAAAGGAGACCTCCAAGGCAAAAACCTCTGAGGCAAATACACACTCGATCTCCACAGCCCTCCACATCACATACCATGCATAGTTCACACACCTGTGTCCCACAACCTCGAAGGCTTAACCATAAACCCAACATATTATTCATAGGTGAATCCATTGTGAGACACACAGATGTGCCTCTCACCAGGCTGGATAAGGAGAAAGTCACGGTTAGTTGTCTGTCAGAGGCCAGAATCCATCATATCACACATGCACTCAAGTCTCTCAACAACAGGTACTGTTATGACTCTGTCATAGTCCATTTTGGTGTGAATAACTTGAGATGTACTTCCCTGGACTATATGAAGAGAGACATGATTGAACTCGCAGAATGTGTGTTCCGGGCAGGTATGTCCCTAGCCTTAAGCAGCATTCTACCATCATCCAGAATGATACCTGAATGCAAACAGAAAATTATTGACTTTAACAATTGGCTTAGTTTCTGGTGTCATTCTAGGGGGATCCAGTATCTGACAGCCTGGGAAGATATGACTGACAGACCACGATGCTTTGCCAGAGATGGCCTGCATCTGTCTCACCTGAGCTTCAGGATTCTGGCAAAGGCTCTTGCCTCCCCTATAGTGCCATTTTTTAGGAAAAGTGATGAGGTTAAAACTACCAACATAAAAATTTCAACAGGACACAAATTAAAGGCCGTGCTGCTAAATGCTGGGAGTCTAAACATGAAACTGCACTCATTGCAAGCATTCCTAATCCTGGAAAATGCTGACATCTGTGTGGTCACAGAAACCTGGTTCAAAGCTGTGGAGAGCACCCCAGCCTTACCTGTTACTCATCCTGTCATGCATTCAGACCCAAAACTGTGGGTAGTAAAGCCAAAGGTGGTGGAGTTTCAATATATATTAAAGACATACACACCTCCAGGCTGGTCAAACAGTATGACGCACACGAGACACTCCATGTACAGTTAACTATTGTCAAGACCCCTATACAAATCATAGCTAGCTACCGGCCCCCATATCTGACCCAAGATGCCCAAACTGCCTATCTAGACCTCTTTGAATCTATCAAGATTCAGCCCTTTACCCTGATCCTGGGTGACTTTAACTACCCAAACATAGTCTGGAATAACTACTCTTGCCAGAACACAAATGCCCAGATTCCTTGATTTGGTCAATGCAAATGCTTTGGAACAGCTAGTCGATACCCCCACAAGAGGTGATAATATCTTGGACTTGGTATTAACCAACATGAGTAACCACTGCAGCATCCCTGCAGTATTATCCTCCCTTGTAAGATCCAACCATAAAGTGGTCACATTTGAAGTCACCATCTCCCCTGACACCCCTTTAGCTAGGGTCAATCAAAAAAACTTCTCCAAAGCTGATTATAACCTCCTGAGGGATGGTATAAACAGCTTCACAGCCCCCCTCCCCCTCTCTAGGAACTCTTACCAGTATCCAAAACTATACCAAATTACTCTATGAACATTTGTGTAGATGCATGGAATCAGGAATACCTGACAGGACTTAATCATCCTCCTCATGGAAGAGTAAACCTGTCTGATGGACATCTACAATAAATTAACTCTATAACAAAAGAAAAAAAATTGCTGACCAGGACCAAGAAGGAGCAGATGCCCAACTGGAAGCAATCTCTCTTTAGCCTAAACAAGCAATTAAGAGCACTAGTGAAATCCTCCATAGAAAACTTTGAGTCCAAATTGGCCACATCTACTAGAGACAATCATAAGGCCTTCTTCATGTATGTCCGTAATCTCAAAGGTAGCAACCAGATATGTTTAGAACTGATGGTCAAGGACACCACATATACAAATGCCGTAGATATAGCAAACTTGCTGGCTGACAGATTCAGTGAAAATTTCACCCCTCTGCCCCCCCCCCCCCATCAGTAAATCAGGACATTCTCAGTACCTGTCCCATTCCCCTTATATCTAGGGATCAGGTCATCGCTGCTCCCTCAAAAGCAAAAAATATAGCCTCCATGGGACCTGATAACATCTCAGGCTGCATCCTACATGAACTCAGGCAGGAACTTGCAGCATCATTAGGCACCCTATTCAACCAAAGCCTGAGTACCGGTTTTGTCCCAGCTGAGTGGAGGACAGCCACTGTCATCCCTTTACACAAAGGTGGAGCATCCACTGATTTGGGAAATTATAGACCCATCAGCCTAACTAGCCTGATCTGCAAGACCATGGAATGGATTATCATGGACCTCATTAACAACGACATTCGCAACCTCCAAACACTCAATCCCACACAGTTTGGCTTTGTCAAGGGGAGTGTCTGTTAAATTTGGTCAACTTTTTTGAGACAGTCACCAAAGCCATGGATGAGGGGAAGACAGTGCACACCACCTACCATGACCTGGCCAAAGCCTTCGACACTATTCCCCACTTCGGCATAATAGATAAGCTCAACTAGGCATCAATCCGTATGTTACCAGATGGGTAGCCAACTGGCTCACTGACAGAACCCACCTAGTCAAAATAGGGGAAGCCACCTCAAGCAGTAGACCCGTATTGAGTGGCATAACCAAGGGTTCGGTCTTGGGGCCACTGTTATTTGGGATATACTTTTCTGAGGTACAGGCCAAAACCAGCTGGCTATGGCTGACCAAGTTTGCAGATAACTGCAAGCTGGGAGCTGTCATCATTCCCCTAGTGACATGGATATTCTCCAAGAGGGTCTCAGCCAAACAAATGGCTGGTGCCAGAAACATGGCCTCAAGCTGAATACAAAAAAATGCATCATCATCCCCTTTGGGGAGAGAGCTGTCCCCACAAATGATCACATAAATAACGCTCTAAGCACGCAGTCAGTCGTGAGGGATTTGGGCACCCAGATTGATAGCGGCCTGACTTTTGACCACCATGTTGCTTCCATTGTACAGAAGCTTTCTACATGACCCACCTCATAAGTAAGTGTATGTCATCCAGGGACAAGGAGGTTATAACATCCCTGTATTCTTCCCTTATAAGGCCCATTATTGAGTACAATGCCCATGTACAAGCACATCTACATCTACATCTACAATGTACAAAGCACATGCAGCAGCTGGAGAGACTACAGAGGTTCCTCACCAGGAGAATTGAGGGCCTCAAAAATCTACCATCCACAGATAGGCTAAAACCCCTATGCCTCTACTCTGTTTCCTACAGACTCTTCAGAGGTGACCTCTGTCTGGCATACAAGGTGATCTCGGACCCCGCCTTGATGGGACTGCTGCATATCTGCAAGTCAAGCTCTACTCGAGTAACCCACACACGCAGCCTCAACCTGGTCTGTGACATCAATAGGACTTGTTGGCAGGACAGATTTGTGTCCCAGAGACTCCCCCATCTATGGAATAGACTCCCTCTCCATGTCAAGCAGAGTACCTCTTTACCCCTTTTGAAGCGCAATCTGGATAACTGGATGGTACATCCCTGGGATTCCACCCATGTTTCTGCTGGACAGGAGCTGATTTGTCTATGAATGGGCTAAACTCTTGGCTAGGCTTATAAGGGCCTTAGGGCCAATAGCCTAATCACTTCCTATGATCCTAAGATCTGTTTCCTTCCCTTTTTTCTCTTTAACAATATTTAATACTTTGATTACAGGTTGTTTATATTTAGATTTCCATTTTCTAGTAATTAATTTTTTTGCAGTCAGTAGTAAGGCCTTACTATGTCTAGGCAATTCAGATTCTGTATCCCAGCTCAAAAGAATAATTTCCTTAATTACAACTATTTGCTCACCTCCCCTAATATTTTTGACACAGCACTCTGCAGAGAAGTTTTAAAATCTACCGACTCATTACACTTCCCAAAGCATGTTCCCAGTTATAGCTCTCTTTCTCATCACATCTCAAGCATTTGCTACCTACCTGAGGAAAAACTCTTTGAAGTCTACTTGGGGTATAAAAATATCCATGTAAAAACTTCCAAGCAAAAGGATAAAAAATATTCTACCACTAGATGGCGCCATCAAATTGGAAGAATGCATTTTCATCCCTTTGATGACACAGTTTGTGGAAGTTGTTCTTTTTCTTTCCTGGTAGCCCAACAGCAACTCTGGAAATAACTTCCTGTCCTTGTCTCACTAGAATTCCTGACTGAAGAGTAACAGTGCAGTGTCAGAGGAGCCAGAACTGTATTTTGTAAATCAGTACATGTCTAATGTTAATAATTAAAAAGAAGTCAGAAAAGCCAGAAGTGCAATGCATACATATGAATGTGTTTATGTAGCCTGTAGGAAACTTGCTGCAGCAACTGGCCAAGTGAGATAAAAGTCCATGGAAGTTTCTCAGGACTTATTAAATAGCAGAGCTACCTATCAGTAGATATATCCCCCTGTTTATCTGGTAATATGTGAATGTACATGCCTTCAGAAGAGAATAGTTCTTAAGATAAAGGGCAACATCAGAAACTGAAAGAATGAGAAATGAAAGAAAAGTCTGAATAAAGGTAGGATTTGTTCCCTGTCCCCAAATGCATACATGTGTCAGATGCATTTATTGTATAATCCATGTTGTACTAAACTAACACCATTCTGTGGATCAAATGTGTACTAATTCAAGTAGGTTCTGCACAGATGTATAACTGTAGCACAGTTTGTTTGCCTTCAAATAATTGAGGTTCAATGATGTAATATGAATCTCCTCTTAAAGGATATGTTGATATACGGCTAGATAGACACAGGTTGATTGATTTATGTATGTTTATTTGTGGCATATCAGGAACCTGAAGTTTATTTTTATGTATTTGTATGTTTAATATGCTTATTATATTGGTCAGCAGTTTTATAACATCTGTGCTGCTAGGAACCAAATATATAAATATCTTCACTATGAGCACATAACGCAGGTAGCTGCTGTTACCCAGCTGTTGAGGATCTCTTCCAGCGCAGGATTTTTCAGAGCAAATTTCAGCACCACTGTCAGTCACAGCTTCTCAAGAAGGGTAGGGCTAGAGGCAAGAAATTTTTATTGTCTGGTGAATTGTAATATTCCATTTTGGGGATGAAGCTGAAATCAGCTTCATTTATTTCTTATTATATTATTATCCATTATGGAATGCAGTCTGTTTCACAAAATTACACATCCCTTTTCTATTTGTAGCCTGATTTTGTTTTGTTAAGTTTGCGACCATCTGGGTAAAGGGTAGCCTAGGGGGATTACAGTCTGACAGGGTCACGGTTATTTTTTTTTCATTGAAAATCCAGGAGAAAGGAAGGATCCATCTACTTTCTAAAAAAAAGCGAGCCACAGATGGTCACCATAACTTTATCCAGCTTATCACGAAAGCTTATACAGGGACAGCATCAAACTTCGAGAGGTTAAGTAGGGTGTGCACAGGTATCTATTAGTCCAGCAGAACAACTGTGTGCATTACTATGAATGCCATAAAATTGTATGCGCTTTATCTATGTATGCAACATTTGTATGTATGTAATTTATGCATGTGCCAAATGTATGTAGTTTATGTATGTATGTGCTGTGACAGTGTGTGTGTACCTTATCTATGTAGTATATGTGGGTTTCCTTCATATAACCGAAATGCCACTTACCCGACTTCCATAAGATTGCTCCAAGAACACCGACAGTACAAAACACCAACAGCTCTAAACACAGATGTGTAACTAACGGTAAGTAACTGCTTGGCAGCATGTTGACCTTTGCCCCTTACCTCCACAGTAGTGCGATCTCGGAGTTGGTATATTTAGTTAGGGGGGTGTGGGGGTAAAGCCCCCATGTGGGTATGTTTTCTATGCTACCATTTTAGTGTGCTTGTTGGGTTGGCCACTGGGTCAGTTACCATTAGTTAAATATCGGTGTTTCGAGTGGTCACTGTTTTGTACTTTGTGTTCTCGGCTCAATCTTATGAAAGTCGGGTAAGTGACATTTTTGTTATATGAAGTAGACCCACTATATGTTTATATGCACTCTGTGTAGAGGTTTATAGGTATATACTAGGCTAACAACCACCAGGGCCTTTATAAACCTAGCTGTTCAATCCAACCCAGTTGTCCCTATGTATCATGGGCATTTATTAGGAGGAGGTATGTTAGGAAGATTCTAAAGGTTATGTTGGGGAGGTATGTTACTTTGGGCACTACTGTCTGCCTCAGAGATGTGGGGGCCAGACCTGGGGTAAATTTCCAATTTCACAGCCATTGATCAAGATTACAATTTAATAGGGTTAGGGATGGCTCTGCTTCACACGGTGGAAAGCTTGTTCCATAGCATTGGGATCCTCTGAGACACATATTTGTCTCAGCAACTTCTTTTATTTATGTCTGAAGCAAAATTTAAATCCATGGATCTAATGGTTCTGATGCTATTCATTTTGCAGATGTGCAAAAGGTCCATCAGAGATGGATCTGAGGTTGCCTTGCATGCCAAGCATATATCATCTCTCGGTAACCTGTAGGAAACAGAGTATAGAGATAAGGCTTTAAGGTGATTCATAGATGACAATCTGTTTATACCTTGGATTCTGCTGTTAAGGATCCTTTGTTGCATATGTCTGCACACGCTGAAGGGGACATTATACTCAATGATGGGTCTGATAAGGGTCAAATAAAGTGGCATTATGACTTCCTTGGACCTGGTTGTCATACCTCCATTATAAGTTGGGTGATATAGAATGATTTTCTTACGACCTTTGCCATACGTTGGTCAAAAGCCAGATTACTGTCTACATATGTTCCCTAATCCCTAACTGCCAGATCAACTCTTAGGGGTGTCTTATCGATGGAGTAATTAGCTTGGGTGGCATCTTTCCCAAAAGGCACTATAATGCATTTCTTGGCATTGAGTTCTAGTCCATGATGTTGCCACCAGTCATTTGTCTGTGTTAAACCCTCTTATAAGATGTTTGTGCAATGGGGGAATCTGTGATAGCTCCCAGTTTGCAGTCATCTGTGAACTTGATCAGCCAAAGGCCCCTGACATTAGCATTTACCTCTGAGAAGTAGATGCCAAATAGGAGTGGTTACAGCATGGAACCTTGAGGTACCCCACTGGTGACCAGTCTCTTAGTGAAGGTGGTATCACCAATCCAGACTTCCTGGTTCCTGTCCATGAGCCAGGTGGCAATCTAACAAGTTATGAAGGGGTTTATGCCCAGTTTGGTGAGTTTGTCAACTATATCCAAGTGAGGTGTAGTATCAAATGCCTTTGTCAAATCCAGGTACGTGGTATGTACTACTTTCCCCCCTAATCCATTGCCTCTGTGAACGTCTCAAAAAAGCTCACCAGGTTTAGTAGGCATGACATTCCTTTTACAAAACCAGACTGGGATGGGTCCAATGTCTGAAGGTTGCCTATGTCTTTGTTGATCATTTCCATGATAACTGGTGTCATGGCTTTGCATGTTAGACTAGTCAGACTAACAGGTCTGTCATTTCCATGGTCAGTTGATGGTCCACCCTTGTGAAGTGGGATAATCATTGTATTCCTGCATTCTGGTGGTACAAAGCCTGTTTTGAAGCTATAGTTAAAAAGTGTGTCAAGTGGTCCTGATAGGTCATGTTTCAAGCTTTTTAGGAGGCATCCCAGGTTATCGTCAGGGCCCACTGAGGCTGTGTTTTTGGCCTTAGCGAGTGCTGCCAGGACCTGCTCCCTGTTAATAATTGGGGGGTTATGGTAGTATGTATTTCATAGGGGAAGCTGAAGGAGGGATTGGGGTGGTAAAGTTTGAGCTGAATTTTTCAACCAGTAGATTCACTGTGTCACTCTGCTCAGTGGAGGTGGCACCCTTGACCACCAGTTGGGCACACTGATGCGTGCTGCCTTTAAAGTTTTGGACATAGCTGTAGAAGGCTTTGTGGTTATCCTTTAGCCTGTAAGGACTATCTTGACCTCATAATTGGCCTTGTTGGACTTAAGTAGTCCTCTTAATTTCCTATTTAGTTTAATTAGAGAGCCCCTATCGTTGTGGGAGATGCTGTTGTGGTTTTAGCTATTATTTTTTTTCTTTTTCCTATATACCCTATTAGGTTAGGATTCCACTAGTGTAGTTTGTTTTTAGAGTTTGTTTTGGGCTTACTTCTAGCAGGTAAAGAAGCCTCTATGCTTCCATTTGCATGGTTGTACATGGTCTCTGTGAACAACTCCACATAGGTTGCTGTGAACTCGGGGTTGAAAGGGACATTGAATTTTGACTATCCCTCAATAGAATGTAGTTTGCTTTGGAATAGTTCCAAAATGTTAAAGGGTTTTCTGGGGTTACTTAGCTGTTTTTTATTTCAAAAGAGACAGCTTTGTGACCTCACCAGTGAGGACATGACACTGGAGGGAGGGAGAGTGGTGCAGTGGTCTCCCATATTGGTAAGTACCAGGTCCAGTATGTTTGTACTTCTGGTGGGTGTGCACACTATCTGGTCAAGGGTATTTATGTTAATAAAGTCCAGGAATCATTGTGCTTGTGTGTATGAGTGTCTCCAGCAGGTCTAGGTATAAGGGATGGGATTCTAGGGACATAGAGGGTGACCTATAGCTTGCTAAGATATGGAATGGGACTTTGTCTATGGTAATTTGCACATGGATAAATTCTAGGGCATTGTCCTGTTTAACCAACGTAGAGTTACGCTTGTTGTTGATGTAGATTGAGACTCCTCCACCTTTTGTCCCCGTCTGTGCAGCTGATGGTCTAAATGTGTGGAAGGAGCTGAATTCTTGCACTGCTGGAGTAGTTTCTGTGGATTTAAACCATGTCTCGGTAATGGCACGGATATCTCTATTCTCCAGAGTGAGGAGAGCTCATAGTGGGTGGAGTTTCTTGTTTAGACTCCTAGCATTGAGCAGCAACACCTTTAGGTTTATGTGGGTTTTATTTGCTATGCTGGTAGGTTTGTTCGATTTGTTAGTGCCTAAAAAAGGCTCTAAGGGGGTGGATAAAGTTTTAGCCAATATTCGGAAGCCAAGTAGAGACAGATGCAGACCATCCTTTGCAAAACAACATGGCTTGCTAACCACGTCCTCCCATGCTGACAAATATTGTATCCTCCTGGAAAAACACCAGAAACTAAGTCAATTATTGAAGTAAATCTTCTTTTATTCACATTGTGGCATTATCCTTAGTCAAGGTAGAATTCTGCTCAATGCGAGGCACATACCTGCCTCAGACATATTCAGAGAGATGAACAATGTTTGTCTTCATATAGTTCAGGAAAATGCTTCTGATGTCACTAACACCCAGATGGACTATGATAGAATCATACTGGCTTCTGTGGTGTAGTGACTTGAGTGCATGCATAACTTGGCAGATCCTGACTCCAGATAAGCAACTGTTATCTTCTCCTAGTTCAGTCTGGTGAGTGGGACATTTGTGGCTCCATTGGGTGTGTATGTGGTGTTTGGTGTTGCTTTTGGTGAGTGGTTTAGAGATTGCTAAGGATAAGTGTATGTATTCTATGTATGTACATACTTTACATATGTATGTTTTGTTCGTAGTCACTGTATACTATTTTGTTTGTAGGTCAGTACTAGGCTAGCTGCCTTTGTGGGCCATTTTAAGCCTAGTCAGTTTTCCCAAAGCTGAGAATCAAACCCTGTACTTTGTGTCTTTGAGGTAAACACCTTCGCTGCTATGCCAGTTCCCAATCTCTGTATGTGTGTGCATATGTATGTATGTAAGCATTGTATGTATGGACTTACTATATATGTTTGCACTTTATGCATGTATGTATATACTTTCTGTATATATGTGTTTCCACTAGGTATGTATGTAATTTGTGCAAACATGTACATTATGCTGGCAGGTAAACTGTGTGTTATATACAAAGTATGCACACAGATAGATGCTACTATAAATATGTACACACACACACACACACACACACACACACACACACATATATATATATATATATATATATATATATGTGTGGAGAGAGAGATGACCATATAACACTTTGTTGTATACACATATAAACAAAGCTCAGAAGATGTAGCAAAACTGCCCAATCCTCAAAACACTGAAAAAATAACAAACAATAAAATTCACAGTATTTGGGGGCAAGCCCTCTACACACACTGTTAATTATATATACCAATTCTGAGATCTCAGTACAGTGGGAGAAGGATAGATTCATCACTGCTCGTGATCCCACACACAAAAAAAGCTGGCAATATATGATCAGTTGATTTTCGATTAGCTGTACCGGCTTTTTTCTGTGAAGTGAGTGCAAAGTTTAGCCACCTAAATGGCACTTGTATGGTTTCCCTAGTATTAGTCACTTTTAGTTAAAATCTACCTTGGGTTGTTGACATTCTTCAGTTGACCATGCAGGTGGTTGACAGTTATGCAAGAATGGACAGTCTTTGGGGTTGGGGTATATGCCGTTTCTCCAGAGATTATACAATCCCAGAGTTAATATATATAAAATTAACAGGGCTGGCGGGGGTGATTGCCCCCCTGCAAAAACATTGCGGAATTTGCATGATCTGAGGAGTAGCCTCGGTGCATGCGCATAAGTGTGACAATGTTTCTGTTTCAATGTTACTGTATCAGTGTTAGCTACGTTGATATAATGCCAGTTCAAATGAATGCCACTATATCTATCTATATATCTATCTATATATCTATTTCTTTCTATCGCTCTCTCTATGTGTGTGTGTGTATATATATATATATATATATATATATATATATATATATATATATATATATATATAGTTTCATTTCAGAATCCTGAAATATCAAAATCCTGAACTTCATAATCTGCAACCCAAAATCTTGAAAAGTCAAAATCCTGAATCACAAAATAGTGAAAATATACAGGACACAAAGAAAGGCAATATTCCAGTACAAGGAAACAGAGACACACATACAAGACAAAGGATAGCACTTTTCACCAACTATAGGCAGGGGGGCAAGCTGCGCCCCCCACACCTCCTGCTAATTAAACATATAAACTCCAAGATTGCACTCCACAAAATGCAAACATACCATCACATGTGTTCATGACTGCCTGTTGTAACCTTAGTTACATTCCCTTTTAACTTGCTATACTACAACATAACTCATGATAGTGTAGTGAACTGCAATCTTGGAGTTGATATATTTAAGTAGCAGGGGGTGTGGGGGTGCAGGTGGGCTTGCCCCCTTGCTTATATTTGGTTGAATGTCATCTGGTTTGTGTTCTCTATAGTCAGTATATGTATCCTGTGTGTTTTCAGTCTTTTGGGATTCAGGATTTTGAGTTTTCAGGATTTAGGGCTTCCAGATTATGAAGTTTTCTTTGAAACCGTATATATATATATATATATATATATATATATATATATGTATATGTGTGTGTGTGTGTGTATGGGTCTATGTCAAAAGATTGGCAGTCCAAAATACTGAGGTGCTAAAGTGAAAACATCAAACTGAAACATCCAACACACACACACTTTTTTTGCAGGGGTGTATGCTGCATATTAAATATACCAACTTGAAGACGGTACCACATGAAAAAAAGGACAAACTTCTGATCCCCAGAAAAACCAACATCTAGCAATAAACCTGGTTCTATGTTTTGAATTTCAAACTTTTGCAGTTCGATATTGTGGACTGTCGATCTTCTGATATAGTCCCATACACATACACACACACACACACACACACACACACACACACACACACACACACACACACACACACACACACACACACACACAGCAACAAAGATAAGTGAAGATTCTTAATTTTTATCTGTTTTTAAGTTCATTTTTGCAGTGTGTATCTGCTTTAGCTGAAGTCTTTAAGCCTGTATTAGTAATTCCAGTACATAGTTGAACTAAATTGTGCTTTTTAAGGGAACTATTGGTAGTAAACTCCATTTTCCTTCCTATGTAGTGTGTGTGTGTGTGTGTGTGGCTAGTTCAGGACTTGTGCTTGCAATAAGGCAGCCGCAGCTCCCGACACATCATCTTAGAGCTAAAGATCTAAGAATTTCTAATCTGTTATTGCTGTGTTCTTTTAAACTATTGCTGGTTTGTGATAGTTCCACTCTAGTGGAACAGCGGATGGCATTAAGGTAGGGGAGAGGAATAGTAGGTCAGAATAACAAAAACAATTATAACTAGAGAAAGTAAAAGGATAGAATGGCTGCAAGAATGGAGGTGGGATGAAAAAGTAAAATGGATTATAGGATAGGACTAGTCTGGTGTGGTTCAGAAGCAGAGACAGAAATTAGTTAGGAATGTTTTTAAAGAAGTTTTGAAGATTTGGAGGTTGAGTGATGACCTGATAAAGCAAGTTCCAGGTTTTTGCTATCACATTAGAATGTCATGCAGATTTTTTGGTTTGGGTATGATAAGGAGCCATTTATTATTTGATCTTAAGGGAAGTTGTGGGGTATAATTTTTGAGAACTGTACTTAATACTATGCAGGCTGAAGGACTGCTTATTATTTTTTGTACTCTTGATTAATTGGGTGTATGTAGGACAGTGAGGCAGTCCCATCCAGTTTAGTTCTTTTTGTGCTGTACAGTGGTGAATGTGATTGGATTTGTTTGCATTAGAGTGTGGAGTCTTATACCATTTCTCAAGTTTAGTTTTTAGAGAGGTGTTCAGTTTTTAAAGATGGATGCTTTTTTTCAAATTTCTCCAAGTCTTTTGGATTTCTAATACCATGACGGAATGGATCCAATTCCTAAGTTAAAATATGATTAAAGTTTGTGGAATAAGTCAGAAGTGCTCTTCTCAGCACCCGCAATGTTTCCAGTATGAGTTTTTCTGTAATTCATATGGAGTTGCATGTATCAGTAACATAGCAAAGCACGGATGTAAATTCCTTCTTTATAAGATCTGTTGCTCCTACTACTATTGGAACTGTCTGGGTACCCTTCTTTTGCATTGCCCTCATTTCTGGCTGCAAATCCTGGAACTTTATGATTTTGTGTCTCTCTGTACGTAAGACACTGTAATCACTTGGTGTAACGATTTCAGTGTTTACCTGTGTCCTTCTTGGACAGGGGCAATAGGTGCTGATTTTTGTGTCTGCTTGAACCAGACACCCTTGGGAACACAGGTTGAACTTGGCTAGGCTTGAAAGGACCCTGGGCCGTTACTCTACTAACCTCCTATGATCAATGCTGCTTTTGTCTTATTTTCATGGGCTACTATATCTGGTTTTCTTGCATTTATTTGAACTGTTGGTAAAGGGTGATCCCATGTAATATAAACTTTATAATTTTCTATAATGCTTTGTGTCTTATGTTTCTAATGTTTTTCAGCTACTTCAGTATTATACTTTTTACAGAGTCCCCAATGTAACAGTCTTGCCACATTATTATGCCTTTGAGTGTACAGTCTTTCTGCCATTAGTATATCACAATCATCAGCAACAAGATGCGTGATCTTTTCCAATTCTGTTTTACAAAACCTACATTTGTTTATGAAACACACATGTTCAGTGGACTTTGTAAACCAATGTGTACTTAATCCACTATCCTGGGCTGCCAGTATTAACCTTTCATCTTTTGGGTTAAATTCACCTCTCCTTAACCATTCCTGTGTTCAATCCTGATCAGCATGAGTTTGTTCCAAGAGTTTTCTATACTTGCAACTATATTTGTGCATTTTTCACATTTCTTGCCTTTTCATCTGATCCTTCACCTTATATTGTTTGTTTGTTTTTTTCGCACATTCAGTTGTTGTCTGATTTTTATCTACTTCTGTTTTTATTTCCATTCTCACTTGACACTAATATGCTTTGCTAAACTAAGCAGAGAAGTCATCTTAAACTTATTCTCCATGTTTTAAAACTTTCACTGTGAGTGTTGTGAAGTCAGTAGATACGTATGCAGTCCTACGGTTGCAGATCTACACATGTAATCAATTTCGAGGAGGCCCATACCTCCTTGAGAAATAGGAATATATAGTCTTGCTATACACTGTTGTTGTTGTCTTTCGGCTTTTCCCGGTTAGGGGTCGCCACAGCGGAACTCCGGTCCACTAATGATTGGCAGTAGATTTTCACGAATGCTGAGGTGCCAGCTCGACATCCAACCTTCAACGAAGGCACGCCCATTTACGCATGTCTTTCGAACGCCCACCCAACCACGGGGAGGACATGCAGACTCCACACAGAAGGCACTCCCCGCACTCCAACCGAGAATCGAACGGGATGCTACCGCTGCACCATTGCGGAAGTTAGTCTTGCTATACACTGATTTTTATAAATCATTTGATAAGCATGAAGCATCCTTCTTGTTTTCCTGTCCAACCAATCCAACACCACTTATGGCCAATCAGTCATGTCAAAGCTGTATATTAGGACAGGAAGAGCAAATTGGTTTATAGTTTAGACTTCTCTCTAGATGTCAGCACTGTTTTCTTATTAATTTTATTCTTCTAAAATATTCCTTACTACATTTTATTTGCATTTGTTCATGTTTTATTGTTGATCCTTTGTCAGGTCCCAAATATTTATAGACTCCCTCTTGCTCAAGTTCTTTTAAGTCACATTCCTGTCCCAGGCTGTTGCTTTCTTTCTGCTGCAGCTTTCCTGCTTTAAAGGTTTGCTTTTGCAAATCTATCAAGACCAAGTGACATTCTTATATCATCTCACAAAGTTGTGACCACTTGCAGTTGTGCTTTCCCACATCTGATGAACTATACAGTTTTAAATCATTCACAAGAAGAAGATAAGTCTTTATACTTTGTTGTTTTCTGGGAGCCAAATTGTAGCCATGACCTAATCAGTTAAGCAGGCAGCTTAATGAGTTAAGAGCAAGACAAAAGAGCAGCAGAGTCACCCTGGAATATCCTCCTTTGGATTTTTATCTCTAGAATAATAATGTGTCCTTTATGGCCGCTGTAATGAAATTGATCAGTGTAGGGTATATGTTATACATTTTTAAACATTATTTTATCCATGAATGTGGGATACTCTCAGATGCTTTTTCGTAGTCTAAACAAGCCATACTTAGATTCTTCTCTTTTTTACAGTTCTGCATTATGACTTTATTTAACGAGAAATTATCCTTTGTTCCATATGACTTTCTTTTATTGCCCTTTTGTTCTATTGCCATGATTAAATTTTCTTCTAAATGACTGTAAACTCTGTTGGCATCTATTTCAGTATATAGTTTATATGTTGTTGGAAGGCAAGTTACTGGTCTATAGTTTTTAGGATAGCTTGCAGGTTTGCTCTTAAGTAGGAGTATTGTTTTTCCTGTTGTTAATCAGGTTGGCGTATCTTTGGGTGCGCATATAAATAGTTCTTACTCATGGCTAACTCTTCATGTAAAGATGTTAATATTTTTAGCCAGAAGTTAGGTACTGCATCTCGCCCTGGGGCCTTCCATTTAGGAGCTTTTCTTAACTTTGTTTCAGTCTCTCTGGCCGTTACTTCATCCCATTTCATATCCTGTACATTTGAACTTCTTATTCTTTCTTTTACTTCTTTTATCCGTTCAGCATATTTGTTATGTTCCACAAAATCTTTTAATATTGAGTTTTTCAATACTACAATAGGATACCAAAGCTTGTGGGGGGGAGGGGGTTCATCAGATGTTTAAGGTCCTCACTGCCCTGGCTACAAATAAAAAAAAAGAATAAAGAAAGAGGTGGGTGTTAGGTGTGAAATTTATGTTCCTCCCACTTTCCTTCCTGTTATCTCAACTCCTCATTTGTTTGTATATGAAACGTTTTTAAATATGTTTCCCACCTCAGATATTACTCTCAAATTTTGAAATAATTTCTATCAAGTGGTACACTCTGTCCTCTTCTTCCTCACAGTAATTGCTTCGACATAGTCTATAACCTTTTATATAATTTTTCTCTATACATACTATCTCTTCCATATTTATATACATTGCCTATATACAAAGCTTTTACGAATCTCACAAGGCACCTTCTTCTTTTTCCACACAAGTAATATATGTTTTTACATGATTTAGTTTAAACGCTGATATTATCAGAAATGTATTTCTACCCAGTAATACCTCTACAGTTAATGGTAATAGGTCTTGGCTGACCTATTGACGTGTTGTGTACTGTGTCATATCTACAAAGGATAGCCTTTCCACAGTAGACTGTCACAATAGAGTAAACTAATGTGAATCTTAATGCAAAACAATCACAAGATCACATACAAGGGTAGCCAACATGCAAATCAGGTAGTGAGGTAGAATCCATGATTGCAAAGTCATCCCCAGTGAAACAGTTAGCCCACAGCATAAACCACTGGTTGCCACAATCAGCTGCAATTGCAGTGGTCAGAGAAGGCTCTAAGGTCAACAGAGTCCAGGCTGAAGACCTTAAAGTTGACTGGAGAGAAAATACAACAGTTCAAGGAATCACTCAGGGCTCTAGCACCCCAAGAAGAGAAGGAAATAGGTGGAGTTGAAGAAGGATGGCAGAGCCTCAAAACAGCATATGTTAGGACTACAGAGCAGATATGTGGCCAAGCAGGTATGGGAATAAGGTACATAAGGAAAGCTGCTGGTGGAATGCAGAAGTCCAGGAAGTGATCAAAAGAAAGAAGGAGTACAGAAAAAATGGGAGTTAGAAAAGGCTGACCAGGCTAGGAAGGAATACTTGCTGGCTAACAAAGAAGCTAAGAAATTAGTTGCAATAGCAAAGAACAGGGCATCAAAGGCACTCCAACAGCTTCTGAAAAGTGACTCAGTAGGTGGTACAAATATACTATATCAGGTTGCAAGACAAAGACAGAAAGATAAAGAAGATAGTCAGACGCCCTTTATAAGGGATGCCAGTAACAACATACTCACCACTCCACAGGACATCAAAGGTAGATGGAAGCTATACTGCCCCAGAAACAGCCTACAATGAGAGAAGAGAAAAGCTGTAAGGAAAATGAAGTCAGGGAATGCAGCATGATTAGATAAGATCACAGCAGATATGATCAAGATGCTAGGTGAGATGCGGAGAAATGGCTCCTGAGGGTACTCATAGCAAAGTGGAGAGACAGGTGTATCCCAGATGACTGGAGAATAAACATACTTGTGCCAGTGTACAAGAACAAAGGGGACATCCACAACTGTGGGTGGATAAGCAGAGTAATAGAATGCAAAGATGGGAAATGAGCAGTTCGGATTCAGATCAGGATGCAGCACAATTGACCCGATGTTTGCAGTGAGACAGATAATTGAGAAGAAGCTGGAGATGAGGAGAGAGTACAACTAAGCATTCCTAGACTTATCCAACTGGGCATTCCTAGACTTATCCAACTGGGCATTCCTAGACTTATCCAACTGGGCATTCCTAGAGTTGGAGAAAGCATATGACAAGGTCCCAAGAAAGCTCATCTGGTCAATACTGTGGTGGTCTGCAGTCCCAAAAACATTGGTAGAATTAATGCAGACTATGTACAAGGACTCAATTGAAAACAGTGTTCGGCCTCACAGAGGGATTCCCAGTGAGTGGGTGTACACCAGGGATCATCTCTGAGCCCACTGCTGTTTATACTGATGATGGAGTACATTAGCAAACAGGTTGGAGGGGACAGATCAACAAAGTTACTGCATGTAGATGATGTGGCAGTACAGGCAGACTCTGAGCAAAACGTCAGCAAAGAATAGGGGAATGGAATGCAAAATTGAAGGCACATGGGATGAAACTAAGCACAGATAAGACAGTGGTAATGGCAGCAAATTGGGAAAATCATAAGAATCTGAGAAATGAGATAGAAGGGAAGATATTGGAACAGATAAATAGCTTCAAGCATCTGGGAGGGGTGATTGAGGAGAAGGGAAGTCTGATTGAAGAGGCCAAAGGTCGAATCAGAGGGGATGCAGAAAACTGACATAGAGTCTCAGGTGTAGTCTATAATAGAAGATTGCCAAAAAAGCTGAAAAGTAAGGTCTACAAGACAGTGGTGTGACAAGTACTAATGTATGGTACAAAAACCTGAAGGTCTACAAGACAGTGGTGTGATAAGTACTAATGTATGGTACAAAAACCTGAAGGTCTACAAGACAGTGGTCTGACAAGTACTAATGTACGGTACAAAAACCTGAAGGTCTACAAGACAGTGGTGTGACAAGTACTAATGTATGGTACAAAAACCTGAAGGTCTACAAGACAGTGGTGTGACAAGTACTAATGTACGGTACAAAAACCTGAAGGTTTACAAGACAGTGGTGTGACAAGTACTAATGTACGGTACAAAAACCTGAAGGTCTACAAGACAGTGGTGTGACAAGTACTAATGTACGGTACAATAACCTGAAGGTCTACAAGACAGTGGTATGACAAGTACTAATGTACGGTACAAAAACCTGAAGGTCTACAAGACAGTGGTGTGACAAGTACTAATGTACGGTACAAAAACCTGAAGGTCTACAAGACAGTGGTGTGACAAGTACTAATGTACGGTACAATAACCTGAAGGTCTACAAGACAGTGGTATGACAAGTACTAATGTATGGTACAAAAACCTGAAGGTCTACAAGACAGTGGTGTGACAAGTACTAATGTACGGTACAAAAACCTGAAGGTCTACAAGACAGTGGTGTGACAAGTACTAATGTATGGTACAAAAACCTGAAGGTCTACAAGACAGTGGTGTGACAAGTACTAATGTACGGTACAAAAACCTGAAGGTCTACAAGACAGTGGTGTGATAAGTACTAATGTATGGTACAAAAACCTGAAGGTCTACAAGACAGTGGTGTGACAAGTACTAATGTATGGTACAAAAACCTGAAGGTTTACAAGACAGTGGTGTGACAAGTACTAATGTACGGTACAATAACCTGAAGGTCTACAAGACAGTGGTGTGACAAGTACTAATGTATGGTACAAAAACCTGACGGTCTACAAGACAGTGGTGTGACAAGTACTAATGTATGGTACAAAAACCTGAAGGTCTACAAGACAGTGGTGTGACAAGTACTAATGTACCGTACAAAAACCTGAGCAGTAGAAGCAGAGCAGATGAGGAAGTTAGAGGTGATGGAAATAAAGTGCCTGAGAAGGGTGTGAGGATGCACACTGTGAGACAGACAAAGAAACAAGGACATAAGAGCAGAAGCCAAAGTAGCTCCAGCTGCAGAAAAGATTAAAGAGAACAGATTACGATGGTTCAGACATGTACAGAAAAGCTGAAGACAATCTGATGGAGAAGATTTCGGACAGACAGGAAGAAGGTAAGAGGAAACAAGGATGTCCAGCAAAGAGGTGGGTGGATTGTGGGAAAGAAGATCTGTGACAGTCAGACATTAGTGTTGAAAAAGGCTGGAATGTGCACTAAATCGAGAGAGGTGGCGACAGTTAACATGATACCCTGACCCCATGTAGAAAATGGTAAAAAGGCGATGATGATGATGGTGGTGGTGATGAATCTTAATGTGTTTTGTGGGGAGGGGAGTTAGAGCACACACATCCTTGCACCTTACACCCCTGATCCATCAAATATACTTTCTCTGATGTATCACTATGGAATAAAGGGAATAAGTGTATTTTCCTTTCATCAAGGCTGGTGTAATCTTGAAATTAGTATATGTACAGGCAGAGGTAGGATGGCACAGTGCTGTCGCCCCACAGCAAGAATTTCTCTGGTTCGATTCTTGGCTGGGTGCCTTCTGTGTGGAGTCTGCCTTCCCTCCCTGCATTCATGTGGGTTTCCTCTGGGTGCTCCAGTTTCCTCCCACATTCCAAAGAATTACAGTAGGTGGATTGGACACTGTAAATTGGCACTAGGTGTGAGTGTGTCCATGCGAGTGTGTGGTGCACTCTCTGAGGAGGTTTGGGCTTTGGACTAGCAACACAACCCTGTAAAACCCATACCTGCTATGGAAATGAGTGCTGAAAGGTGTTCATTGCCCAATGTGCTAAATGTATGAGAGCGAATCCAGGACAGGCAGAGGTATGGGGCTGGAACCCCTCCAAAAATGGGTTTGAGGTAATCTGTTACTTTTTGTGTATAGCATCAGTCATATGGGGGTAGTGAAATAAAGTTGGTAGTAGTTGCAGCATTGGTAACTCCATTGCAGATAACATTACATAGATTCCCAGTAACCACACTATTCTTGCCACTTATATATTTATTGGCAAACTAAGTGGTTTAAATACAAGTACAGTTTTTTAGAAATTACGTAAATACTACCACTTTCATTTTTTGACAGAGGTAACCAGTTCATAGGTGATTATTAGGCTAATGGCAGAAGAGCCTTTACAACCCTAGCCAGTAATACCAAGGATGTGACAATGTTGTATCTTAATTCCCCAGATATGAGATGGGGCACTACCAGGGTAGTGGGTCTTTGGGTGATGGATCCCATTTTACAGACTGCCTCTGCCCATAACAGACATGAGAAGTACCCCAGGAGTGAGTTTACAGTTCCCCATCCATTTATTCACATTCTTTTTGCAGAGAGTGAGGGCTGGGCTTGTTTTATGAAGATGGAAAGTTTATTTCATAGATGAGTTAGCCTTTGTGATATGACTTTGTCTGTCCAGCAAGTTCTGTTAGAGTCACAAGTAAAGATGTGATAGTGTTCAATCTCGCCGTTTGTTCTTACACATGGGTTCGGAGCCGATCCTCGGCTCCGTGTCGGCCGCTTGCAAGCTCTGCATCGAGAAGAAGCTCGAGACAACCTAATACCCACAATCCCCCTCTGCCTTTACCTCAGATCTAGTTTGCCGCTGCTGTGTTCGCATCACTGGGATCGAGCTCGAGCAACTTCAGATAAGAAATAACTTTTATTATTGTTATTTTTGAGAAAAAAATTATTCTAAAAGTACTATTTGTTGACATAGTGTATGTGTGTGTGGTAAGGTAGAAATACTCGGTGCCGTTAAAGTTTAATTAACTTGTTAGAGTTTTTCGGGGCCTTCCACCCCTTACTCGATTTTGACAACCGGACTGACTTATATATCGGATTCGACATTTTTACTGGATTTGTCTCTCTACTGGACTTGACCTTTTTTCTCTTACCTGTTTTTTCTTCAAGATGTCTGAGAAAATTAAATCAGGTTTTAAACGTTGCCAGTGTGGCCAAAAAATGTCAGTTACTGACAACCATAGTTCCTGTGTCTACTGCCTTGGCCCTCTCCACTTACAAGAGGACTGTTCAATTTGTCACTCTTTTAGTGGGAGGGTCATGACAGATAGGCGCAGGAAACTCATGGACAGGGGTTATTAAAACCTTCCTTTCAGGAGGCTCTGGATGCTTCAGACCAGGCATCCAAATCCTCGAAGGAATCGAAGACGTCGGAGCCCAAGTCATCGGCTCCGAGCTCTTCGAGTAAAGTTAGATCACCGGTTCCACAGACTTCGGGGCCGAGTGTTCAACTGTTGTCAGTTCCCGAGCCTCGAGTCTTGGAACCGGTGATGGAGCTCCCTCCCTCGACACTATTGAGGTCGGCTCCGTCTTCGGTTCCTTCGACCCGTTCTTCTTCTAAGCACTCCAGTGTCGATGTGGATCGTGTGGTGCAGAAGTTATTGGAGCATTCGGCCCTATCCAAACTTATTTCGGTTTCCACCCAGTTGGTGTCGAAACTTGAAGGCCTCCCATTGTCTCCATCCATTCCTCCTCCGAGACCTGTCCAGTCTTTGGAGCCGGAAGAGGCTGATCTACTGATTGTGGAGCCCTCGGGTCCAGAACCGTCCTTTTCTCGGTCTGTTCCTCTCACCTCGACTCCGTCGGATCCGGTACCGGAGTCTCGGAGCCGACGATCTGTCCTTGGTTCCGGGGCCGAGAGTCGAACCGACGTTTTGGTTCCGACTCTTCCCCTCGGGGCCTCGGCGCGGATCGATTCGGCTCCGTCCTCGGGGTCGATGCCTTCGGTGCCTGTCTCGGGGATTCTTCCCATTTCTTCGGAACCGGGAGATTCTTCGACTCGGGACCCGGGGGTCTTCGATCTCATGAGGAAGGTGTTGTCTACCCAGACAACCACATCAGTAGAAGCAACCTCTCCTCCCCATAAAGGGCCGTTATCCTCCTCTGCACCCACGGCTACATCCAAGCGTCGAGCACCGGTGTCTCAGCCACCCCTGGAGGGTGCCCCCTCTTCCTCGGAGGCTTCTTCGGATGCTCCCCACGAAGAAGTCCCTAGGAAAAGATTGTGTAAGAGGAGACACTTAGATTCTCCACAAGAATCTTTGACATCCGATACTGACTTGGATGAGTCAGAAGGGTCCCCTAAGTCACCTTCAGAAGATGTCTCTTTTTCTGACATATTGGAGATCCTGAAACAGAGAGGTGACTGGCAGTCCCTTCCCCCTTCTGAGGATGAGTCAGTCTTGCTGAAGGCATTTGGTGCTCGCCCTTCCTCCTCCTGGGTCACTCCGCCCTTCGATGAATTAATGGAACTTATTGCTCGAAGGGCGTGGGAGGCTCCTGACACAGTGGAACCAGTCCCTAGGAAGCCTAATAAGTATATCACTGCACCCCAGGACAAGACTTACTTAACAAAAGGAGTTCCAGTGGACGCTATGGTGGTGGCAGCGGCCATGAAAAAGGAGATGTCGGAATCTTCCTCATCTGTCCATCCCCCTAATAAAGATTCTAGGACTATGGACAGGTATGGGAAGCGCATTTTTAGTTCAGCGGCTTTTTCCATGCGATCCCTGAACTATTTGACCCACTTTACACGACTACAGAGGGATCTAGTCAAAGAGTTGGGAGATACCCTCCAGGGTACTACAGATGCTGCTGTCTCAGAGAAAGTGACAGCGCAACTTAATACCCTTACATCCATTGTGAACTTGTCCAAGAGGCTGATCTCTTACGCAGCCGAAGGTTCGAGTAGGGCAGCAGCTTCAGTGATTGCTCTTCGCAGACAATCCTGGATGCGCTTATGTTCATTTGCGGAAGCCTTCAAGTCTTCCTTTACTAACGCCCCATTTGACGGTGCCACTCTTTTTGGCCCCAAAGTAAAGGAGACCCTTACCCGGTGTGAGCAGGAGGGAAAGACTCTGTCTGCTGTCGGAGTCCGTTTTTCCACCCCATCCAGACCGTACCCCAAAGGGCAATGTGGTGGAAAAATGTGGTTTCGAAAACCCCAAGGATCTTTCCCAGGCACACAGGGTGATGCCCCTTCTAGAGGCAGAGGAGGGGGCAGAGGTGGAAGATGCCGCCCTGGCGGCAGAGGGGGTCCGCAGAATCAAGGTGACAGGGATACACTCCCTGGTAAACCTTTCCAGCACTCCTGAGAGGAGGCCCGACTGTCCTGCTCTGGAGGCAGTCGGGGGTCGCTTAGCTTTATACCCTCAGGCCTGGCAAAACATAACTACAGACAAGTGGGTAAAAAGCGTGGTTACCAGAGGTTACAATATACCATTTCTATCCTATCCCATCCCAAAGAAAAGACTCCCAGATGTGCCGCCCCATCTGCGAGAGCCAGCAGCTATAGAAATTTCAAAGCTGCTAGAAAAAGAGTCATCCAACCAGTCCCAGCGGACCAAAGAGGATTCGGAACTTACTCAAGGTTCTTTTTAGTTCCAAAGAAAACAGGGGACTGGAGGCCCATTCTGGACCTAAGCGACCTCAATACCTTCGTCAAGAAAGAAAAGTTCCGAATGGTCACGCTTCAATCGATCCTTCCATTCTTACAGAAGGACGACTGGATGTGCTCAATAGATCTGAAGGATGCATACTACCACATCAAAATGGCCAGGGCATCCAGAGATCATTTGCGCTTCCGGCTGGGTGCCAGTCACTTTCAGTTTCGAGCCCTGCCCTTTGATCTGAACTCAGCCCCCAGGGTCTTCACCAAATGCATGGCAGTGGTAGCGTCTCACTTGAGACGCTTAGGATTCCAGGTGTTTCCATATCTGGACGACTGGCTCCTTTCTGCCACCACCCAGCGTCAACTAGTACAGGCCAGAGACTACACGCTTCAACTGTGTATTCACCTCGGAATTTCCGTAAACTTCGGAAAATCCTTACTACAGCCATCACAGCGTATCTTATTCATAGGAGCGGAATTAGATACACATCAGTTAATTCTAAGACTTCCTCCAGAAAGGATACTTTCACTTCAGACTCACATACGTCTTCTTCTTTTGTCCAGGAAATCCCCAGCAAAACTGGTACTGAAGGTTTTGGGACTCATGTCAGCTTCTCTTATTGCAATACCCTTGGGAAGACTGCACATGAGAGTCCTACAATGGCTACTGTTTGCACAATGGTCGTTCCAACAACTACCTCTGACACACGAGATTCTTATAACGAACACATGCAAATCACACCTAGACTGGTGGCTTCAGACTTGCAACCTTTCCAAGGGGAGACCATTTGTGCTACCCACTCCGACAGCTACGGTGACCACGGACGCTTCCCTGATAGGGTGGGGGGGCATCTTTCAGGGACAGACAGTCCAAGGCGAATGGACCAATTTAGAGTACAATCTGCACATCAATGTTCTAGAGTTGAGGGCAGTGTTTCTAGCGTTGCAACACTTTGCTCCCCTTCTTCCTCTGGGAACTATTGCAGTTCAGACGGACAACATGTCTGTAGTCTGGTACATAAACAAGCAAGGGGGAACCAAGTCCTATCAGCTATGCAGAGAGGCCATCAGAATCTGGCAATCGGCCGAGTCCACGGCTCCCTTTCTGGTAGCTTCGCTCATCCCGGGTCATCCAACGCCATAGCCGACAGGCTGAGCAGAGCAATACTGTTACCGCACGAGTGGTCCCTAAAACAATCAGTTGCGAAAAGATTTTTCACGTGGGGCCAACCTTCCTGCGATCTGTTTGCGTCTCCAATGAACGCCAAATGCAGGAGCTACTTTGCCCTATTACCCCTCCAGGGGAAGTCCCCAGGGAGGCACTGATTCACGATTGGCCCCCAGGTCTCCTGTACGCATTTCCTCCCTTCCCCCTGATCTCAAAGTTTCTCCAGAAAGCCAACAACCTACACAGGACAATAATCCTCATTGCCCCATTCTGGTCTCGTCAAATTTGGTTCCCCTTCCTCATGACACACTGCATTCGGGGACCCTGGATCCTGGACCCAGAGCCAGATCTATTGACTCACTCGTCAGGGGCTCCCCACCCCTCGCTCTTGTCCCTCCATCTAGCAGCTTGGCTGCTCCAATTCCCAACTTAGCCAGGTCTGATTTTCTTTCGCCTGCAGTTCAAAATATATTAGTGGCTTCTCATAAAGCTTCCACTACTAAAACATATACTAGTAAATGGAAGCGCTTTGTATTCTGGGTGAATACACAGCAAGTGGACCCTGTTATAGCTCCTTTGAATAAAATATTAGAGTTTTTAACAGAATTGTTCCATCAGGGTGCTTCTCCTGCCACATTAAGAGTTCAATTGGCTGCCATTTCTAATTTCCATGTGGAAGAATGTGGGGCTCCAGTTATGGCCCACAGACTTTGTAAAGCCTTTTAAAAGGGTCTTTTCATATTAGACCACCAATTAGATCTCCCACGTCACCTTGGAGTCTAAACTTATTATTATCTAAGTTGATGCTGCCCCTTTGAACCAGCCTCCTCTTGCCCATTAAAATTTTTGTCGTGGAAGACTCTCTTTAGTAGCCATTACATCCGCTAGAGAGTATCTGAACTTCAAGCTCTCTCCATTAAACACCCTTATTTGATCTTTCACTCTGACAGAGTTTCTCTTGCACTAATTCATCCTTCCTTCCTAAAGTTTGTTCTATTAACAATATTAACCAGTCCATTGAATTACCCACTTTCTTCAAGAATCACTCCAATAAAATGGAGTATATGTTGCACAAATTAGATGTCCACAGACAACTAAGGTTTTACTTGGATAGAACAAAAGATCACAGGAAATCTGATCAACTTTTTGTAGCCTTTGCTGATAACAGAAAAGGAGTAGCGGTTACTAAAAGAACTCTTTCTAAGTGGTTAACTGATTGTATCATCTATGTCTATGATTCTACAGATCAAACTCTTTTGCACAAACCCAAAGGACATTCCACAAGGTCAGTGTCTACATCCCTGGCTCATGCAGCTCGCCTACCACTAGATGCTATTTGCGGCTGCTACTTGGTCTAAACCACATACATTCATTTCTCATTATAAGGTAGACAAGGTTTCTAGGGACAGGGCAACCTTTGGTTCCACTGTGCTCAAGAACGTCCTTCCGTGAGTTCCTCAGGAACAAGGAGCTAGGGACGCTACCCATGTGTAAGAACAAACGGCGAGATTGAACACTATCACATATAGAAGTTATGTCCTTACCATAACGTTCCATGTGGAGTGTTCATCTCGCTTTGTTCTTACATTCCCACCCTCCCACCCTTAGGAAGAACGTTCAGTTTGGTGCCTGGTCTGGGGCATTCTGCTTCTGCATTGCAGTTGTTGTATATATAGTTGGCATGTATACATATATATATATGTATATATATAGACTCTTAGTTTCTGTGCATATGTGATATTGGCATGAGTGTTTCTCTCTCTGACTGCTGGTTTGCTTGCAAACTAGATCTGAGGTAAAGGCAGAGGGGGATTGTGGGTATTAGGTTGTCTCGAGCTTCTTCTCGATGCAGAGCTTGCAAGCGGCCGACACGGAGCCGAGGATCGGCTCCGAACCCATGTGTAAGAACAAAGGCGAGATGAACACTCCACATGGAACGTTATGGTAAGGACATAACTTCTATTTCAGGTCCATGGAACGTATAACCCTTGTATAATTTTTTTTTTGGGAATATATAACATTTTCATCAGGGCTGGATGAGAGAATGCCTTGTAGGTCAAGCATAAGTCCCCACTCAGTAAATGATATGAGATGGAGTACAGGGATAGGGCCTTTAGTCGGTCTGCATGAGACATGTGTCTTAGACTTTGTATTTTTTTAGTGAGAAACCTCTGGGGTCGCTCCAGTGTGTGTAAGTGCCTGGTTAGGTTTATGCAGAAGGGAGTATTGTACTCATCTGTATGCCTGATGAGGGCCAAGTACAATGGCTCTATGACTTTCTTTGATCTTGATGCCATGCCTTTACTTATAAGTTGAGCCACACAGAAGGATTTTCTCACCACTGTAGGTACCTGGTGGTGAAAGTGTAGGTTACTGTCTTATCTGACTTCCCAGATCCCTCACCACTGGGTCTATTTTTAGGGGTGTCCTATCAATATTATAATTTGCAGGGATTTCTGATTAACCAAAGGGTATGATTATGCATTTTTTTTTTAACATTTAGTCTCAGATCTTGGTTTTGGCACCAGTTGTTTGTCATTTTTAGGTCTGTTTGTAGGATGTCAGCATCATATGGGGATTCAGTGATTGTTCCCAGCTTACAGCTGTCAGTGAACCTGGTGAGCCAAAGGCCCCCAGGATTGGCCTTCACTTCAGAAAAGTATATAGTATACAGGAGGCATCTCAACACTGAGCCCTGTGGGACACTGCTAGTAACGGGTTTCTTACTGGAAGTGGATTAAGCTATCTAGACAACATGTGTCCTGTCAGTGAGCCAGGTGGCTATCCATCTGATGAGGCAGGGGTTTATACCTGACTCAGTAAGTTTATCTATGATCCTCAAGTGGGGCTTGTGTCGAAACCTGTGGCCAGATTTAGATAGGTGGTGTATACTGTTTTACCATCATTCATGACCTTGGTGACTCGAAGAAGTCTACCAGATTAAGCATGCAAGACCCCCCTTTGACAAAGCCAAATTGGGTCTGGGCCAGTTTTTGGAGGGTACCTATGTCATTATTGATCAGGTCCATGACAATTCACTCCATGGCCTTGCAGATAAGACTGGGCAAACTTATGGGACTGTAGTTCAAGAGGGTTAGTTGATGGGCCCCCTTTGTGCAGAGGAATGACTGGTGAAGTCCTGCATTCCTCTGGGAGAAAGCCCATTTGGAGGCTGTGGATAAAGACAGTTACTAGTGGCCCAGTTGTATTCTGTTTTAATGTATTTATGAAGCCATCCTGGAATGTTGTTGAAACCCATGGAGGCTGTGTTTTTGGCTTTAGTGAGCATGGTAAAGACCTGTTCCCTTATAATGACTGGTAGGGGGATGGTTTCAGGTATTTCTTTGGGTGTAGTAGGAGGTGAGGGGGGGGAGAAGTTTGAACTATACTTGTCAACCAGTATGTTTGCTACAGTTTCAGGCTGGGTGTAAGTGTTGCCATTCATGATTAACTTGACACATTGCTGAGCATTTTCCCTGAGGTTATGAATATAATTTAAAAAAAAAAGCCTTATGGTTCTCTTTCACCTGAGAGGCTATCTTGACCTCATAGTTTGCTTTGGCAGATTTGATCAGCTCTCTAATTTGTTTGTTTAGACTGGTGAGAGACTTTTTGCACTGATTTCTACACTGGAGGACAACCCCTCGCTGGTTAGATCTGACCATAAACAAATCACTTTGGATATTCACATTCCGCCCCCACCCCCGGACAAGAAAACCACCGTGAAAAGATTTTCAAAAGCAAACTTCACATTACTTAAGACCGAGGTGGAAAGTTTCAAAGCCCCCATGCCGAAGGATAACGCTGTCCAAGCTGCAAAATCCTTTACTAATGCATTCTACGGGTACCTACAAGAATGCATGGATCGTGCCATCCCAAGCAAAACCAAGACTCACTCCTCCAAAAAAAGGAAACCAGTCTGGTGGACTCCTGCCATAAACAAGGTATACAACAGAAGGAGGAAACTAGTACAGAAAAGAGTAAAATCCCAAGAAGGAAAGACATCCCTGATCAGTATCAGCAAGAAACTACGATCCCTCATAAAATCATCCAAGGCGAGCTTTGAAAGAAAAATTGCCAAGGACTCCAAAGATAACCACAAGGCATTCTTTAGCTATGTCAAGAATCTAAGTGGCAATGCTTAGATCTGCTCAGAGTTAGTGCAGAATGGCACAAAATACACTGAACTGACTGATATCGCCAACATCCTGGCAGACAGGTTCACCGCAAACTTCACCCCCCAAAGGGCCCATAACCATACCAGAAGAATGTAGAGTCCCTGAAATCACAGACACTCAGGTTAAAACAGCCCTCTCCAAAGCCAAAAACACAGCATCAATGGGACCGGATGGTGTCCCAGGCTGCATCCTACATGAGCTCAAAGACAAACTAACCCCTCACCTAAATACACTGTTCAAACACAGCCTCTCCACAGGCTACGTACCCATAGAGTGGCGCACACCAACAGTTATTCCACTCCACAAAGGTGGAGCCACAACAGACCCCGGGAACTATTACCCTATAAGCCTGACTAGCTTGGTCTGCAAGGCAATGGAGCGCATCATCATGTAACTCATTAACAGAGACATTGGGAACCTCCAAACACTGGACCCTACCCAGTTCGGCTTTGTTAAGGGCAGATCATGTCTCCTAAACCTAGTGGACTTCTTTGAGACAGTTACCAAGGCTATAGTTGAGGGAAAGGTGGTACAGACAGCCTACCTAGACCTCGCTAAGGCCTTCGACACCATTCCCCATTCTGGTATTATAGACAAGCTCACCAGCCTGAACATAAACCCCTACATCACAAGATGGGTTGCCAACTGGCTCATGGACAAAACCCACATGGTGAGAGTTGCGGGAGCTAGGTCCGACTGTAAACCGGTTACAAGTGGCATTCCCAAGGGCTCAATCCTAGGACCCCTCCTGTTCGGCATATACTTCTTAGAGGTACAGGCAAGCACAGGAGAACTATGGCTGATCAAGTTCACAGATGACTGCAAACTAGGGGCTATAATTGACTCTCTGGCTGACACAGAGATCCTCCAAAAGGGTCTCACTGAGATGGATACCTGGTGTCAAAATCATGGCCTCAAGCTAAATGCCAAAAAGTGCATAGTCATCCCCTCTGGAAAAAAACAAAGTATCCACAAACTACCACACAGGTAGTAGTCCCCTAAATACGGAAGATGTAATAAGGGATCTGGGGACCCAAGTAGATAGCAATCTCACCTTTGATAATCACATTGCCAAAGTGGTTAGAAAATCCTTCTACATGGCCCACCTAATCACAAAAGGGTTTGCATCCAGATCAAAAGAGGTCATTGTGCCCCTCTACTCATCACTCATCAGACCCATCATAGAGTACAATGCCCCATTTGGGATGTACCTTACAAGGCATCTGCAACAGCTGGAAAGACCACAGAAGTACTTCACCAAGAGGATCACTGGTCTCAAACAGATGCCCTATGCAGCTTGACTGAAAAACTCCAGCTTTGCTCAGTAGCATACCACCTACTCAGAGGTGATCTCTGCCTGACGTACAAGGCCATGTCCAACCCAGCATTGATGGACATGCTCCACCTAAAGAAAACCTTATCCCCTCCAGCCACACGTTCTAGGGATCTAAACCTCACCACAACAATAAATAGGACATGCTGGAGGGATAGATTCTTGTCCCAGAGACTTCCCATGCTTTGGAACAAGATCCCAATTTACATTAGGCAGAGCTCCTCGCTAACACTCTTCAAAAGAAACCTTGATGAGTGGATGGGAAACAGAAAGTTTACCCCAGGGATCACTTCAGTGGCTCTCCTGGACAGAGGCACAGAGAACTAATCTAAGGGGGCGACGAAAGCCAACACATTCTGGCTAGGCTTATAAATGCCCTCGGGCAGATAGCCTAGAACCTACCTACCTATGAACCTATTTGTCTGTTCATTCTTGGCTTTGGAGAGGATTTTTTTCCTTTTGTTGAATAGCCTATTTTTGCTAAGGGTCTATCAGGGTGGTTTATTTTTGCCAGTAATCATAGATTTGGCTCAGACAGGTACTGCCTCATCTATACAACTATGAATTTCATTGTACAGTACTTTTGTATACAGCTCAGCATAGGCTTCAGTGTCATCCGAATTCAGAAGGGCTTGGAAATTTAATAAGCTGTCATTTAGTTTGAGGTAATTGGTCTTAACAAAGTTCTTAACAGGTTTGGACTTTGATGGGGGCTGTAAGTTAGTTTTAATACTAAAGGAGATCATTTTGTGGTTAGATCTTACTGGGGAGTGGTTAATTCATGGGAGAGAGGAGCATCCCCCCATGTTTGTGAGTACTAGTCCTCCTAGTTCTCAGATATTTGGAACTCTAGTTGGGGAGCTAACAAGTTGCTCCAGGGCCTTTGGATTGACTAACCCCAAAAACCTCTAAACAAGTGCATTATGGACCATATAGGTCTCCCAGTTTATGGTGGGTAGTTGAAGTCATCCATAAGTATGGTGTAAAGCTGAATGTTAAGAGATTACAATAGGTTTAGGTAGGAGATGTGGTTTTCCAGACTCATGTTAGAGGATCTGTAGCAATGACATGAATAGAGGTCGCATCTATTGTTAGTTGGGCATGGAGTAGCTCAAGTGAGTCATGTTGTTGATTCAGTGTAGCAGTGTACTTATCCTTTATGAATACTGAGACACCTCCTCCCTTTGTTATATCATGAGATGAGGGGGATTGAAATGTATGAAAGGCATTGTAGCCTTTGATAGCCAGGGGTTCTTTCTAGGGTTCTGAACCATGTTTCTGCGACTGCACATATGTCTGCATTCTCCAGGGTGGGAAGTGTTTCCACAGAATGCAGATTTTTATTTAATCTCCTAGCATTGAGCAGCAGTGCCTTTAGGTAGCCATGAGTGATTTATGTTATGTTGGAAGGTTTAACAACTTGGAACGGCCTAAAAAATTCACTATGGAGAGAGATAATGTTTTTGCTAGTATCCAGAAGCCAAGCAGTGACAAGTTCAAACCATCTTTGGCAAAGCATCGTGGTTTGTCAATCATGTCTTCCCAGGCTGACAGATATTGTATCCCCTTGTTGTGACACCAGAAACTAAACCAATTGTTGAAGTTAATCATTTTTTGTTGGTACTGTGGTATCATCATAGGTGAAGGTAGGATGCTACTCATGCCTAGATTAATACCTGCCTGGGACACATATTCAGAGAGCTCTAGCATGTCTCTTTTCATATAGTCCAGTGAGGTACATGTTAGATCATTTATGCCTACATGGGCTATGACCATGTCATACTGGTTCTTGTGATTTAAAGAACTAAGTGCACGCATGATCTGGCAGATTCTGGCTCCAGACAGACAGCTCATTGTGATCTTCTTGTTTAGTCTGGTAAGGGAGACATCATTATGTCTTACAGTGGAATCCCCAGTAACTAGAATGTTTGGCTGTGTGGTGCCTTATGGGCATGGAAGCAGGGCTACTGTGGTTTTCAGAGTTATGTGCTTTGTGAGGTGCTGTCTTTATTGAGTGTGCTCAGGGCCACTGAGAGATGTCTTGGAGGTTTGGGTAGATTACGAATGAGTACTATCGCATATGTGGGCTGTGTGTTTGTTACTTAGTGTTGGTAATGAGTGTTTTGGGTGTAACACTAACAACCTGGCTTGCATTTTTCTTGTGTGTATGTGAGAGCTTTGCCTCCAATGACACTGTGTCTCTGCATCTCTCACATAGTGTGTTTGTCTGTTAAAAAATTAAATGGTTGTCAGTGAACATGAGGCAGTTACTACACTGCCTCAGGATGCCCATAGATACTTAGTAGATGGGAAGGAGTAGGGGAGAGTCTCTTAAAGGTCAAAGTGAGAGTGTTTTGTAGTATGCTATTATATGATCTGCAGTGGTACTTCCCTCTACACAAATTGGTGGTTCTTGAAGCTGCTGTGAATAGTGGGAGACTATGGAGAGAGTTTCCTATAGAGGATTTTAAACTGGAGAGGTTTGCTTATATACAAGGCATGGGGAACCACATTTGCATGTGCAAACGTGAGGTTTTTAAACTAGCAGGATAAAAGACTTTTACACATTTATGCCCTCAGGCTAATCAGATAAACACACAATAAACCTTCCACCAGCACTTTCCAACTTGAATGAGTTGAATTCAGCTCTCTGCTCCCAAGAGAGCGCAAAAGAACCCTCATGATGTAAAGCAAACTGGTTTTGAGCTCAAGTGCAGCAACAAATGCTTTACAGTGAAAGTCAGAATTCCTGCAGTATCAGGAATTCTTGAAAATAAATTCACTAACCCTGTGAAATGCTCAAAATACAGAAAAAAATGCACAATGTAAGAGAACTACAACACAGAAAAACTTTGCAAAACTTAGAAATATTTTGGCAGACACGGGAGGGAACTTTGGCAAACTCAGAACAGCTTTTGCAGTATCAGAGGAGGTCAGGAAATATCAAAATACTGTTAAAACAATCTAAGAGCAGTACATTAACAAACAGATGGCATTTCTTTAATAAGTGCAGGCTGAAAACAGTGATCAACTCAACCCAATCAATAAATGCAGCACAGAAGTGTTAAATTGCACTGAGACAGTTAGAGCAAGTGCAAAAAAATACTTATATAAGCTTTGTAGGCCCAGGTGGTTTTAGAAGCAACCCAAGTCTTGTAGTCACAGGCATCCAAGCCAGGCACAGGGAAGCTCTGAATAAATAAGCACAATCTCACAAAAATGTAATTCTTTTATGCCAGCAGGATGAAAGACTTTTTACACAGTTAAGACCTCAGGCCAATCCGATAAACACACAATAAACCTTCCAACAGGAGTTTCCAACTTAGCTGGGTTGAATTCAGCTCTCTGCTCCTACCAGAGTGCAAATAAACCCTCTTAATGTAAACCAAATGGTTTTGACTTCAAGTGCAGTAACAAGTGGTTTACAACAAAAGTCAGAATTCCTGCAATATTAGGAATCCTTGGAAATAAGTTCACTAACCCTGAGAAGTGTTCATAAAATGCAGAAATAAGAGTGCTATGTCAGAGAATTACAGACAAAAAAACTTTGCAAAACTTAGAAATATTTTAGCAGACTCAGGAGAACTTTGACAAACTCCTTTTGAAGTATCAGAGGATGTTAGGAAATATTAGAATACTGTTAAAACAATATAAGAGCAGTACAGTAACAAACAGATGGCATTTCTTTAACAAGTGCAGGCTGGAAACAGTGATAAATTCAACTAGATCAATAAATGGAGCACACAGAAGTGTTAAATTGCACTGAGGCAGAGTAAGTAGTCACAGTTGTCCTAGCCAGGCACAGAGAATGTGAATTCATTTATTTTTCTACTGACTCCCTATCTATCTATATATATATATATATATATATATATATATATATATATATATATATATAGTTAGAGAGACAGACAGGCAGACAGAGATAAATAATGAATGTATCATTTGCTATACATACTTTATTTCTTTGCTCTTTATTTTACTGCATTTTCATTTTATTTTACAAAATGACTCCATTGTACTTATGATCATCCATATATTTAATCTGGAATCCTAGGTTTTAATCATGAAAATTACTAAAGCTCTGTTTAATCCACTTATATCTAACTTGTACTAGTTACGTATCTCAGTCTTTAGAAGTTTGTATACTTAAGATCATAAGAGCTACAGCCTTTTTAAGCCTAGCCATTCATGTCTCAATTTTCCCAATTATCAATCCCCAGAGGCTAGAATGGCTTTGCTATATGCCTGTGCGTTAGAACATCTACAAACTGCCCCTATCTATAAGGGCCACAGGCAACAAGTCAGGGGTGAATTTGTGATGTCCCATCCACTGGTCCAAACTGCATTTGAATAGGCTTAGGAAAGAGCTCTGTTTTACATGAGGGGAGTCTGTTCCACAGAAGGGTTAGTCTCTGAGTCACATACCTGTCTCTCTAACGTACTCAAAACTGATAAACATCAAAGAGGAAAAGAAGGTGAAATACAACTCCTATTTATTAGAAAACATTAAGCGCTTTTGTCTGTGGTATACAGGACTTCCTCAGAATGTGAATCGCAAACACTAATCATAGCCCCCTCCCCTTTTCTTGTTCTCCTAACATAATTCTATTGTATGTTTCCTAGCCCTGTCAAACCTGTTTTCTCACAGTTTTCTCCAAGCCCTAACTCTTAGCACCACCCCACAGTCTTCTAACATAATCTTATTGTAAGCTTCCCAACCCTGTCAATCCTATCTATTCCCTCTCTCTTCCTCGTGAGAATTTACTTATTCCTCCCCTAAGTTGCGGCACCATCTTAAAATGCTTAGACCATCTGCTCCAACTCCAGATTTCCTACTTTAATGATACTTTTCTTTCCAGATAGCAACTCCACAGTTGGTTTCAAGATCCACTAAGGGTCTCATGAAATGCAGGGACAAATCATGGAAAATCTGGCAAACAAACAAAAACCCATCTGACTTCGCCCAATTTAAACAGCTCCGAAACCAGGTTAAGCGCCTAGCACTACAAAACAAAAAAGAACACTTCCTTACATTACAAAATCAACACAAGCAAAACCCAAAGAAATTCTGGAGCTCTCTTAACTCTTTATTAAACCCAGGCTCTAGTAATAATCCTTGCCTAGACCCCCAAAAAAAAACACCCATTGAAATTGCTGCAACCTTCGACTCCTATTTCATACATACTATAGCCAGTCTAACCGCTACCTTTCCCAAGACCAACTTGTCCACCACAGACCTCTCCATAGCTAATACCAGTACACCCCCTATTCCCAACTTTACACTGTCACCTATACCCACCTTGACTGTTAAAAAAATTGCTTCTAAAACTCAAACCATGCACAAATGCCCCTGACAATATACCTGTCAAATACCTGCAAATCTGAGCCAACTCAGTCACTTACCCTATCAGCATACTTCTCAACAGATCTATCCAAGAATCCTATGTGCCCATCATCTGGAAAAAAGCTTGTATCCTCCCTCTACACAAGGGGGGCCCCAACATAGACACCACCAACTTCCGCCCCATTGCTATACTATCACCCATCTCTAAGATTCTGGAAAAATGTATTCATTCTCAACTTCTTCACCTGCTGACTCTCAACCACATCCTCTTCCCCATCCAACACAGATTTAGTCCAGGACATACAACCACCACTGCCCTGATATCCTTCATGGACACTGTCAACCAAGCCCGTGATGCTGGTAAAATTTTATCTTCACTATTTCTTGATCTTTCTAAAGCTTTCGATACTATATCCCACTCTCTCCTTCTAACAAAACTCTCTAACATAGGTATTTCACCTCAAACTCTAAACTGGTTCACTAATTACCTCACTAACAGGCAGCAATCAACTAAATGGCAGAACTCTTACTCCCCTTTCCTAAACACCACCACTGGTGTTCCTCAAGGCTCGACCTGTACATCCATGGTAAAGGAGGATAAGGTAAACTAGATGTTTGTATTACTAAGAATAGAGGACAAAGGAGGTCTGAATCAACATTATACTGAAAACTCACATACTCTAATTCATTGTTAAATTTTGGGAGTTGGCAACTGGTACACCAAAAACGATCCTTAGTTAAGGGCCAGTATATGAGAGTGGCACGAATGGTTAGTGAAGACCTTATGTTTCTGGAAGAATGCCAAAAGTTGAGGAGTATTTTGATAAGAAGTGTATCCTGGTCCGTTTATAGATAACATTTTTCAGGAGGTCAGTGACAAGAGATAAAAGGGATTCCCATTATTGGGTACACATGAGGTAGAGAATAATACCCTTACATTAAGAAAAAGTTCAACATTGGAACTGGGTGTTGTTGGGAGGGAGAACATGAATTATTGGACAAGTTAGGGGACAAACCATTGGTCATATATAAAAAGAATACTAGCTTGAAAAATTTAATGGAGGCATCCATCAAAAATAATAATTTTATTGGAAAAATGTCAAAATGTGGGCACTGTTCGCAATGTAGTTTCATTCTTGAGGGACAAGGTTTGTCTCTGGAGAATTTTGGGAATATTAGGCCCAATTCTAGGTACCATTGTGATTGTAAAGAAGTGGTATACATTGCTAAGTGTCAAAAATGTCTCAGCTTTTATATTGGAAAGACAATCAGAGCCCTAATAAATAGGATTTAGCAACACACAAGAGATATACAAAAGAAAGATGAATGAAATGCATTGTACAAACATATTAAAATAAATGAAATGCATTGTACAAACATATTAAAATAAATGAAATGCATTTTTTCAGGTTCATGGCCATTGATCAAGTGAATTTAGGACAGAGGGGAGGTCCCACGAACTTGTTTCTTGAATATAAGAAATTGAGATGGCAGATTAGATGTAATGCCTCTGCTCGGGACTGAATGAAATGATATCCATGTCTACTTTTTTAAAATTAAAAGCATCCTTGGCAATTTGATGGTTATAGATTATTAACTAATATAACCCATAAAAGAATTGTACTTGTATATAAATTTAGATAATATTAATTTTATGTATGATTTTTAAGATTTGTAAAACTGGTGTTTTAGAAGGGTTTTATGGGGGGGAGGGTCTGTTCATTCATGTGGCTGTGATGTTTCTAATTAATGGAGTCATGTGACAGAACATGGATTTTATACGTATTGTGATTAGTGTTTGTGATTCACATTCTAAGGAAGTCCTGTATACCACAGACGAAAGAGCTTAATGTTTTCTAATAAATAGGAGCTGGATTTTGCCTTTGTTTCCTCTTTGGTGTTTGTCTCTCTGACATGTTTTTTTATGCCACAGAAGAGGTTTAGATCCTTAGATAGGGTAATTCTGGTGCTGTTTGTTTTGCAAATGCATAAGATTCATCAGGGCTGAATCAGAGAATGCCTTGTTGGTTAGGCATAGATATCCCTCAGTAGTCTGTAGGAGACTGAGTACAAGGACAGGGCTTTGAGATGGTCCTCCTAAGATATATTAATTACACCCTGTATTCTTTTAGTGCGGAATCTCGGTGGCCGCTGAATGTTGTAATTTTCAGAGGTGGGCATCTTCCCAATGGGTAATATTATGCATTTTTTGCATTAAGTTTTAGGCCATTATTCTAGCAGTAGTTATATGTCTGTGTCAAACCTTTCTGGAGGATATCTACATCTTTGGAAGAATCAGGAATTGCACCCAGCTTGCAGTTCTCAGCAAATTTGGTCAGCCAAAGGTCATCTACATTTGCTTTGACTTCAGAGAAGTGTATTCTTAACAGGAGAGGTCCTAATACCAAGCCCTGTGGGACACAGGCCTCTGAGTGCAGGTGAATTCCTCCATCCTAACTTCACATGTCCTATTTGTGAGCCATTGTTTATGGCCAAACTTCACCTGGTAACCCATCTTTACCTATAGCCTTTCTGTCTTTAATCTGCCTTAGTCCAGTCTCCATATTCACTTTACTTATTATCTCCTAGGTACCCCTCTTACTAAATATGCTGACCCCTCAGCTTTTATTACAGTGTTTTATCTCAAAGCATGTAAACTTTAGCTGTTTTGTGACTTTTGCTTTACATATCCCTGTTTCATTTCATCTGTCTAATTAATAATAAAAATCATTCTGTACTGTACATCTGTTTTAGATGAAATTCAAACAGGAAAATATTAAGCAAGAGCTAGGAAAACAGCTTAAGTATATACTAAATGAATAGACTATTAAGATGCACATTTACTAATAATAGAAAAGTATGAATGTAACAGTAGTGATAAACTATAAATGTTCGTTAAAGTTACAAATAACAGAATTCTGTATCTCAGAGTTACAGAAAAACATTTCAGCACTTAAAATAAAAATTGCTGGTAGAATATACCGCATCATATAATGCTTAATTTATTTTAAGTATTAGTCTTTAAACACAGTAATACAATAAGGAGTACTGTTGCTTTCTATATAACTTCAATACCTCCACTATTTCACCCTTTGTCAGTAACTGCCTCATCTTGATTTTTTTTTTTTTTGGTTTGTTTTTGCCTCAGCCTGGTGACCATTGTCATGGAGATGTTTCTTCATTCTGTTTAATCCACTTTAAATGATTTGCACAATATGGGGGAGTCACTTTATATGTAGAGCACATTAGACTCCTAGTGAATTTTAGTTATTTGCTGAGTGTCAAGTGTGGTAACAGGTCAACTTAACACAAAAAAATGCAGATCCCTGATCAGGGCTGCTTTCCATGCAGCCAGTCATGAAAGTGCCAGCTTTACAGAGATGTGACTGCATTTGTCTGCACAGGGTGGGAAAGCTGGTGTCAGGCACTTATTATGTTGCCAGTGGCCTCCTCTAGCATCTAGTCTATTAATCCAACCTGGGTCATCTAGAGCACAGTCAGGGCTTTATCCCTCTGTGTCACGCATAGGGCTATGCCTCCCCATCTTGATCTAGTATATGTGAACACATTCTGGGTTTTTTTTCTGACTTTCTGTTTATAGGTTTTAAGTCCATCAGAGAGATTTATTTATGCATTTATGTTTGTTACTGGATGAATAAGCTGGTAACATGCCCCTTTTCTGTCACGACCTGGGCCAGATGGCAGAGACATATCAAACATGTCACATCCATTTAAATGAACAGTACACTTTGTAAAATAGAGTGTGAACTCTGTAAACATGCATTTACTGAACAGATGAGGAATGTCATATTCAAGTATTGTTAGAATTACCAGGAAGAAAGACATATGAAGTAACATTGCTTTCTACCATAAAAAAACAAAAAAAAAACCCCAAAAAACAAGAAGCAGCATTGCTTGCAGTGTCTTAATGATTACTAACATACTTATGTAAGTAAAGAATTTAGTTACAAAATGTTACAAAATATGCATGATACACAAGGTATTGCATACAAGGATGCAAATGTGGAAACTTAAAGTTGAGTTGATATTGTGAGTATTGGGAAGGGAGCACTGAAATATTTAGCCTTTCTCTATGAAGCAAGAGCATTTGAGTTGCTTCTGAAAATGAAGACTGAGCTCTTTCTAGAACAGTCTGTGGTTGGGTATTACCCCACTTCCTGTGGAAGAGCATTCTGTGTGGAATCTTCGAAAAGGCTTTTTCACTAAAGAAGAGTCAGTAGGAAGCCAGAGTAAGGTGCAAAGTTTCTTAATTTCAAAGGGAGTAAGTAGTCTGTGGTATGTGTGTAACAAACATTGCAAAAAGGAAGGCCACAAGAGGCTTGCTGTGGTGTATGTACAGTTAAATACAAAGTTGGCTCTAGTGGTAGGAAGCCAGTTACTTATCTACATAGCTGTACTGTCCTTTCATATACTTCTTAACTGTATGTTAGCATTTAGCTGTATTGTCCAGACAGACCATTACTTCCCTTCTCATTTGTTCTGTTTCTGCATTGTACTTACCTTCACTTCCTTATTAACTGCTATGGTCTATGCATTTTCTTCCTGTAGTCCTCATTTTATTTGACTCATTTTTGCTGTTCCATTTTAGGTTCATAGGTGTATACTAGGCTAATGGCCCTGGAGCCTTTACAAGCCTAGCCCATAGGATTTCCCTGGCATCATGCCACCCAACCTTAGTTCCTAGTGCCTCTGTCGAGTAGAGCCACTGGAGTGATCCCCTGGGGTGAATTTTCTATTTCCCATCCACTCATCAAAATTTATCTTGAAGAGGGCCAGTGGGGTGCTCTGCTTGACATGTATGGGAAGTCTATTCCATAGCATGGGCAGTCTCTGGGTTATGAACCTGTCCCTCCAGCATGTTCTGTTTATTGTGGTAATGAGGTTGAGCTCTCTGGAGTGTGTGGTGCGGAGGGATTGGGATTTCTTTAGATGTAGCATTTCTAACAGAGCTGGTCAGACATGGCTTTGTAAGTCAAGCAGAGATCGCCTCTAAGTAGGTGATATGAGACAGAGAATAGTTGGAGTTTTTTGAGTCTGTCCATATAGGACAAGTGTTTAAGGCCTAGGGTCCAGTTTGTGAGGTACGTTTGCGGCCTCTCCAGTTGCAGGTGTCTAGTGAGATGCATGCCAAATGGGGCATTGTACTCGATGATTGGCCTAATGAGGGAAGAGTACAGGGAGACAATGACCTCTTTCTTCCTGGATGCAAAACCCTTAGTAATGAGATGTGCCACATAGAAGGACTTTCTGACCACAGTGGCAACGTGGTGGTCAAAAGAGAGGTTGCTGTCAACCTGTGTTCCCAGATCTCTTATAACGCCTTCTGTGTTCAGTGGACAACCATCAGTGTGGTAATTCAAGGGAATTGGGTTTTTCCCAAAGGGGATGAAAACACATTTTTTGGCATTGAGCTTAAGGCTATGGTTCTGACACCAGTCGTTGGTCTCATTGAGGCCTTTCCGTAGGATGTCAACATCACTTTGGGAGTTAATAATAGCTCCCAACTTGCAATCGTCTGTGAACTTTGTCAGCCAGAGTCCCTTTGTGTTGGCCTGGACTTCAGAGAAGTAGATACCAAACAGGAGAGGACCCAGGACCGAACCCTGTGGGACTCCACTTGTGACTGTCGGCAGTCTGAATTGGAGTCAGCTACTTTCACACTGTGGGTTCTATCTGTGAGCCAGTTTGCAACCCGCCTAGTGATATAGGGGTTGATGCCTAGCTTAGTAAGTTTTTCTATGATTCCTGAGTGGGGAATGGTATCAAAGGCTTTGGCCAGATCAAGGCAGGTTGTATGAACCACCTTACCTTCATCCACAGCTCTGGTGACTGACTCAAAGAAGTCGACCAAGTTGAACAGGCATGATCTACCCTTTACAAAACCAAACTGTGTAGGATCCAGAGTTTGGAGATTCCCTATATCCTTGTTTATTAGGTCCATGATGATGCATTCCATAGCTTTGTATATCAGACTCATCAGGCTAATGGGGCGTTAGTTCCCGGGGTCTGTAGTCGCTCGTCCTTTGTGGAGGGATATGACTGTAGCAGTGCACCATTCGGTAGGAACAAAGCCTGAGGAGAGGCTGTGATTGAACAGGTCACACAGGTGAGGTGCCAGTTCACTCTGCAGTTCATGTAGAGCACAACACAGGGTAACATCCCTAAGTAATGTCTGTTTCTGACACTGAGACTGGGCTCTACACCCTGATTGGTCAGCATCAATTGCTGGGACTTAAAGGGGACCCGTGCAGTAAATGCAGAGCCAGTGGTGTAAGCAAGCTGGATAGACTCCTACTGGGCTTCATTCAGTTGTCAATTCTGCAGTTGTGTGAACTGGACATAGAGAATCCCTAGAAGGAAAGGTAGTAAGAGCAGGGTGGTGTGTATACTGCTACAAAGGGCCATTGTGGCAGACAGCGCTTATTCAGAAGGGTACAACACAAGGTGGTGTACAGCAACTTAACCATAGTCCGATTGTGGCCTATACCTAAGTAGTATCTAAGTTCTGTTCCCTGCTACATTGGATGTGATTGATACTGAGAGGTCATCTACAAGTAGGGTTGCCATGATGGAATCTGTATATGAGTATAGCCTATGTCAGCTTGGCAACAGATACTGGACAGTGCCCAGCTAGCAAGGCAAACCAATGCTGATAGTGAAGGGATACCTATACCATTTAGAGCATAAAGTGGTCTCTAACTGGTACTGGGCATGTATTAAGCAGAGAATAAAGGCCTGTAGAGGCAGTGTTATCACTGTTCACCAGGATGAGGGGGAAGAACTCCAGAAATCACTTCCACACCAGCATGGCCCAGATGCAACTACTGCCCAAGTGGCTGTGCTGCGAGCAGAACTATGGCAGAGGGTGGTAAACAGCAATGATCTGCCCAGTCTGATAATGCAGAGTGTCCTTGGTACAGCTGATGACAATTTACTACAAGAGATGCCTTGCCGAGCCACCCTGTGTCATAGTATCACCAGGGTATGGCAGAGGGCACGTGGATCCATATCCACACCTCCAGCAACACTTGCAGATATTGATGTCAGCCAGTACCCACTCCGTAGTGGCAGATCTATCCTACACAGAAAGTCAGATATGTTTGGTAAAGATTCCTTGGTTCTGCTAACTACAGCACAAAATCTGGCAGATTTGTGCAGGTCCCGAGTCGATGTTTGCTGTCAACTGTATACTTTACATGGATCTATTGGCACCCCCACCTCAACAAGGATTGTCCCCTTGGTGTATTGTCTAATGACATGGAAATCAGAGTCTGCATATAACACTATGTGGGAAATACATACATAAGGGTATGACTGCAAATCAGGGATGCACCTTAACTTCACGGTACATTATGACTGATTTTGAGAAGGCAGCAATCCGTGCCAGCCAAAAGGCATTCCTTAAGAGTATTCTGAAGGGGTGCCTATTCCATTTTGCACAGATCATTTGGCACCAAATGCAGCATCAAACCTTGTGACCCTGTATGGTACGGGCACTGCATTCACAATAGCCATCCGCAAACTGATTGCGCTGGCATTCCTACCAGTGGATGATGTTGTCCCTGCATTTCTGGACATTATGGCTACCTTACCTGACTGCGCTAAGCATATTGGTATATTTCTGGACTATCATTATGTGCATGGCTGTCCAAGGAAATATGCATCCCACTGTTCAGCATACCAACAGCTGCCATCTTCATACCCTTTGAAATTCTGGAATGTGTATGATGTCTCTGACATGGACTTCCCGCGGACCAATAACTAGGTGGAGGCATGACATCATTGACTGAAAGTATTACTTGGGACACCCTATAGTGTAGCTTTCTGACTTTCTGTCTGTTCTACAACAGGAACAGAACCTGACAGATAACCAAAGGGAGTTACTTTTGAGGGGGATGCCTGTGACACCACATAGGAATGCTATTGTTGTAAGGGAGCGTTGCCTAAAACACATCTTGCAACATAAGTGTGACTACAGTACTGTGCAGGATGTTTTACATACTGTAGCACATTTCTACAAGTTGTGAATATATTTGGTTCTAGTATACACCAAAAGCTACACACATCACTTTATATGTTGTGTTAATAAAGGCTCTGCCCACAGTCCACAGATTCCACAGTACACACCAAGCACTACACACATCACTTTATCTGTTGTGTTAATAAAGGCTCTGCCCACAGTACACTGATTTCACAGTACACACCAAGCACTACACACGTCACTTTATCTGTTGTGTTAATAAAGGCTCTGCCCACAGTACACTGATTTCACAGTACACACCAAGCACTACACACATCACTTTATCTGTTGTGTTAATAAAGGCTCTACCCACAGTAGACAGATGTCACAGTACCACTTTCATGCCCCCTTGGCATCCAGTGACAACCACTTGTACTACTGACAGTGACACGTCGGCTTTTGGGGGGGGGGTGCAGGGTGTAACACTATGGGAGGTTGTTTCTGCTACCTATGGTAGGGGTGCAGGAGGATATTCTCTTCCCACAAGGAATTGTCCACAGGCATTTGTCACTGCAGCTAAACTGCCAAACTGCCATGTGTCCACATCCAGCTGTCTCTCAGGGGGATATTGCATGGCCTAGGTGCCTGAATCCTTTTTAAATTACTAGTAGGATGTCAGAAAACTGCTGGCCCCCAACATGAACAGCACAATGCATGTGTATTAATAAATAGCTAATTTACTGTGCAGGCATCCACGCATACATGTCCTATGCATGTGTATTAATAAATAGCTAATGCACTGTGCAGTACGCATGTATAGTTATAAATAGCTAATTTACTGTGCAGGCATCCACGCATACATGTCCTATGCATGTGTATTAATAAATAGCTAATGCACTGTGCAGTACGCATGTATAGTTATAAATAGCTAATGTACTGTGCAGGCATCCACATTTATACATCCTGCGCATGTGTATTAATCAATAGCTAATGTACTGTGCAGGTATCCACACGTACGTATCCTACACATGTGTATTAATACATAGGTAATGTACTGTGCAGGCATCCATATGCACATGCCCTACACATTTGTATTAATAAATAGCTAATTTCCTGTGCAGGCATCCACATGTACATGTCCTACACCTGTGTATTAATACATAGGTAATGTACTGTGCAGGCATCCACATGTACATGTCCTACACCTGTGTATTAATACATAGGTAATGTACTGTGCAGGCATCCACATGTACATATCCTACACCTGTGTATTAATAAATAGCTAATGTACTGTGCAGGCATCCACATGTACATGTCCTACACCTGTGTATTAATACATAGGTAATGTACTGTGCAGGCATCCACATGTACATATCCTACACCTGTGTATTAATAAATAGCTAATGTACTGTGCAGGCATCCACATGTACATGTCCTACGCATGTGCACTACATTTGCAAGCTGTCCCTAGTCATTTAAATTAAAGAGAAGAGATGAACAGGAAAGTTCTAAAATACAATGCCATTAATTAAAAAGATAAAGAATTTTTTAACTGTATTGTTAACTGCAGCAATCCATATATGAGTGTGTGTAGTGCTCGTTTACCAAATCTTTCTCCCATTCTATATTATGAAAACTTCCTTACTCAAAATATGGTTTCCACTGTACATTATCAGACTTTCAGTTTAGCCCTTCTGTGTCCAAAAAAATAGACAATTATAATCTTCCTACATTTGTATATTCAATTCTTCTATTCATAGGTTCATACTAGGCTATCTGCCCTAGGGCATTTACAAGCCTAGCCAAAGTGTGTTTGGCTTTCGCCACCCATTTTAAAATGAATTTTGCTATGCCCTTTTTCGAGGTTAGTATACTGTGCATCTGTCTAACAGTGACACAGAAGTGATACCCGGAGTAAATCTACGATCTCCCATCCACTCATCAAGATTCTTCTTGAAGAGAGTCAATGAGGGACTCTGCCTAACCTGGACTGGGATTTTATTCCAGAGTGAAGGGAGCCTCTGTGTTATGAATCTGTCCCTCCAACATGTCCTATTTATTTCAATGCTGAGGTTCAAGTCTCTTGAGCGCGTAGCTCGATGGGATTTGGATTTTCTGAGGTGCAGCATGTCCATTAATTCCTGGTTGGACATGGCTTTATACGTCAGGCACAGATCGCTCTGAGCAGGCGGTATGCCACTGAGTAGAGCTGGAGTTTCTTTAACCGGGCAGCATATGGCATCTGTTTGAGCCCTTTGATCCTCTTGGTGAGGTACTTTTGGGGTCTTTCCAGTTGCTGCAGGTGTCTGGTAAGGTACATCCCAAAAGGGGCATTGTACTCAATTATGGGCCTGATGAGGGATGAGTAAAGAGGCACGATGACCTCCCCTGATCTAGATGTGAATCCCTTCATGATTAGGTGGGCTATATAAAATGATTTTCTAACCACTTTGGCCACGTGGTTGTCGAATGAGAGATTGCTATCAACTTGGGTCCCCAGGTCCCAAGCGGATAGCAGATAGCAACTAATTTGTCATGTCAACCATTATTTCAGCCCCAGAATTACATTTTTTTTAATAGTCCATTTTAAAATACCTCAGCAAATTTTTCTACATGCATGCTAAATATTTTCTCATTTATTTATCAATACAAACACATTAGTTTGTCTCCAAACACTGTTTTTCTCCAATGTATATAGAATTATATATATATATATATATATTTTTTTTTCTGTGTAGAGATGTAGATTATTTTCCTCCATCTAATCACTGAAACAAGCTTCAGTATTGATTCTGCAGGGATGGCAGGTCCAATTCTCCCATTTCATGACTTCCATTAACCAACTTCATTTAGAGCATTTATGAATTGTACTCGATTAACTGTGACTTAACGATACTGGTGCTCAGTGGCCCTGAGGTAGCCACCTCCTCCACACACACACACACACGGGGCTGTCATTCACTTCATTGAATTGGGTGCTAGTCAGAGGAATGATGTTGAAATGCTATCAAGTGTTCAGTTAATCAAAATATGAAGATTTCAGATGAACATAAGATTGCATGCATGCAGGTAAGGTAGGCGGTGGTTTGAAAAGCTAATGACAAAACTTTCAGGTATTCTAATGGTTTTGACATTAGGAGGTGGGAGAGTATGTGTGAATTGTAGTTGGGTTAACATTAGACCTTTAATCTGGTCAAAAAATAGATAAGCATACCACAAACATGCCCAAAAAGGGTTTCTAAAACCTTAACTTTTTGTGGTCATATGGTGCAAGGCAGGTCACAGACAGCACCATCAATGCTCATGTATAATTGACAAGATGTGGCACTGTTCGTTGTGTAGTAGCATTGCATTCCAGTCAAAATCAGGTCCTGCATTTATTGCCCTTGGTTGCCATCAGTCACACAAATGAACTATGTACTATTGTGCTAATCTGAAATGGGGTAAAACTTATGCCTTTAGTCTGACTGCTTCTGTGGTTCAGCTTGTTCATGACGTGATTTGTAAAGTGTCAATGCACAGAGTGGAGTGCTCAGATCCCTTTAGAGTTTTTTGTTTTCATTTCTGCTTCCATTTTACGAATGTATAAAAAACACCTATTATATAATTCCCTCACACCTTCAGTATGACTCCTGCTATGGCTTATCTTGTAAATGTAGTCCTTGTTAGAAGAACAGTGCAGATAGTAATGGGTTCAAATCCCTTGTAGTCTGTCTTTTGTTTCCTGCTTCCAGTCTGCAAATGTGTAAATTCCCCTGATATGTGTTTCCGACACATTCAGTATTTCTTCTGCTATGAACCTGCTTGTAAATGCAGTGCTTGGTTGAATATCAGTGCAGATAATGGTTCAAATCCCTTGTGGTCTGTCTTGTGACATTCCCAGATATGTATTTCCCTGACACCTTCACTATGAATCCTGCTAGAGTTCACCTTGTAAATGCAATGTTTGGGCAGAATGTTAGAGCAGACAATAGTGAGTCCAGATTGGATCAGGTCTGAATTTTTAACATTTACATCATAGTACAGTTACACTGCTATACTTTGATGATGTCAGGACTGGTGTAGGTCAGTACATCATGTCACTTGACTCTAGCCAACCTATCCTGTCTGAGTTTCACATTTTTTAAGTTCAAGTATTTCAGACTGACATCTTTGTAGCTGTGTCATATCCCCTTCTTCATTGTGTTCTGCATCTCTGATTTGGTCAGCAGCTGCCTGTGCAGTGTTGTGCCAGTTACTCTTGTTGTTGTTGCCTTACTATCACCTCTACACTCCACCCTTAGCCATTCTAGCCTTACATTCTTCCAGAAGATGTTTTTCTGCATATCTTTTCCTTTGAGTTACTACAATAGAGCATCACATTAGCATTACCATGTGTAAGCTCAGTTTTAAAAATGACTAGACTAGATGCTTGTGGGTGGGCAATGTTTACAACAGCTGTTCATAGTTTACTATGGCAACTGGGTAGCCTAACACAATCTTCTCACCTGTCCTTACTGTTGCTATAATGAGAAGCTGCTTGTCATGCACACAGACCTGGCCGCATGCACTGTTAATGTATCTCGGAACTCATCATATGTACATTGTAAACAATGTTGGTGTGACCGCAGTCCAGTCATGGACGTGGCAGTTCTGAATACCGAGACAGGGTATTCAGATGGAGTACAAGCAGCTCTACTATTTGCATGTTATATTTATAAAACAGTATATGCATTATTTTATTCATTCAGTCACCTACTTTATCCATTTTGGGGCCACTGCTGATTTGGAGCCTTTATCAGCACTCACTGAATGTAAGACAGAGGAAATAATCCTGACTAGAGCATCATCATACACATTCGTATACATGGCCAGCTTTTAAACACACTGTGACCAACCCTTTCATTTTTATGTACAAATCTTTGTTTTCAATAGACTTTTTGCAAAGTTATAATTTAGTTATCTGCAGATTCCACCTTTGTCTGTCAGTGGTATCAGGTTTCTTGATATTCCAGCCTCAGCTCTTTTCTGACACTGCATAGTGAAAGAGCTTTGAATACGCAAAACGTCAGCAAATTTATGGCCCCACCAAAATGGAAAACTGTAGCGGTGAAAGACTACACAGTAAAACAGGTGTTAAACTGCAGAGATTCAATAAGATTGTTATAATCTCAGTGAGAGTGAAAGCAGAATTATAGAAACAATGAGGTATAGGCTTTGGGACTATAGATACAAAGAGTGGTAGGCTTTTCCTGTGCCAACATCCTTAAAGTATGATGACATTTGTGGTGTATGAGTTAGCGCAACCAATTCCAAAAAATATATATATTTTCAGATTTCATCCAGCTCAAATATGCACCAAAAAGCTTGCCAGCACTATCATGCCACGGAATGGGAGCAACAGCTAAGTCATACTTTATTTATATATGGTAGTGTAGAAGTTAGTTTTAATGAGAAAGTATATTCTGAGAAAGGGAAATGCTGCAGTTGACTTATAGCTGTCCTTGAAAGTACAACAAATCCTGAGTTGCTGTATTGGCCAGGGGAACGGACACTTAGCTATAATCTGTAATTCACCGAAACTGATATTTTAACTGATTGGCTGTTTGACATGTACACCAGCAAAAGGTACTCTAATACTCTTAAGGCCCATAGTGCAATACTCTAATGTCCACTGTACAATACTCTAATGTTGCAGTGCAATACTTAAATGTCTCTTGCTGTGCAAGGATCATTGCAATGTCTTAACCAAGTACCTGTGCAATCCTAAAGTCTCATGCAAGTAAGTATTCACTGTGAAAAATGTTAAAATGTGCTTCTAATTATGTGCAGTATTAGTCTGTCTGGGTTCAGGCACCTAGTCAGCGAGACATTTCCCTGTGGTACATTTGGTTGGGGACACATGGCTGAAGTAACATTCAGCTGCAGAGAAATATGGCTGTTGCAAATTCCCAATGGACAGACAGATGTACACACTGCCATGTCCACAACTTTAATTAATAAGTGCATGGGGGTGGAAGAGGTAATGAGTGTTGTGTTCAGTGTACATCACATGCTTATTTAACTACAACATGTAGAAGTGCGCTACAGCATGGAGGAAATCCTGCATGCTACTGTAGTCACATTTATGCTCTAGTATGCATTTTAGGTAATGTTTTCAGACACTGTGAATAAGGCAGTGGTCCACATATACCAGTTATAAAGACACTGCCATTGTGACCTACAATTTTATTGCCACTGACATGCCCACTGTCCAGCCTGCTGATGATGCCTGCCATACTGCCAGCTGTCTCATATTGCCTTGGGGACTGTGGACATTATTTCCCCCCTGTGCATTTGGTTATTGAAGTTGTGAGCATGGCAGACTGGGTTCAGGCACCTGGGCAGTGAGACATTTCCCTGTGATACATTTGGTTGGGGACACATGGCTGAAGTGACATTCAGCTGCAGGGAAATGTGGCAGTGGCTAATTCTCTGTTGGCAAAGAGAAGAATGCTGTGCCATGCTCACAACTTCAATAACCAAATGCACAGGGGAAAATAATGTGGACCACTGCCTTATTCACAGTGTCTGAAAACATTACCTAAAATGCATACTAGAGCATAAATGTGACTACAGTAGCATGCAGGATTTCCTCCATGCTGTAGCGCACTTCTACATGTTGTAGTTAAATAAAGCATGTGATGTACACTGAACACAACACTCATTACCTCTTCCACCCCCATGCACTTATTAATTAAAGCTGTGGACATGGCAGTGTGTGCATCTGTCTGTCCATTGGGAATTTGCAACAGCCATATTTCTCTGCAGCTGAATGTTACTTCAGCCATGTGTCCCCAACCAAATGTACCACAGGGAAATGTCTCGCTGACTAGGTGCCTGAACCCCTATATGTTGTCTGCACATTGAGTCTGGAGATACAGAATTACGTTCAGTGTTTGCACTTGGGTAATTTCTGAATGACAGTAAAGTTTACTTTGACTTGACTTTGACTTTACTTGGCTTGACTTGAAAAGGCAGGTTCTGGAGTCTTCCTCAAATAAGTGTCTTATATCTGCATATAAATACTATCCGTCATGTAATACACATAGATTCATAGATTCATACTAGGTTAACTGCTCTCATGGACCATTTTAAACCTAGCCAATTACCCACTATGAGAATCAAACCCTGCATCTTGTGCTTATAAGGTAAACACCTTAACCATTATGCCACCATACCACCGTAAATACAACTGTATCCACAGACTGCACTTTGTGCTTACATAAGAAGGCATACATACACTAATTGTACATTTATAAACATTTATAGTTTCTTAGCTCTCACCATTTAAAGCGATGCCATTAGTAATCAAGTTTTCTTTTATGGAGAAGTGTTCCTGAAATCAGTATTTACTGTTCCTCCAGGCCCATCTTCTGTACTGGTATTAAGAAGTACTGGGTGGGTCAGTTCTCAATGTTTAGAGGTTGCGGTTTGACATTATGCTTAAGATATTTACCTCACAGTCACAAAGTACAGGGTTTGATTCTCACCTTGGGATGCTTGGCTAGGCTTAAAAAGGTCCCATGAGGTCATTAGCCTAGTAATCACCTATGAACCACAGGAGAAGTAGACAGGAAGTTTGGTTCCATGTTTCCAGACTTACTTGTTGGTGAATATGTCAGTTTTGCTGATTGTTGCTAATTGTGTTGACCCACTGCCTGCACTAGAGGCAAGCAACCAGTGTGAGAGACACTTACCTCACCAGAAAAAGAAAAATGACACTGCCAGTCCAGCTAACTGGAATTTTGTAAATAATCATATGTGATTTGTGAATATCAACATGATTCATATGGTTATGTTACAAATGTTAGAGAGCTATATGTTATGTGTATATTAAGCTACTAGTACAGAAGTCTGTGTTGAACAGGGTTTGAACAGTACTGAGCATCAAAAATGTAACCACAGTGTACCCTAATGGAAAAGAATAGAAATGTATATAAACTATATACATGTGCAAATGTATGTTTTAATAGTAGAAGCTGGAACATACAGAATTAACTTGCAAAACATCAAGAAAATAAGTTGAAATTAAAGTATTTTACGATTGTGTTATCTCTCAGTTCAGTTCAGCAGCAGACACAATGTCTAGAGCTAGAAGTTTTTGTATTATCTTGAAACAGAAATAATTACTTGGTTTCAAATGTAAAAGCGTTTTATTGTTTTATGACTTCCAAGTTCTGCAAACTTCTGAGAGATATGTACTTTGCACACAGCAATGTTAAAATTCTGTTAGTATCTGTTTAGCCTGGGAACTGAAGTCAGGTGACAAAGAGTGATGTCATCCAAGCAAACCCAGCAGTAATGTCTATTATTATTAATTTAAGAACTCTCTCATTGAGAGACTAGGCATTTTGTATCTTGTCTTGGACCTAGAAACATCCACGCAGCACTTTTGTCTGCCTGTTATCTGTAAGAAAAGACTTAGGGCATGTTGTCTTTCTTAGATATAGATAGGAATATAATAAAGATTAGTTTAGATGTTTTCTGTATTTATCTGAGACTGTCCTGCAATGTTGTTTTAAAATATTTCCTGTGATTTTGAACTCTGAAATAACTGTGTTGATTGAGTATTGTCTTGTTCTTTTATTATTTATTAAATATATTTAAAACTATCTTTGTGGCTGATATTTGTGAGACATATTTAAGCTCTTAGAGTACTTGCATATGTATTTGGTGACACTGTACAGCCCGCTCCTAAATAGCCTTGCAAGACTTGGTTAAAACTACCATATGGATAATAGTAACATTACACTGTAGGATAGGGCACCCTTTGTAAGGGCCTTATAGTAGCTGATAAAGAGTGGTTGGTGGCAGTGATAACTACCTTATGGTCTGGGCAGAAGGGGGTATAGCTAGTAAACCCGTGGCAGCCTTCCCCAGGGGTGTCTGTGTGTTTGTATATAAATCAAATCTCAAAGTGTGTGTGTGTCAGCTACTTGGGCATGGACACGAAGCACTGGTTGGACAGAGAGGGTGCTGGAGGTTTTGGGTTGACCACTCAGCTGAGATCTTAACCCTATAGCTGTGCCAGTGGGGAGTCTTATTGGGAATCTGGAGAAAGAAGGGAAACCAGCCCCAGACTGATTGTGATCTGTGTGTGCTCTTAAGGGAAATTGTACTTTTCTGTATGTGTATGTGTCATCATCCCATTTGTGTACGTCCCTCACTGTTGCCAGTGGTGAGGATTGAGGCTCCTTGATTACTGGGCCAGTGCAGGGGTGTCACAGCACCATTCATGCATATGAATCTTATGTACATGTATGCATACCATACATTCATATGGCATGTAAGCACACACACTAAGAGCATAGTTGTTACTGGGGGATGGGGGTTAGCATAATAGTTAAGGTGTTTAGCTCACATCCACAAGGTAGAAAGGTTTGATTATCACCTTTGAGGGGAATTGGCTAGGCTTAAAATGACACACTAGGACAGATAGCCTAGTACTTACCTACGAGCATTTGAACGTATAAAATAAACATCACAGCATAATCATGCTGTAATATCATAATTGTATTAATTGAGCCAGAGCTATTCTTTAGTCAAGGTAAGTCATCTCAAGTGTTCTTCAGTACAACTGTGCACAATGTGGTAAATGTATAGTGGTACTTCACAGACATGTAGTGGAAAGTGCTTATTTTGAGCAGGACTGAAATGTGCAGCAATACTGAATTCTGTCACCCAGACAGGTAACCTCTCCGTTCCCCTCTGTTTATTGCAATATATCATGTATGAGAATTCCCTTTCCTTAAAATCTCCTGAACTGAGTGCATTATTTCCACATTCTTTTGATTTTCTTGGTCCTCCTCCTTTGAATTACCTTCTTGTCTTTTAAAGATGTCAGCAAATCATTGATACTTTCTGTTTTCCTTCTCTGTAAATGACTGGTGTCTTATAGTCATCCCCCTCATGTCTTCTTCCCTTATTATTCAACTCCAGCTGTCCTTGCTCCGTTTTCCTTATATTCTGAATACATCATCTGACACTCCCACCTCCCATCCCTGTATGTGCTGAATAATTCTATTATTTCTTTTTCTCTTGCATGCATTTTTCCTCTTCTGCCACTCGATTTTTTGATTCCACACTGCTGTTTAGTTTTCAGTGTCCTTTTCTTTGTTTTGTGTAGCATCTGAAATGTTAATCTACGGGAGGGTATCGGTACTGAGTATAGCAGGAATTTGTAACCTTAGGCACTTGTTATGTTGTAACTATTTATCACTGTAAAAGTACTGTTTATAATCCAGATTGCTTGTGTTTCTGCCATACTGGAAGCCATGCATGTTCTCTGTTTTTAACCATTATTACTATAATTTAATAAACTATGAGACTGTGTGACATGTAGTGTAATATGCTGTCATACTGTAGACAGATGAAGGTAGTGTGTCTGTTTTTTTTATTGTGATTCAGTGTGTCATACCTCTCAACCGTCCAGATTTTTGGCTCATATTTTTGATCTGCTCCTCATAAAATTTGTAGTTTTCTAGCAAATCACTGGAAGGATCTGAGGACTGAAGTCACTAAATAATGACATACATTTGAGTTTCAGACTTCAAATCCTTCAGGAAAATCATTATTAGTCCAGCAACTTTCTACATTTATATGAGCAATATTTAAAATATGCCCACTATTTTTGGGGGTTTGACCCTCATTTTGCCAGGCTTTGTCCAGATTTTTTGCACTAAGAGGTTGGGGGTATGAGTGTGATACATAGACAATTAATGTACTCATCTAGGTTGTATCTGAAATTGGTGACTAAAATATTCAGTGTACTAATGCTGCAAACCAAAATAATAAACAAAACACAGTGGTGACCACGAGAGCACCACATCTGTTTGAAATACGGTCGGAGTTTTGACTGGGAAAGTGTGGAGTCATAATGTTGTCAGAAAATGGGTCACTGTAAAAAAATGGAGCTCAGCAAAATGATTTAAAGTTATATCCCACTAGCTGTAGTACTGGCATGGCAGAATGAAGATTTCAGAAGAAAACCAGATGGCTGTTTATGATTCTCTAAAATGAGGAGCTGAGTAGTTCTAGTTCATTGCTTTGTAACTATTTCCTGTTTGGGAGACCAATACTCAACACAGAGGAACAGATGGCTGTCACATGTCACATGCATGGAGAAAATGTGTCATGTTTTTACTTTTAAAGCAGAAAAGCGAAGGAATAAAGGAAACTCTGTGAACAAGCTCACAATCTCTTAACATAATGAATTATGCTTACAATTTTCAGTTTTCACTTTTGGAACTTCTCATAATCTGCTACATTTATCCAAGGAGAAACATCTTACAACGTATTATTTTAGTTCTAAAGAAAAAAAGTTAATTAGTGCTAAGAAAAAGGGTTTATTTATGTATGCCAGTTTCTTATAATGTACTGTTTCATTTCTAAGGAAACCTTGTGTAAACCTGCTTGCACTGTTTTGTTTCTACAAAAAGAAAAACATGTTCTTATGTTATATAACTTGGGGTTCCCCCCTTGGGTCCCCTTTGAAAATGAGCTTTATTTCAGTAGGCTACCACTTTTATAAAACATACATACATACATGGGTCTAAAACAAGTGCTTGCATGCTGCTAGCTCGAGACACACTTGATGACTACCACTTGCTCTAATTGGCAAGTGCCCTAACTTCCACCAAACAGCCCGTTCCTACTAAATTATCTATCTCTCCCACCATCTGACTTTACTTAACCATCTTTCCAGAATTCTGACTATAACCCTAAACACGTCTACTCAATCCCTGACCTCTTTCCAGAATTCTGACTATAACCCTAAACACGTTTACTCAATCCCTGACCTTAATCATAGGGCTTCCATGCCTAATCCAAGCCCTCAGTTGCTCCCAAAACCTAAAGCTCCACTTCCACTTTCTTAAACTGAAACTCGCTATTTGCTCCCTAGACACTAAAGATAGCAATCCTGCTCCCTAACCATAAGTTCCCTTCACCCACCCTAAACTTAAACCTCCCCTTCCTACTCCCTAAATCTAAAACTCCTCTCTTACTTCCTAACCCTAAAATTTATTCCTGCTCCCTAAACCTAGCACCTTGTTCATGCTTGCTAAACTTAAAGCCCCCTACTGATCGCTACCTAAACCTAGCACCTTGTTCATGCTTGCTAAACTTAAAGCCCCTACTGATCGCTACCTAAACCTAGCACCTTGTTCATGCTTGCTAAACTTAAAGCCCCCTACTGATCGCTACCTAAACCTAGCACCTTGTTCATGCTTGCTAAACTTAAAGCCCCCTACTGATCGCTACCTAAACCTAGCACCTTGTTCATGCTTGCTAAACTTAAAGCCCCCTACTGATCGCTACCTAAAACCCCAACCTGCATTCCCATCCTCAGAGCTGCTGCACTTATCTTGCCCAGACCTGAGTACTGTGTTTGGACAAGGTGTAGCAACTCCATTCTCTACACACGACTACTGCACCTCTCTTAAACACGGTGTTCTTGTTTAAGAATGCGTGGACAGCTGTGCGAGCTACACAACTCCTAAGTCCCCGGCTGCAAGGCAGTGGTATTCGTGCACCTGCAAACACACACACATACAGACATAGATAAATAATGTACATACATGCATACATAAATAGCCAACCTATTGTATGTAAGTAAATAACTAACTAAATAAATAGTAATGTGCTTACGGTTAATTGGTGCCAAATAAAATAACACATAACACCTTAAAATCAATATCCAGTTAATTAATACAAATGTATTTCAGTGTCTTTGGTCAAAGCTTGGGCTTAATAGAAATGTTTGTCTCAGAAGAACTAGCCCATAATTTTGGCTATCCATAATGATGAAGGGTTGTTAGTTTTGTTTAAAGTAGAGAAGTAGATTCATTTTGATAACGTTGTGAAGTTTAGTTTTTAAATATACCATTGATAGTAAGACTCCTTGTAAAACTAGATAACTATTTTAACAGATAATCTTAGTAATAAAATATAACTGGGAAAAAAGTCATAGAAATATGCAGAGGAAGAGAAAATAGGAAGGAAACGTATACCAACAACATCAATCCTTGTGAAAATGTACACCCTGAGTGACTGCAACTTCTAAATGCTTGTTGAAACATTTAGAACTGTACATGTTGGTGCCTTTAGATCATATCACTGGTACCAAGAGTTACAGTTAGGACTATGATCTAATGTGAAGATGTCTGTGGTGGCAGAAAGCCATTCTTTGTATATGCATGTATACATATAATACTTTGATATCAACACTGGCAAAAAATACCAGTGCAGGATTTATGTATTCAGTAGCTGTCATGTTAGGAGGCTTAATAAATGACATAGTGAGAAAGGGAACTGTGTTCTAATATCCATATGTTTATTTTCTGATATTTATAGAACTTTTGTGTAGCACATGTGCCTCCCTCATAGTTATCAGTGGCCATCTGATTGGTTTGTAACTGCCTGATTACATCTGTTGCAATTTACACTTTCTTGTAAGGGTAACTGTTGTCATGTAATCACTTTTTTTGGGTAAGACTGCTGTGTGCTGTATTGGGGGCTGGATTGTTTATAACATATTATAAACTATAAAAAGTTCCTTTCATTAGGCCCTATAAGTACCAGTAAGATAATTTCCCATGAATTGTCTTCCAGTAATAGTCTAGATTAAATATTATTTAAAATGAAACTTACCACTTCAGCATTCCTGTGGTCATTTCTCAAATATTCATACTTCTTATAGCCTGGGATGACTATTCCTGCACAGTATGATGATTCAATAATTGCTGTTGAGAAAAATTAAATTTATAACATAATGAATTATGAATTCATAACAGTACGCCAATGCAGTGTACAAGCACCTGTACAACTGCATGGACTTAGCCATACCCAAAAGAACTAAAACCTGCTCCTCAGGGAAACACAAACCTGTCTGGTGAACATCCTCTGTCAACAGGCTTTACAACAAAAGGAAGAAACTGTTGTCCAAGGGTAAAAAGGAGCAAATTCCAAACTGGAAAAACTCCCTCCTCAGACTCAACAAGCAAATTAGATCACTAGTGAAAACCTCCAAAGCCAATTATTAATTGAAACTAACCTCTGAAATAAAGGGAAACCACAAAGTCTTCTTCAGTTACATCAGGAACCTCCACGGCCAAACCCAGGTTTGTTCTGAATTAGTACTTAACTGTATCACTTACACTGATTCTGTTGACTTAGCCAACCTGCTAGCAGATAGGTTCAGTGCAAACTTCACCGCCCTGTCCCCCCCTAAAGGCCCATTCAACATCCCCGATACTTGTACCGCACCTCACATCTCTGTAGATTGTGTGGTGTAAAAGGCCATATCTAAAGCAAAAAACACAGCTTCCATGGGACCTGATAGTATCTCAGGCTGTATTCTGCACCATCTCCAACAAGAACTAGCTTCACTATTTAGCATCCAATTCAATCATAGCCTAAGTACAGGCTTCATTCCAGCAGAGTGGAGAACTGCCATTGTCATCTTTTGCACAAAAGCGGTACCACTACGTACCCTGGAAACTATCAACCCATTAGCTTGACAAGTCTGATCTGTAAAGCCATGGTGCTTATTATTATGGACCACATAAACAAGTACATGGGCAATCTCCAAGTACTTGACCCCACCCAGTTCGGATTCGTCAAGGGCAGATCTTGCCTGTTGAACCTGGTTGACTTCTTTGAGACTGTGACCAAGGCCCTAGATGAGGAAAAGTCAGTACATACAGCTTACCTTGACTTCGCCAAGGCCTTTGACACAAACACCCACTCGGGAATCAACGAAAAGCTAATACAACTTGTCATAAATCCCCATCTCATCAGGTGGGTGGCCAACTGGCTCACTGATAGGACCAACAAGGTCAAAATAGGTGCCTCCACCTCTGACAGCAGACCTGTCAATAGTGGTGTTCCCCAGGGATCTGTCCTGGGACCTCTACTGCTTGGCATCTACTTCTCAGAGGTCCAGACAAAGATAAAAGGCCTCTGGCTGACCAAGTTTGCAGACAACTTTAAGTTGTGTGCTGTCATTGACTCCCCAAATGATGTTAACATACTGCAAGAGGGACTCACAGCAACAAATGATGGGTGCCAAAGGCATGGCCTTAAACTAAATGCAAAAAAATATATCATACCTTTCGGCAAAATCATGGCCCCCTACTGATTACCACATCAACAGCAACCCCCTAAGCACATAACCTATGGTGAGAGAACTGGGTAATCAGGTTGACAACAATCTTACATTCAACCATCATGTAGTGGCAGTGGTCAGAAAAGCATTTTACTTGATTCATCTCATAAGTAAAGGGATTGCATCCAGAAAAAAAGGAGGTTATTACCTCTCTGTACTCCTCCCACTTTAGGCTAATAATTGATAGATAATGCCCCATTTGGTGTCTACCTCTCCAAACATCTGCACCAGCTGGAAAGACCACAGAAATACCTCACAAAGAGACTTCATGGCCTCCAACACCTGTCCTTTGTGGACAGGCTGAAGTCACTATCAGTCTACTCGGTATCGTACATATTGTTCAGATGTGATATGTGTCCCTCCTACAAAGCAATCTTGGACCCTGCCCTACTGTCTAAAGATGCTCCATATTCATAAGTCTAATTCCTCATGCATTACCCACTTGAAAGGCCTGTATCTAATATGCAACATCAAGAAAACCTGCTAGAGAGACACTTTTGACTCCCACAGGCTGCCCCATCTCTGGAATAGACTTCTCATACACGTCAAACAGAATACCTCGCTGACCCTCTTCAAGTGCAATCTTGATGAGTGGATGGGAAACCACAAACTGTCCAAGGGGTCCCACCTGTGTCTTTCATTGACAAGGGTGACAGGTGCTGACTGAGGTTTCTTTTTTGGGGATAAACTGTTGGCAAGGCTTGTAAGGGCCACAGGGCCATTAACCTAGTAACCTGCTATGATCCTGTGAGCCTATAATGCAGTTAACTATTCTGCTTTATTGGAAACACTATACTTCGTATAATAAATGGCAATCTCCTTTTTCACAGACCCAGACCAGCTTCTAGTCTTATTTTCTGGCTGAAATCAATAAGATGTTTTACTAAAGTCAAAATATTTCTTACTCAGTGTTTTACTTCCCCGAACACTTATATGGAAACTATCCCTTTCAAAGAGCTTGCCTTTTTATAAAAGTCTTCCCACACTTTTACAGTGTCAAGCTCATGTGTATTGTGGAAACTTCCCAGCCATTTATGAAAAATAAGGCTTTGGGAAATTGATAATTAATAACATAAGATGGTAAAATTTCACTGAACAGTCACCTCATGCATTCTACAAATACTGAAAATATCTTCAGTCCTATTGTATATATGGCATAATTGAGTGGATGAGGTATAGATAACACCTACTTGGGTTACTGGTAAATCAGAGAAACATTTGCCTGGCAGTAGTTTCTGTAATGCCTTCAGAATATCAGACAATTTACAACTGAGAAAACAGGAGACTGACTTTTTCTTTGTTTATGCTAGATACAGGTATAATAGACTTTCTAATCATTGAACCTCCTAGGAGTAAGACCCGCCCCACTCAGTTGCTCGGCCAATGTATATCTTAACACACTGTATGTGTTAGATATACTTATCTGGAAGTTAACCCTCTACTACCCATCTTTTTTATTTCTTTTTTATTCTTGGACTACTGATCTTTCTTGACTGCTGTTACTACACTGTCTAGACTTTTTAGAAGAATGGTTGGTTTTAACTAGCCTGCTGTTTGTTTCATTTCTTCTGTTGAAACTAAAGATTCTGTAATCTCTCTGGCATTTACATTTGAATTGCAGATGTCATCATGACTTCCCCTTTTTCCCATTTTTACATGGGGTTGGGGTGCCACATTGACATTAGTCAGTGTTACACCGCTGGGTGGCTAAGCGTCATGATGATGAAATACTTTATCTTGTGACTGAAGTGGAGTGATCAGTTTCGTTGCCTGTTTCTATAACTAATGTTAAATTATTTAACACAGTCTGCTAGTTGTTCCTTTTTCATTACATTTTGCACACCTAACATTATGATATTGAGATGATTTGTCTTGTTACTGTGATGAAAGGTATTCAGTTTGTTTGTCTCGTTTCTGTTATGAGAGTGAAGTGATATGGCTACTCTGAACAGATATGTGATGACTGGCTCCGTTATCTTTACAGCACACATATCTAAGTTACACATTTACATTCCCTACTATCTAATCATCTAGTATATTTTTCAAAACCAATCTCTCTCCTTATGGCTTCAATCTGAGACTCTAACTCAGCTGAAGTAGGACATTTAGTGTTCAAAGTCTTATCCTTATATACAAAGGAGTTGCTAAACTGGGTGTTTTGAAACAGCAACAATGAGAAAGAGCTTTTCCATCTAGTAGTTACTGAACCCATTAAGTGCTAAGTGGTCCATAGCTGTAACAAAAATAAGTATAAGCCAATCTAAATCACAGAAATAATATACCTTAGAGTTCCTTTCCTCCTTTTGCGCCTTTTTGCATTGTGAGTGAAGTGCATGTGCTCGAGGCCGATCACAGGTGTGACTAGTTATATACACTCACAATCCCCCCAGGTTGCCTGCACCATTGTCTGCTTCCCTGATTCCAAATTCAAAAAAATAAAGAAATAAAAAATAATCTCTGGTGCCTCACTACTTGAGGTATACACCTGCAGTAAACTAAAAATAATCAAGGTGGATTACTTTTGACACCACTATAAAAAAACAAGTAAAATTGCAGTTCACAAATGCGACTAGCTATATGCATTCACAAGCCCTAGAAGTACTCTGCTCTGTCTGCCTCCCTGATCCCAATTTCACAATAAATACATAAATAAAATAATCTCTGATGCCTTAATTCCCGAGATACACACCAGGCAGCAAAATAAAAATAACCAAGGTGGATTGCTTTTGACACAGCTGCAAAAACAGTTAAAGCAGCTGTTTGCAGGAGTAACAAGTTATATATAGTCACAATCCAACCCCCCCCCCCCCTCCCAAGTTGACTGCACTACTTACTGCCTGCACCCCTGATCACAAGTTTGCCAAAAATAAATAAAACAATCTCTGGTGTCTTGCTACTCAAAGTAAACATGGAGATGTAAGTATAAAAACAATCAAGGTTGGTTGCTTTTGACACTCTTACACAAATTTTGTGTATACTCACTCTTACACAAATTTTCTGAATTTGTGATATATGTGTTATAGATCTTTGTCAGATACAAGAGCATCCAATATTCCTTGTCTTAAAAAAACATTTTAATACAGTAATTGCATTTCTACTTGTTGTGTCTGTTATTTGATTATTTCAGTGTATGTGGAATAATAGCCCACACATATGAAATAATTACTTCTCTGAATTGGAACAAATTTGTCCCCACTTGGCTCCATGGATAATTTAGGATGGTTTATGGTAGCATTTCTTCCTTTAATTTGTTGTATGCATTGCAGATGGGATTCTTTTGTATAACTGGTTCTATATGGCATACTAGAAGGAAACGTTATTATCCCTTGGTTTTCTTTGCACTTCATTTTGCTCAGATGTAATTCATGTGTCCTGACAAGCATTTGTTTTCTCAGTCATTTGGTTATTGTCATTTTCTCAGCTTTGAACATCAAGCCCTGGGCACAACTTATATCTTCCCTGAAAAAAATAAGACTGAATTTCTTTCCTTACTGATTGTTTAGTGCATCCTTTCATTGTAATGTCTTTCATTACTTTTCTAAATCAATATGCCCCTGAACTCCCTGTACATTTTTACTGCCTGTCCATAACTGGTGTTACCCAAACTGTTTGGTTCTTTTTGTAGCTGCTTTTCATACTTATCTGTTAAATATGCTTCGCTTGGTGTGTTTGTTATGCATCACTTTTTGTCATATATGTATTTCAGTTTTAAATCACACTTCTGCAAATTAGGTAACATCCTCTATAGTTTGAAGACGCCTTGCAAAATGACTTTATGAATGTGTTTTTCCCACGGTCTGTGGTCTTTTTACGCCAGAACAGCTTTATAACATACACATATTCATTAAAGCTGTAGTATTAGTGCACTATTGGTAACAGTTGTTTCTTTTATCTGGGTGTATGTCTTCTGTGCATCTGCAAATGTCCTTGACCCATAGATGACACATCTATTCTGTTGACAGATCAGAGTTTATAAAACTTTCCAACTGTCGTCTACTTGCACTACAATTAACTTATTCCTACTAAAATATTTTAATGCAGGAGTATCTGAGAATTTAAAATTATTTTATTATTTATAACTGCATTCTTAGAATACATCTTGGTTCAAGCACTTCCTTAGAAGACATACTTATCTCACATACATTACATATAAACTTTGCAAGATGATACATCATTCCTAAAAAAATACTCTGTGTTGAGAATTTTTTTGGTCTTGTCATTTGCAGAAGTACTTTGATTTTTTATCTGGATTAGGTTTCAGACCATCTTATATTAGAATATTCCCTATGCATTTTAGAAGTGTCACAAATTTAACATTTGCTTGTATAAAACTTGAGATTATAAATTGTGGGGAAATGTTTCAGCCTAACAGCATTCAAGGTACAGTGTTTTATGCTGGCCTAATCTGTTCAATGGCTACATGGGTAGGAACTCTTTGCAAAACATTTTGTGCTGATGAGAAACCTTAATGATAGCATAAAGAATCTGTGGCTTGCTTCATCTATTTTTATTTGTTAAGAAATTCAGGATTGCATCTAGTATCAAGAAAACATAGCATTTGGCATTCCTGAGGCCATTTCTTCAATTGAAACCGAAGAGTAATGTTTTCCTTTAATCCCTTTAGTCAGATCTTGTGGATTAATGCAAATGGAAATGCAAATCTTATCTTTTTTTGCAACAAAACACTGTGCTATTTCAACATTCTGTGGGTTGTCACTTCTTAATAACGTCTAAGGTCTCCATTTTCCTAAGTTGTTTCCTGACATCTGACAAACGTGAGTACTTTTCTAGGAGCATATGTTTCTGGCACTCCATGATGTCTAATTTGTTTATGGTATTCTCCAGGCAAGCTTCCTAGATCTATAAACAAATCAGTATTGTAATGCCTGGTATCATTGCTGTAGCCTTGTCTAGTACTTGCTTAAAATACATAACATTGTATTTAGCATGGTAATCTCCATTATTGTACTTTATTATGTTTGTCCTCTTCTGTGGCTTGACCTTGTACTTAGATCCCCTTAAGGTAAGAGTGCCTCCTCCTCCCTTTCTAAACTTGCAGTCCTGTAAATACCATTGTGGGTGACACATTATACATATTCTGATATAAAATTACTTAGCTCATTCATTTATCTATTTACTTTTGTTGACGGGTTAGTCCCACTAGGCATGTGCTTATTGTCATGTGAGCCTCAAGTTGGTAGTTATAGATGGAGAAAAATTTGGTCAGATTCCTGGAAAATTCCCTTACCCTTTTTGCTAAATGCCATATGATCTTTTACATCCACTTATGCTACCACCAGCTCAGGCAGATGGGATCCAGTTTTAAAGTATGTTCCAAAGGGCAGCACTTCAGGAATATAGCATCCCTTAATGTTTTACAGCACTGTCAGTGCTGGAACATGAATCCAGGCACCACGGTGAGAGTTCATCTTGTTGAGCAAATAATACACTATCTAACCACATCTAGTTAAACATCAAAATGCTTAAAAATAGCCTAGCTCCACACTACAGATGGAGCCTTGACTGTGATACTGGCCACCAAGGTTCAGTTAGCATCACCAACACTGGAGGAGCCAGGAAAGAGAGGAAGGAATGAAAATACATGGCCTACTCACCTGTCTTGGGTGGAGAGTTGCTCACACTCCAGGAATGCTGGGTAGTACTAGTTGCAGTTTCCCATGGTAAAGACTGAGGAAACCAATGCCCATGCTTCAGGGGGAGTGGTGGGGCTGCTTGGAGGGAGTGTCCCTTGAAGAAGTGAAGTGGACATCCTCCTCCTCAGAAAACCTATTGCATCTTTCTCCCATGAACTTCACCAAGTGTGCATGGTGGATAGGGCTGTACAAATAGAAATTCTTAAACCATCCTTGATGGCTATCTCAAAGATGGCCCCTCCTGGTTGACTTCTGTCCCAGAAATGGGTAACAAATAGACAGATTAAGCAGGAGGGGTTGATGGTCTACAGATAGTATAGACAAAAATGCCTATAATATTAAGATAAGCAGGTGTGTGTGTGTGTGTGTGTGTGTGTGTGTGTGTGTGTGTGTGTGCATGTGTGCATGTGTGCGTGTGTGCGTGTGTGCGTGTGTGTGCGTGTGTGTGTGTGTGTGTGTGTGTGTGTGTTTTCTCAGTCTTTGGTTGGAATGTGCTTTTGCGTTAAACATGACTTTCTGTTCATTGCATACAGCACATTCAAGTATTAATCTTTAAGTGAGTAACGTTTGTTGAAACTTTGTCTACTCTTAAAGTCTGCCTGCTAACTGAAAAATGAGAGCTTGTTGGACTTCAGAACAGTGTTGAACTATTCTTTTTAGATTTCATTTTTTTCCCATTTTATTTATATGTTATAACTAGGTGAGGGAGATGGTCATTCTTAGGCCCTTTTCAGCCATATCTTAGACCAATGCAATATTTATGGAAATTTTAGAGTACCCCATATGTTTTGGGAGATGTGAGTAAGCCAAAGTATCTAGTAAAAGTACAGATAATCATGGTGGAAAGCATGCACACCCCAAACAGTGAAAAGAGTCCAGAAATGAATCTCACACCCAGGACCTGTGATGTATAGACATTGACCACTTTGCAAACAGTGCAGATACCATAACTGATTCTTGAAGGTAGAATGTACTGTTTCAGCAAGATCCTTACAATCGATTAGAAGAGGCTTTGCATATTACAGATTTAGATGTACAAGGATCATTTCACATCAGAACAAAAGAGAAAAAAAAAGTTTACTAATTTTAGGCCAATAACCACTTTTTGTCCGGCAGGGAAATTTTTTTGAAAGAATTATTTACATAATTGTTTCAATGTTGTGTCTTTCGGCTTTTTCCGGTTAGGGGTCGCCACAGCGGAACTCCGGTCCACTAATGATTGGCAGTAGATTTTTATGTGCCGAGTTGCCGGCCCTGACGCACAACCTTCAATGAAGGTACGCCCATTCATGCATGTCTCCACACAGAAGATGTTCTAGCTGAGAATCGAACAGGACAACGTCTTACTGTGAGGCGACAATGATACCACCACCGCATATACAGATCAATTTTGTATCCTTTCCACAAAACAACAATTATTTAATACTGGATTTAGCACAATAACAGCCCTGTACTCCATTGTCAATCAGATTATTACTAGGCCCATCATTCTCAACCCAAATAGATTCTTTCAAACTGTGGCTTAGTTCCTCATCTTCGGGAGGTTATCTGCCTGCGGCCTTAGTGAAGAAGCAGTGCAGTGGTCCATCCTGTCTCACTGTTGGATCTTTTATTATTCTTTCAAGTCCTGGCAGTTAGTGCAGAGGATTGAGATTCTGTCTGGGCTATTAATGAGCTGCTTCCTGTAGTCCAGGGTTTGATTCCTCCCACCTTCGTGTACCTGCTGTTTGACTCTGAGCAAGTCATTTAACCAGGAAGTGCTTCTGGATTACCTCTGAAAGGTTGGTTATGTGTAGTGGGCTTACCAAGTTAACAAATGCATTAAAATTACTAATTTGTCTTCAGATGTGATCTTTAAGGCAGGGATCCCATAAAGTTCAGTCCTTGGAACCCCTCCTATGTTTATTATTTGTTAAAAATATGCCTTTTGAACTTAGGCTATGTAGGAGGCATGATATTACTAAGGTCAGCGTCTGACAAAACATTGCAGGAGAATCTACAAAAATGTTTTGTTCTCATCTGGATCTCGTAGCATGCTAACAAACTGGATATTGACACCATCAAATCTACTGTACTTTATGGAATCTCACAAAGGCTTTCTAATCTTCCTAGACTCATAATACTGGGTTGAATAGGGGGTCAGACTTGAACTGCTTGACCAATAAAAGTACCTAGCTGCATTCATGGGTCAAACTTAAGTTTATAGCACAAATATAACTGGTAGAAGAAAAACTCTTGAACACATTTAAATGCACTTGCAAACTGCGTAATTTCCCAGCTGGGGATGCTCGTCTTGCTATTGAATGTGATATCCTAATGATAAGATTTGCATATGCCTTGCCTCTTGAGGCATTAAATTTACCTTGCAGTATAGTATTGCTATGAATTGTCTAAAGTTACGTGGCTGGCAATCATAGCTAGAGCTACTGAGCTCACTGTTTTTAAGCTAATGAAATGTTAATGTTGTCCACGCCTGCCAAATAAAGGAATAATGTAATAGGAATAGTACTCGTTCTTTCAGATCATGCAGTCTGATAATACAATCTTTCCAGCTTCCTGCATTCCATCTCTCCCTTGCTGAAAAGGCCATTTCCAAGATAATGCATACATTATGGAATAGCCTGCCTCAAGAATCAAGAGTGACTAACAGCTATTCAGAGATTAGAAAAAATGCTTCAAGAATGTCTTGAGATTATAAATGTAATTGCTTTTGTAATGTGGGATAGATGTTTTGACTCACTGTTGAAAATTCACTCTATGCCTGTACTTTATTTTACTCTTAAAATGTTTTATGATGACTTTTGTATTTTATTATTATTGCCTTGATTTTTCTTATAGCATTTTTTGTATGTTTTTATTTAAGTTGTCTTATTGGCTCAGGTCAAAGCTGAAAAGGGCCCAGCATACCTGCCCAGTTAAACACTCACAAAACAAACAAGTAGAATATATGCCGCATAGAAGTTAATGAATTAACAATTACCAGATCTTTCACTGTAAAAATGACCATGTACAATCAAAAATAATTTTCTTAAATGTATCAAAGGCATTTCTCAGCGGTCTCAAAGAAAGATGGAATAGAAATATTTTCTCATTTGAAAAGATGTTAATGCTCATTAAAATGATAATGTTACCCAAAATCTTATATCTAATACAATCAACTGATTTATATCATGAAAAAGTATTATTTAAAAAAGTGAGAACATACTGATTTCCTTTCTTTGTCACTGGCAAAACTTAGAACAACATACAGAAATCATATCAGATGTTGGAAAAATAGTGGTGTAGGTTTCTCAGATTTAGAATCTAATGTCTTAGCTGCAGTCTTTCGTACAATGGTTTGATCTATCATGTGCAATCACTGGACAAAACATGCACAATCAGATCGGTAAATAATTTAATAAAATAACAATTAAAATATTAAATAATAACTTTGGCTTGTTAAATGTTACCCGTGTAGACATAATACTAAAGAACCAGATTCATATTATACATGCACATTATTTAAACTCTAGAAATTATATTTACAAATTTCTATTTCTCAAGAAATTGACATTTTTGGATTTTCCTGTATAGTCAACAACAGGATTTATATAAATTTAAACCTTAAAGAGATAAATTAAAAAAATAATGTCTGTTATGGTGTGATTGTCTATATAAAGGTGATTTACTTGAAACAGATAAGACATTAAACATGAAAAAAATACTTCATGTGAATTAATTATGAATTGTATTAGGGAAAACTAGCTAATTACTTGAGGTTTGTAAGTACTAAGGAAGGGAAAGCTATACCAGATCTTTATAGTTATATTATATATATTGCTAAATGTGTATCATTATACAAAAAGAGTTTATCTAAATTGTATACATTAATTCTGAATAACAACATCAATTTCAAGAAAAACTGTTGGAATATCCTTGATTCAGGTGGTTTGAATGAACTAAAAACAAGAACAAATAAAACATTATTAATGAAATCCATGACGTTAGCTTCTAGAATCCAATGAAAATCTTTCATATGAAAATGCATTCTTACATTATGTGTTACCCTGCATGAGATCTCAAAGTTTAATAAAAAAATATTTCTTATGTTGGTGGTATAAAAAGACAATTAAAGCTGATTAGACACATCTGTTTGCTGATTGTGAAAAGTTAAATAATATTGGAGTGAAAT